>NW_027507748.1:31009195-31604195 GCF_037356315.1 Lithobates pipiens | reverse complement strand
AAAAGAATAGAATAGAAAAAAAACAATACAATAGAATTAAATAGAATATAACCATCTTCCAAAATTCGAATTTAAAATAGAATAAATTTCATTTAAATGGAATTCAAATGCAATTTGAATGCAATTTGATTGAAATTTGAAAAATTTGGATGGATTTGAATATAAATAAACTAAATTATTTCTAAAAGCTAATTAAACAAATTAAACAAAATGTGTTTATTAGACCCCTGATGTCTCGTTAATCACTTCAGCTCTGAAAGATTTACCCCCCCCCCCCCCCACTTCCTGACCAGGTCATGTTTTTTAACAGTTGTGCTGTTGTGCGACGTTGTACCCAAATAAAATATTTGTCCTTTTTTTTCCACAAATAGAGCTTTCTTTTTTTTTTGTGGTATTTGATCACATCTGTGGTATGAACAAAAAATGACGACAATTTTGAAAAAAAATAAAATATCTATATATATATATATATTGTACAGGACGCCGTGGCTGGGTCCTGGAAGGACGCTATATTTCCCCTCTGTTTGGGTTGTGGTCTTTTTAAATGAATAAAATTGATTAACCCACCTGTTAAGGGAGTGCCTTTAAAAAACAAGACAGGAAGTGGTAGGTGGGTGTGGAGGAGTGGAGAACACATGGTGGATGGTGTTTGTTTGGGTTGCAGCAACTGAAGTGGACAGCAGTGTCCTGTTTGGAAGGCTCCTGGCAGGGGAAGTTACCTGCCATCAAGATCAAGCTCTGTTTCTGATAAAGACTGCTGTTCTGGACTTTGCAAGTCGGTGAGACTACAAACCTTTTTCCTTTTTTTTTTGGCTGCTGTAAAGCGATTTAAGTTTAATAAACCCTTTGTTGTGTGCAAAGCCTGTGTCCTGCGATCTACCTGGTCCCCCGAACATTACAAGTGGTGCTCGAATGCGGGCAGGACAAAGTAACAGGCGTTTTTCTTGCTATTTTTTTTTTTTGCATGGGATTTGAACTGACATTTAAAGGGACAGTACAGTGAATTTATGTCCTGGGTTAAAGCTGCACAGCTGTTGAAAGCTGAAACAATGGAGGAGCTAATTAAACAGCTGTCCTTAGCTAATATACAAGCGCAGACTCGCCATGAGGAAGCTAATCAGCGCTTAGCAACCCAGCTGGAGGTACAAAAAACGCACCACAACGAGTTGGTGGCCCAGTTAGCAGCCCAGCTAGCGACCCAACAAGAGGTTATGCAGGCTCAGATGGCGGCCTTAAAAGAAGCAGTGCAGCAGCTTTCTCAGGGCCGTGAACAAGTGGCGGTTTCCCCTGGCAACCAGGTGACCATAAGGGCAAGCCATTTTTTGCAGAAGTTGTCCCTGAGTGATGACGTAGAGGCGTTTCTGGCAACATTTGAGAGGACGGCAGAGAGAGAAGGGTGGCCCCAGGACCAGTGGGCCAGCTTAATTGCTCCTTTCCTCACCGGAGATTCTCAAAAAGCCTATTTTGACCTACCACCAGAAGATGCTAAAAATTATCAAAAACTAAAGGCAGAAATACTGGCTCGGTTGGGGGTGACTACGGCCGTTCGGGCCCAACGAGTGCACCAATGGAAGTATCGTTCAAACCGGCCACCGCGATCTCAAATGCATGACCTGGTGCAACTAGTAAAAAAATGGCTGCAGCCCGAAGTGTTGTCTGGCCCCCAAATTGTGGAGCGGATCGTGCTGGACCGATACTTAAGGTCACTGCCAGATGACCTTCAACGGTGGGTCAGCCATGGAGACCCCAAAACCGCGAACTGCCTTGTTGAGATGGTGGAACGATATACGGTGGTGGAGGATCTGCTTGGCCCCACCAAGCGTCAAGGGCCCAGTCTGCCACGGCCCTTCCGACCAACTACCGCCCTTCGAAAGGATGTCCCCAGGAGCCCTGTAACCAACACCCCGGAAGGCCAAGAGTCACACCCGTTACCCCCTCAGTGACCTGTTCCTGATCGGAGAGGAGGGGATGTACAATGTTGGCGATGTCATGCCTGGGGCCATACCCGGGCCCACTGCCCATTGCAGGAAGAACCCATGGAATGCGGGGTTCTTCGGAGGGAGTCTTTTTATGCCCATAAAGCGTGTACAACACATCTTGACCTTGGAGAGGGGAAGTTTGAGTGTGAAGTCCAAGTGAACCACCACCCTGCACAGGCTTTGCTGGACTCTGGAACCATGGTAACCCTGGTTCACCCTAGAGTAATTGGGAAGATTGGTCCGGTAAGCAAAATTTTGCGGGTTGTGTGCATTCATGGGGACACTAGAGAGTACCCTCTCATCTCGGTGTCCATCTCCACAGCATGTGGCACTAGTACTCAAGAGGTGGGGGTGGTAAAAAACTTGGTACATGACGTTATCGTAGGACGTGACTGTCCGTTATTTGCAAAACTTTGGAGACAAGGAGAACTATCTGAAAGGTCCAGAGACTGGGAAGAAACTAGTCCCTCTGTTCCTGTTGTAGAGGGGTAATAACCCTGAGATGCCACATGTTCGTAATATGGACCCAGTTGATAAAAACGCCAAGACTTTGGTTAATAATGATGAAAATAGTGCTGATACTGTTAAGGATGTCAATATGTGGGGGTCTCAGACCTACCTGAACACTGAGGGGGGGGAACCTTCCCCGCTCCAGTTAATGCTGGGGGAAGAGGATGAGGAAATGGCCTCTACCCCTGACTTGCCAGATTCGGGTGTTCCCCAGGGGGCATTTGGTACTGCCCAGATGCAGGACCCCACTTTGGCCAGGGCACGGGAACAGGTTTTAGTAATAAATGGGGAGCCCCAAGAGCCAGGTGCTAATGAGCGGTGGCCACATTTTTCAATATGTAATGAATTGCTTTATCGGGTTACTAAAGTGAGAGAAAATGTGGTAGAACAATTATTGGTATCCCAACAGTATAGACGCAAGGTCCTGGACCTGGCCCATGATGATGTGTTAGGGGGACACCTGGGAGTTGAAAAGACGGAGGCACGGATCGCAGACCGGTTTTACTGGCCAGGCTTGAAAGCAGAGGTAAGGAGATACTGTACCTCTTGTCCCACCTGTCAGTTGACCGCTCCAGCGACCCATTTCCGGAGCCCGTTGGTCCCTCTGCCCATAATTGAGGTCCCATTCGAGAGGATAGCCATGGATATAGTGGGTCCCTTGGTAAAGTCGGCTCGAGGTCATTCTTACATACTGGTGATCCTCGACTATGCCACTCGATATCCTGAGGCGCTACCCCTACGGAATACCTCCTCTAAGGCTATTGCACGGGAGTTATTCCAGTTGTTTACACGGACAGGTTTTCCCAAGGAAATTCTCACAGACCAGGGTACCCCATTTATGTCGAAGGTTATGGCTGATGTATGCAAACTGTTCCGGATTAAACAGCTGCGCACATCGGTCTACCATCCCCAAACAGATGGATTGGTAGAATGTTTTAATAAGACCCTTAAGTCTATGCTCAAGAGAGTGGTACAAAGGGATGGGAAAGACTGGGACTGCCTGTTACCAGCTCTCCTATTTGCTATCCGAGAAGTGCCCCAGGCATCCACTGGGTTTTCGCCCTTTGAATTGGTATATGGGCAGAGACCTCGTGGATTACTGGACTTTGTTAAAGAAGAATGGGAAAGTGAACCAATTCAGCATAAAAGTGTTCTTGAATATGTCTCTCAAATGCAGGAGAGGATCCGAACGGTGATGCCGCTAGTTAAGGAACACTTACAAAAAGCCCAGGAGGCTCAACGACGGGTCTATAATAGGGCAGCCAAAATTAGGAACTTCCAAGTGGGGGATCGAGTAGCAGTGTTGATTCCCACTGTGGAAAGTAAGTTCTTGGCCAGATGGCAAGGCCCTTTCGAGGTTGTAGAAAAAGTGGGAGAGGTAAATTATAGAGTCCACCAGCCAGGCAAGAGGAAACCCTTCCAGATATATCATGTAAACTTGCTAAAGCCCTGGACAGACAGGGAACCAGTGACCTCCCTGGCTAGTACAAAACTTGAGCCTCGGGTTGGGGTGGAGAGTGTCCAAGTAGCAAATACCCTGTCTAAAACCCAAATTCAGCAGGCAAAGGAGTTCTTGCAGAGAAATAAAGAAAAATTTTCAGACTTGCCAGGGCTCACTAGTGTCATAGAGCATGATATTGTCACAGAACCAGGAGTCAAAGTTTTTGTCCGGCCCTACCGCATCCCAGAGGCTCAAAGGAAGGCCGTTTCAGAGGAAGTAAAAAAGATGTTAGACCTAGGGATTATTGAGGAATCGCGCGGGTGAGTGGTCGAGCCCGATTGTGTTGGTACCGAAGCCCAACGGGACTCTGCGATTTTGCAATGATTTCCGGAAACTTAATGAAGTTTCCCGGTTTGATGCCTACCCCATGCCCCGGGTAGATGAGCTTATCGAGAGACTAGGTCCAGCCAGGTATATCACTACATTAGACCTTACCAAGGGGTATTGGCAAATACCGTTGACTAAGGCCGCTAGAGAGAAAACAGCTTTTTCTACCCCAGAGGGGAGTTTTCAGTACAAAATGGATTGCAAACTGCTCCAGCCACGTTCCAGAGAGCAATGGATAGGATTTTACGACCTCACCGGAAGTATGCCTCAGTGTACTTGGACGATATAGTCATTTTTAGCAAAGACTGGGAATCACATTTGCCCAAAGTGCAGGCAGTGCTGGACTCTCTTTGGAAGGAGGGGTTTACAATAAACCCTGAAAAATGTGCTTTGGGAATGGAGGAGGTGAAATACCTGGGTTATATCGTGGGTAGAGGGGTAGTGAAACCTCAGGTCAACAAGATAGAGGCTATACAGAATTGGCCCCGCCCCCTCACAAAAAAGCAGGTACGTGCATTCCTGGGCATGGTGGGATACTGCAGGAGGTTTGTACCCAACTTTGCCACGTTGGCGGCTCCGTTGACCGATCTGACTAAGGGTCGGAAATCGGTCATGGTGGAGTGGAATGCAGATGCTGAGAAGGCTTTTTTGGAGCTCAAGTCGGCGCTGTGCCAACACCCTGTCCTTGTAGCACCCAATTTTTCAAAAGAATTTATTGTCCAGACTGATGCTTCCGATGTAGGATTGGGAGCGGTGTTGTCACAGGTTATTCATGGCGAGGAACACCCGATAGTCTTCCTCAGCAGGAAGTTAACACCAGCGGAGAAAAACTATGCCATAATTGAACGAGAGTGTCTGGCCATTAAGTGGGCTCTGGAATCCCTCAGATATTACCTTTTGGGAAGGAAGTTTAGGTTGATTTCTGACCATGCCCCTTTAACATGGCTGAGACAGGGAAAAGGGACTAATGCCAGGGTTACCCGGTGGTTCCTGGCACTCCAGGAATTTAAATTTGTAGTGGAGCATAGGCCCGGGAGACTGCATCAAAATGCAGATGCCCTCTCCCGAGTCCATTGTTTGAGCTCCACTGTTGCCTCCACCTCCTTGGCGTTGGGGCACAGGGGGGGGATATGTACAGGACGCCGTGGCTGGGTCCTGGAAGGACGCTATATTTCCCCTCTGTTTGGGTTGTGGTCTTTTTAAATGAATAAAATTGATTAACCCACCTGTTAAGGGAGTGCCTTTAAAAAACAAGACAGGAAGTGGTAGGTGGGTGTGGAGGAGTGGAGAACACATGGTGGATGGTGTTTTTGTGTTTGTTTGGGTTGCAGCAGCTGAAGTGGACAGCAGTGTCCTGTTTGGAAGGCTCCTGGCAGGGGAAGCTACCTGCCATCAAGATCAAGCTCTGTTTCTGATAAAGACAGCTGTTCTGGACTTTGCAAGTCGGTGAGACTACAAACCTTTTTCCTTTTGTTTTTGGCTGCTGTAAAGCGATTTAAGTTTAATAAACCCTTTGTTGTGTGCAAAGCCTGTGTCCTGCGATCTACCTGGTCCCCCGAACATTACAATATATATATATATATATATATATATATATATATATATATAATTTTTTTTTTTTTCTTGTTCAATCGTTTTTTTTAAATTAAAGTTTTTCATAAACAATACATGCGTATATAAGAAGGCTAAATATTGTCTCTTATGCCGTGTACACAGGAGCGGAATGTCCAACAGAAAAAGTCAGACGGAAGCTTTTCATCATATATTCCAATGGCGTGTACGCCTCATGTGACTTGTTACATCGAAAATTCTGACGGACCTAGAAAGAGAACATGTTCTAAATATTTCCGATGGAACCAATTCCTATCAAGGAAAACCACTCGTCTGTATGCTGTTCCGACGGACCAAAAACTACGCATGCTCTGAAGCAAGTGTGAGCCCTTGTACACAGGGTCGGACATTCCGACAGACAAAATCCGTCGGATTTTGTCTGACGGATTTTGTCCGAAACTTGTGTTACATACACACGGTCGTACAAAGTTGTCGGAAAATCCGATCGTTCAGAACGTGATGACATAATTTCGTTATGACGGGACTACGTTCAGGCTAGTAGCCATTAGCTTTGGCCTAGGAATTTGATCTGAGCATGCGTGGCACTTTGTCCGATCGGAATTCTCTACACACAATCGGACAAAGTCTGATCGGATCATGTTGTCGGAAAGTTTTATAGCCCAGCTCTAAAACTTTGTCCGTCAGATATTCCGATGGTAGGGATGAGCCGAACACCCCCCGGTTCGGTTCGCACCAGAACTTGCGAACGACCCCCGCGTTCGGTACGAACGTTAGAACCCCATTGAAGTCTATGGGACTCGAACGTTCGAATTGGAAAGTGCTAATTTTAACGGCTAATATGCAAGATACTGTCCTAAAAAGGGTTTGGGGACCTGCCTCCTGCCTCAGGGGACATGGGTCACTGCAAAAAAAAGTTTTAAAAACTGCTGTTTTGGCGGGAGCACTGATTTTAATGACGATTAAAGTGAAAAAAAAAAGTGAAATATTCCTTTAAATATGGTGCCTGGGGGGTGTCTGTAGTATGCCTGTGAAGTGCCACGTGTTTCCCGTGTTTAGAACAGTCCCTGCACAAAATGACATTAAACGGAAATAACACCATTTAAAACTGCTTGCGGTTTTAATGTTATATCTGGTTCCTGCAATATGGTTGAAAATCATTGAGAAACATGGCATGGGTAGCCCTCCCTGCCCATTACCAGCCTATTTGGGTCTTGTACGCATATTAAGGGGAACCCCGTACCCATATTAAAAAAAGGAAATGCATGTGGCCCCCAGGCCCTATATACTCAGAACAGCAGTATACAGGCGGTGCAAACAAGACAGGGACTGTGTAGGTTTGTTGTGTTAAGTTGAATCTGTTTGTCATTTTCAACCGGTACATTTTTAAAGTGTAGCTCCAGTCAAAAAAACTATCTTTAAGCTTTTTGGAAAACATAGGGAAGGGTTATCACCCCTGTATAATTTGTTTTGTCGTCCATCTTTTTTCATCTCACTTGCTGCTGTCTCCTTGCGTTTGCAAGTAGGAGATGTTTGTAAGTTGGATGTTTGAAAGTAGGGGCCTGCCCTATATTATAGCGGTATGTACTGGGTACAGAGCACGCAGACAGCACGCACTATCTCCTAACACTACTGACTGCAAGCTCTATTATTAACCACTTGTTAGCCCAATGTTTGCATAAAGTGAAAGATGAAGTTATGCTGAGTAAATAGATATCAAACATGTCACTCTTCAAAATTGCACATGCCCGTGGAATGGCGCCAAACGTCGCTACTTAAAAAATCCCCATAGGCGACACTTTAATTTTTTTTTTACTGGTTACATGTTTTGAGTTGCAGAGGAGGTCTAGGACTAGAATTATTGCTCTCGCTCTAACATTCTCGGCGATACCTCACATGTTGTTCATTTTACTTTATTTATGTTAGTTTGACATTTTTTTCCCCAAAAATATATTTTTGATCACTTTTATTCCTATTACAAGAAATGTAAACATCCCTTGTAATAGGAATATGGGGTGACAGGTCCTCTTTACAGTGAAATCTGGGGGGTCAATATGGCTCTAGGCTGGGAAGCCTGAAATAAAAAATAAAAAAAAGATTCTGGCTTTGATCGTACTGGCGAGTTGGTAGAAGCACCGGAGGGCGGTGAGGGGTGGGGGGCGTCTATGGCTGGGTATTTCAGGGTATCACTGAGTATGGCTGGGTATCTCTGAGTATGGCTGGGTATGGAAATTTATGGCAGGGTATTACAGAGTATTGGCGGGGTATTGGGGGGTACTACAGAGTAATGGCAGGGTACTGCAGAGAATTGGGGGTACTGCAGAGTAATGGCGGGTACTGCAGAGTAATGGCGGGTACTGCAGAGTAATGGGGGTTACTGCAGAGTAATGGCAGGGTACTGCAGAGTATTGGGGGGTACTGCAGAGTAATGGGGGTTACTGCAGGGTAATGGGGGGTACTGCAGAGTAATGGCAGGGTACTGCAGAGTAATGGCAGGGTACTGCACTGCAGAGTAATGGCAGGGTACTGCACTGCAGAGTAATGGCGGGGTACTGCAGAGTAATGGCAGGGTACTGCAGAGTATGCACTGGTATTGCAGAGTATTGGCAGGGAATTGAGGGGTTAAATTCGGTGAGCAGCGATGTGGGCACTGCAGATGCAGCCCACATCGCTGCTGACACCGATCTCTTTCCCCTCCACTGTACCGATCGGTACAGAGAGGGGAGGGAGGAACAGGCGTCATAACATGACGCCGGTTTGTTTCCAAGTGATCACTCCGTCATTTGACGGAGCAATCACGTGGTAAACGGCCGCTATGAGCGGCCGTTTACCGTGATCCGTGATGCGACCCGGCGGTCACGGATGCTCTCGAGTGCGCACACCTCGGGGCACGCGAGAGCAGAATTCTGGGAGGCCGTTAATTAACGGCCTCTCAGAGTTAAACAACCCCCCTGAAGCCGTTAATCGGCAATGGGCAGTTGTTAAGTGGTTAAAGCTAGATCACTAGCTATATAGGTGAGGTGAATATAGTGGTGTATACTGCAGTCAGGGCACAGACAACAACCACTACACAGCAGCAAGATAGGAAATCAGCCAAAAACGATTGGTGTGTACTGTGTTGAAGGTACACAGAACACCCACTGCTTCAGATGCTAAGTAACACACTACACGAGGCCGCCTCAAAGGCGGCCTTATATAGTGTGGGGCGTGCACTACACAGCCTGAGCTATGATTGGCCACAGGCAGGATGCCTGTGGCCAATCATGGCTCTCCTCGCTGCCGGCACTGCGATTGGCCAAGCATGCGGGGTCACAGTGCATGCTTGGCCAATCATGGGGCAGCAATGCACTGCGCCACCGCAGTGCATTGTGGTCCGCGCGTGCGTCACTCGAATTTTGACGCGAACGGCCCAAACGTTCGGAATTCGCCGAACGGCCGAACAGCCAATGTTCGAGTCGAACGTACGTTCGACTCGAACACGAAGCTCATCCCTATCCGATGGAAACAGTCCGATGGAGCCCACACACAGTCGGATTATCCGTCAACATTTTCCGTCGGAATGTCTAACCGTGTGTGCAAGGGCTGAGAGGGAAGCTACTGGCTACTGAACTTCCGTTTTCTAGTCCCGTCGTACGTGTTGTACGTCACCGCGTTCTTGACGGTCGGACTTTGGTGTGAACAGTTTCAGCGGAATTTCCTTCGGAACCCCGTCGGAAAAACCTTCAGAGTTTATTCCGACGGGAAAACCGATCGTGTGTACAGGGCATTATAGTAAAACATAGTACAATGAGTAAAAAAACGGTTACAGTATAAAGCATGATGGCGAACCTTGGCACTCCAGATGTTTTGGAACTACGTTTCCCATGGTGCTCATGCACTCTGCAGTGTAGTGGAGCATCATGGGAAATGTAGTTACAAAACATCTGGGGGTGCCAAGGTTCGCCATCACTGGTATAAAGTGACAATACCAAGTATATTTGAACTAAATACAGTATGCAATGTTATGTATCTGGTGCATTGTATTGTCCACCGCCCTTGGACACCCCATCTGGGAACTAACTGTGTCATAAGGGGGAGAAGACAATGCGACCAGCTTATAGTTTGCATTGTGTATGGTTTAATTGGAGTTTCAATTATAAGGAAGGAAACATAAAGCGGTAGCGGAACGGTATATAAAGGACAAAATTAGTAATTGGTCCAGTAGCCAGGGAACACCCTACGCATTAATGGCACCATATCCCAGAGAAAAACATTATAATGGTACAGGGGAAAAAAGTAGGAATTTTCACGGTGCCTCCAAAAGTACAATAATAAATTAATCAGGTGTTATGAAGAAACAATATCATAATTAATAAGATTAGAAATTTTATTCAGATACAAAGGTTAAAACAATTTTTACAGGCTTATTTAATGGCAATAGGGTCCAGCAAAGCCATGAAAGTCCATACGCACTTGTCCCGACATGTTTCGCCAGGTAGCTTCTTCAGGGGGTGTGTAGGCTGATAAAACAGTCAGACAAAAAAGAAGATAGTGAATACAATAACAGAGATGAACCTTACCCTCCTCTATGTCCCCCTCTTGGCGAGTTGTCCGAAATCCATTTTTTGGGGGAACGGATGGTGGATGTACCAACTTTACAGGGGTTAGTTTATCGTGTGGATCTTGGTTGAGGGTGAGCGCTTATTTTTATGCTGGTTCCTTCAATGCCATTTGATGAATTTATATTTTTTGAATTTTTGTTCATCTCTGTTATTGTATTCACTATCTTCTTTTTTGTCTGACTGTTTTATCAGCCTACCCACCCCCTGAAGAAGCTACCTGGCGAAACATGTCGGAAAAAGTGTGTATGGACTTTCATGGCTTTGTTGGACCCTATTGCCATTAACCACTTGCCGTCCGCCCTATAGGCAATTGGCGGCGGCAAAGTGGTTTCATAATCCTGACCGGACGTCATCAGGATTATGAGCCGCTGCGCGCCCCCGGGGGCGCGCATCGCGGCGATCGTTGTTGCGGGGTGTCAGTCTGACACCCGGCAACTACGATCTCGGTAAAGAGTCTCCGACTGAGACTCTTTACCATGTGATCAGCCGTGTCCAATCACGGCTGATCACAGTGTAAATGGGAAGAGCCGGTGATCGGCTTTCCCTCACTCGCGTCTGTCAGACGCGAGTAGAGGAGAGCCGATCGGCTGCTCCTCTGACAGGGGGGGTCTGTGCTGATCGATTATCAGCACAGCCCCCCCCGAGGATGCCCACACTGGACCACCAGGGACGCCACCAGACCACCAGGGAAAAGGTAATAAAGGTCATAATCCTCCCTAGACCACCAGGGATGCCAGTCAGCACAATGGGTGCCAATCAGTGCCCATAATGGATGCCAATCAGTGCCCACAATGGGCATCACTGATTGGCATACATTATTGTTTGGCACTGATTGGCATCCATTACTATAGTATAACACCGATGCCGCCTATGAGTGCCCACCTGTGCCGCCTATGAGTGCCCACCTGTGCCGCCTATGAGTGCCCACCTGTGCCGCCTATGAGTGCCCACCTGTGCCGCCTATCCATGCCCATCCGTGCCCATCCGTGCCTCCCATCCGTGCCGCCCATCCGTGCCGCCCATCCGTGCCAGCTATCAGTGCCAATTTGTGCCACCTATCAGTGTCCGTCCGTGTCGCCCATCCGTGTCGCCCATCAGTGCTGCCTATCAGTGCCACATTGGTGCCCATCAGTGCCGCCTTATCAGTGCCCATCAGTGTAGCCCCAACAGTGCCCATCAGTGAAGGAGAAAACGTACTTATTTACAAAGTTTTGAAACTGAAACAAAAAAAAACATATTTTTTTTCAAAATTTTTGGTATTTTTTTATTTGTAGCGCAAAAAATAAAAACCGTAGAGGTGATCAAATACCACCAAAAGAAAGCTCTATTTGTGGGAAAAAAATGATAAAAATTTCATTTGGGTACAGTGTAGCATGACCGTGCAATTGTCATTCAAAGTGAGACAGCGCTGAAAGCTCAAAATTGGTCTGGGCAGGAAGGTGTTTAAGTGCCCGCTATTGAAGTGGTTAAATAAGCCTGTAAAATAGTTTTTAACCTTTGTATCTGAATACAATTTCTAATCTTATTAATTATGATATTGTTTCTTCATAACACCTGATTAATTTATTATTGTACTTTTGGAGGCACCGTGAAAATCCCTACTTTTTTTCCCTGTACCATTATAAGGTATATGAAGGAGTATTATTGACGGTGAGCTACAGTCTAGGGAACCTTGTGTTGCATATAAAATAGCAAGCTTAAATTCAAAGAGAAAGAATTGTGTTAGTGTTAGTCCTGCCTGTATGCTGGTTTTGATGGCTTATGCTGGTTTTGAATTTGAAGCCCGGGCTTCCAGGTGTTGTTGTATTTTGTGATGGTGTTTTTTTGCTGAGCAGAGCTAAATTCTAATTCTTTAACTAGAGTAAGTTGGAACTTAACATCTGAGATATTTGGAGCCAAGGAGCTTCTCCATTTGAGCATAATAAGCAACCTGGCTGCGAATAATATATGCATTACCAGCGTTCTGAACTCCTTTGGGCCTATTCCCAGGCTGAGCATGGCTAGGGATGGAGAGGGGTTGGAAATGTATCCTGTGATGTCTGAGATAAAGGTGAATATTTTTTTCCAAAATGGGTAGATGTGAGGGCAGTCCCATAGGATTATGGATCCTTTAAGGCAGGGGTCTCCAAACTGTGGGTCGGGGGGCCGGATGTTGCCCTTTACTTGCCTGTATCCGGCTCTTGGGGCAATTTTACTTTCACTGACACCAACAGTGGGGCACCAATTGCTGCCACTTACATTGGCATTGGGGCATTATTTGTCCCATTGATGCCAACAATGGAGCACCAACTCTCCCAATGACACCAATGATGGGCCACTATTCCTCCCACTGACACCATGATGAGGCATTATTTCTCCCACTGATGCCAATGGTGGGACATTATTCCTAAAACTGACACCAATGATGGGGCACTATTTCTCCCACTTATTCCCACTGAGGCTAGGATAATTTCTACTCCCAATGGCTGCAGTCTGGCCCCCGTAAAGTCTGGAGGACAGTAAACTGGCCCTTTGTTTAGAAAGTTTGGAGACCCCTGCTTTAAGGGAGCATCCCCTCCAACAGTGGTCATCATCTATATTTGCAAACTTGTACATTTGAACTGAGGTGAGGTGAGGTACCATCTGCGGTGGAGTTTTTGTGAGATTTCCCAATAGTTGATGCAGTTAGAGGCTTTTTGGTTGTATTGGATGGCTTTACGCCATTGATAATCAGAGAATGAGGTTTGTAGATCTCTTTCCCATCTTGTATATGTTGATGTTTTAGCAAACTGGTCTTTATTGTGCAAGATGTTGTACATTAAGCCTCGTACACACGATCGGATTTTCCGCAGACAAAGCCTCGGACTTTCGTCCGAAGGGCGTTGGCCAAAACTTGTCTTGCATACAAATGGTACACAATTGATGGCCAACAAACATGAATGTAGTGACCTACTAGATGTACTTCGAGACAATAAGGAGGAAGTTCAATTGTCGTGCACCACCCCTTGGGCCCCTTCTGCTAATTACGTGTTAGTAGAAATTTGGTGAGTGTTGATTCACGCTTTTCATTTTGCGCTTTTCAGTTTGTGCTTTTCAGTTTGTTTCTGAGCGGGCCATTCATCAACCAGCCATATTGCGGAATCGGAGGAGATAACATGTTATTTATTATTGGCCTTGGAGTTATTGCTTTGATCCAAGTCCAGTCAAGGAACAGGAGGAGGAGGATTTCTTGGACCAAAAATTGGTTGGTTTATTAATCGTGACCAATTATGTCATATGCCTTTGCTGCGGGAGCTCCAGGAGAATTATCCAAATGATTTTCGGAATTATCTCCGGATGACGGACCCCTGCTTTGACCAACTCTTGGCATTGTTGACCCCCTATATTAAGGAGCAGAACACATGCATGAGGCTTTTATTTTATTTTTTGTTTGAATAATAATTTAATTAGTTATATTTTCTATATTTTTGGATGCATAGAATGCATTTTTTGGTTAAGTTATATTGGCAGATAGCATGTCTTAACTGTTTTCTTTTTTTAATGCACAATAAAAAAATTGTGGAGAATAATACTTGGCTATGTGTATAACTTCAAATGACTGTTTTGGAGTAGGCAGGTACATTAAAAAAAAATACAATGTAAAATTGACAAGGGACACCAACGTAGTTGTATCTTTGATCTTAAAAACTACGGAATAATGGTGTTGTGGTAACTTGCCCAAAAAAAAAAAAAAAAAAAAAAATAACAAGCATAATAATATTATTCTTAATATCACTAGAACAAAAAAAAAAAAAAGCCTTTGAAAATATGTTTGGCAGAACTCCATCAGTATCACCAGCAAAGCAGCTTCATTATTATCCCATTATAGAAGAAGAGAATTGTGCACTGCATTTCCAGAATTCATAATTTGTTAATGTTAATTCTCCATTCCGAACGCTAGTTTACAAGACCGACCGCTTCCGGCTTGTCCTTGCTTTCGAGCATGCGTGTCTGTACTTTGGACTTTTGTCTGACGGACCTGTTCTGCCTGTGTACTGAACAATCAGCGGGTGCTGACAGGCATTTGGTCCATTGGATCCGCTGATCAGCTCCTACTGTGTAGAATCAGAGTGAGAGCGAGCCTCCGGCGGCATGCACTCGCAACCGATACCCGGAAATGCAGCATCACGTATATATATACGTGATCCTGCCCAGCACAGCCGCCCTGTAGCAGTAAAAGGTCGGTGTGGTTAAAGAGAACCTGTCACTATAAATGTGCAATCACATTATTAGACCCCTGATGTCTCCCCTGTAGTCCACTAAAGCTAACGGATCACAGATTGCACCTTATTAGCTTTTTTTTACCAGCCACATTGGCCAGGGAAAGTGACCAAATTGTTGTTGCTTCTGGGGCTTTTTGCTAGCTAGGGGAGATCAGGGAATGTGCTTAAATCAGGGGTGGGCAGCCTCCAGCTGTTGCATAGCTTACAAGTCCCATCATCCCTCATGATTGCAGTTGTCAGTCTTGCAATGCCTCTAGGGGAATTTAGTTCCACAACAGCTGGAAGGCTGCAGCTTGCCCACCACCAGTGTTATTTTCTTAGACAAAAAACATTTTTGTCATAATTTTCATCAGCGGCATTTTTCCAGTGATGAAAACTAAATGAATATGAAAATGAAAATCTTCATCAATTAACAAAAGATTGTGTTCCCTATGATGAAAATCAATTCCCATTTTCTTTAATGAAAGAAAAGGAATGAAAATGTGACAGAGAGATGATTACCCTCAGATCATCATCCAGGGCACTGTTCAATGCATTACAGGCCTCCTCAGACCACCATCCTGAGTACTGTGTGCATTACAGGCCTCCTCAGACCACTGTCCAGAGCACTGTGTGCATTACAGGCCTCCTCAGACCACTGTCCAGAGCACTGTGTGCATTACAGGCCTCCTCAGACCAACGTCCAGAGCACTGTGCATCACAGGCCTCCTCAGACCAACAACTAGAGCACTGTGTGCATTACAGACCTCCTCAGACCACCGTCCAGAGCACTGTGTGCATTACAGGCCTCCTCAGACCACCGTCCAGAGCACTGTGCATTACAGGCCTCCTCAGACCATCGTTCAGAGCACTGTGCATTACAGGCCTCCTCAGACCATCGTTCAGAACACTGTGCATTATAGACCTTCTCAGACCAACGTCCAGAGCACTGTGCATTACAGGACTCCTCAGACCACCATCCAGAGTACTGTGTGCATTACAGGCCTCCTCAGACCACCGTTCAGAACACTGTGCATTAGTGGCCTCCTCAGACCACCGGAATGGAATGGAGTTTTAGGCTCCTGTGGCAGGGCGTCCTCACGTGGGGGGGGCGCACTGAGCGTGGAGGAGGGCTGGAGGATCTGCTAGGATGTATTCCTGGATAAAGATCTTCATCATGGAGTTGGTGTCAAGTTCCTGTGACCAGGGAACACAGGACTTGCACTTTAGAGAAGGCCAGTGTGGAAGAAGCCAAAGGTGGATTGTTGAGAGTAGTGCAGAATGCTGTGGCTGGGGAACGCAGCGTTTGCAGTTATGGACTGCCTGCGAGTAGTGGTCCGCTTATTGCCGTGTGCTAGGCCGTCGGGGAAAAGTACCGTGTATCTCTGGCCTGGTAAAGCACTCTGGTAATATCATCCAAGAGACTGTGTAGCTCCCAAACTCATTGAGCCGCCGGGGAGAGGTATTGTATGCCTCTGGCTTATTGATTTGCTGAAGAAACACCATTCAAGAGACTTTATTACAGTAACAATAAGTATAGTAAGTATAGCCAGTAAACTGGGGTTATTCAGAGTGATCCCTTATTTTCCTACTGGAAGTGATGAGACAGGAATCTAACAGTTTTGCAGCAAAGGATTTGTATAAGAGGAGTTTGAGGTAGTGATACTCTGCAGGAGGCAGTGCAGAGGAGGAGGAGTATTAGTGTGCACTGGAGATATGCAGGATACGAGACTGTAAATGTTAGAAGTGCATCATTTTCAGGGCTACATCTACTAACTAATGTTCTACAAATGTGATGGAAATTCAATACGTGCTAGTTGTAGCCCGCAATAAATGCAACAAAAATACGCAAATGACTGCTCATTGTCTCAGAGGTGATATATGGGGCTCTGACTCTGGCAGCAGGGTGATTTGGTGGATGCTTGTAACTCGTAGCAACCTACCGCTACAGTGGCCTCCTCAGACCACCGTCCAGAGCACTGTGTCCATTACATGCCTTCACAAACCACCTTCCAGAGCACTGTGTGCATTACAGGCCTCCTCAGACCACTGTTCAGAGCACTGTGTTCATTACAGGCCTCCTCAGACCACCATCCAGAGCACTGTGTGCATTACAGGCCTTTTCAGACCACTTTCAAGAGTACTGTGTGCATTATAGGCCTTCTCAAATCACTGTCCAGAGCACTGTGCATTACAGACCTACTCAGACCAACATCCAGAGCACTGTGTGCATTACAGTCCTCCTCAGACCACAGTCCAGGGCACTGTGCAATGCATTACAGGGATCCTCAGACCACCATCCAAGGCTTTGTGCAATGCATTACAGGCCTCCTCAGACCATTTGTCCAGAGCACTGTGTTCATTACTGGCCTACTCAGACCACTGTCCAGAGAATTGTGCATTAGTGGCCTCCTCAGACCACCGTCCAGAGCACTGTGTGCATTACAGGCCTTCTCCAACCACCTGCCAGAGCACTGTGTGCATTACAGGCCTTCCTCAAACCACTGTCCAGAGCACTGTGTTCATTACAGGCCTCCTCAGACCACCATCCAGAGCACTGTGTGCATTACAGGCTTTCTCAAACCACCTTCCAGAGCACTGTGTGCATTACAGGCCTTTTCAGACCACAGTCCAGGGAACTGTGCAATGCATTACAGGCCTCTTCAGACCACCATCTAGGGAACTGTACAATGCATTACAGGCTTTCTCAGACCACCGTCCAGAGCACTGTGTTCATTACAGGCCTGCTCAGACCACTGTCCAGAGCACTGTGCGCATTACAGGCCTTCTCAAGCCACCTTCCAGAGCACTGTGTACATTACAGGCCTTCTCAGACCTCCTTCTAGAGCACTGTGTGCATTACAGGCCTCCTCAGACAACCATCCAAGGCACTGTGCAGTGCATTACAGGCCTCCTCAGACCACCGTCCAGAGTATTGTGTTCATTAAAGGCCTCCTCAGACCACCGTCCAAAGCACTGTGTGCCTCACAGACCTTCTCAAACTACCTCCCAGAGCACTGTGTACATTGCAGGCCTTCTCAGACCACTTTCTATAGTATTGTGTGCATTATAGGCCTTCTCAAACCTCTGTCCAGAGCACTGTGTGCATTACAGGCTTCCTCAGACCACAGTCCAGGGCACTTTGCAATGCATTACAGGCCTCTTCAGACCACCATCCAGGGAACTGTACAATGCATTTCAGGCCTTTTCAGACCACCGCCCAGAGCACTATGTTCATTACAGGCCTGCTCAGACCACTGCCAGAGCATTGTGCATTAGTGGCCTCCTCAGACCACTGTCCAGAGCACAGTGTGCATTACAGGCCTTCTAAAACCACCTTCCAGAGCACTGTGTACATTACAGCCCTTCCCAGACCTCCTTCCAGAGCACTGTGTGCATTACAGGCCTCCTTAGACAACCATCCAAGGCACTGTGCAGTGCATTACAGGCCTCCTCAGACCACCGTCCAGAGTATTGTGTTCATTAAAGGCCTCCTCAGACCACCGTCCAGAGCACTGTGTGCCTCACAGGCCTTCTCAAACTACCTCCCAGAGCACTGTGCACATTGCAGGCCTTCTCAGACCACTTTCTATAGTATTGTGTGCATTACAGGCCTTCTCAAACCACTGTCCAGAGCACTGTATGCATTACAGGCCTCCTTAGACCACCATCGAGAGTGTCTGTGCATTAGTGGCCTCCTCAGACCACTGTCTAGAACACTGTGCGCATTACAGGCCTTCTCAAACCACCTTCCTGAGCACTGTATACATTACAGGCCTTCCCAGATCACCTTCCAGAGCACTATGCGCATTACAGGCCTTCTCAGACCACTTTCCAGAGCACTGTGTGCATTACAGGCCTCCTCATACCAACATCCAGAGCACTGTACGCATTACAGGCCTCCTCAGACCACAGTCCAGGATAATGTACAATGCATTACAGGGCTCCTCAGACCACCATCCAGGGCTATGTGCAATGCATTACAGGGCTCCTCAGACCACCATCCAGGGCTATGTGCAATGCATTACAGGCCTCCGAGTCCTCAGACCACCGTCCAGAGCACTGAGTACATTACAGGCTTGCTCAGAACACTGTCCAGAGCTCTGTATGCATCACAGGCCTCCTTAGGCCACCATCCAGAGTGTCTTTGCATTAGCGGCCTCCTCAGGCCACCGTCTAGAGCACTGTGTATTACAGGCATCCTCAGACCACTGTTTCAGAGCACTGTGCAGCATCAAAGGCCTCCTCAGACCATCGTCCTGCGTAGTTTGTTCAAACTATAATACCAAAATAAAATAACATTTTCAATTTTTTTTTTGTACTACAGAAGTATATAATTCGTTTATTAATTAATTTAAGCACTTCATCCACGGAAGGATTTGCCCCCTTAATGACCATGCCCTTTTTTACGATACAGCACTGCATCGCTTTAACTGACAATTGCGTGGTCGTGCGATGCTGCACCCAAACAAAGTTGACGTCCTTTTTTTCCCCACAAATAGAGCTTTCTTTTGGTGCTATTTGATCACTTCTGTGGTTTTTATTTTTTGCGTTATAAACAACCCAATTTTGAAAAAAGAATTTTTTTTTTTAACTTTTTGCTATAATACAATATTTTTCTATATATTTTTGGTAAAAAAAAAATCCCAATAGGCATATATTGATTGGTTTGCGCAAAAGGTATCGCGTCTACAAACTGTGGGATAGATTTTGGGACTTTTTTTTATTGTTTTCACTAGTAATGGCAGTGATCTGCGATTTTTAGAGGGACTAGGACATTACGGCGGACAAATCTGACCCCAAATTACACTTTTTGGGGACCAGTGACATTATTACATTGATCAGTGCTATAAAAATCCACTGATCAATGTAAAAATTACACTGGCAGGGAAGGGGTTAACACTAAGGGGCGATCAAGGGGTCAAATGTGTTCCCTAAGTGTGTTCTAACTGTAGGGGGGATGGGCTGCCAGGGACATGACAGAGATTGCTCTTCCCGATCACTGGACACAGTAGATCTCTGACATGTCCCCTGTCAGAATGGGGATTTTCCTTGCTTACAAAAACAGAAAGAACCCCCGTTCTGCCTCTGTACTAGGCGATCGCGGGTCGCCAACAGACATTGAATCTGCTCAACCCGCGAGCAGGATCCTGCATCATGCAGAGGGCCAGAGCGTGCAGGAGAGACAACCTGCCATTGTATAACGATGGTGGCTAGTCGGCAAGCAGTTAAAGTGGAGTTGCCCCCCAAAAAATAAAACTACTTAAAAATCTTAAAAAAAATCAAAAAAAAATAATTGGCAAAAAAAAAAATTTTTACTCACCTCTAAATACCGGTTGCTAGGGGGTCCCTCGTAGTCTGCCTTCTTCATTGCCCGGGCTGGTGACATCACTTCCCCTTGCGCCGCACATTCACCTGGGACCTGTCACGTGTCCCAGGTGACTGTACGGCGTATCACGGCGCCCTGCGCCGCTCGCGCATGCGCAGTGGGTGCCCGGCTGTGAAGCCACAGCCGGGTGCCCACAGTATGCATGACGGCGCCGCGAGCGGAGCGGGGAGCGAGGGGGGGGCTTCGTTCCCCCGCATCGCTGGAACCCGGGACAGGTAAGTGTCCGATTATTAAAAGCCAGCAGCTGGAGTATTTGTAGCTGCTGACTTTTAATTTTTTTTTTTTAGGGGGTACCCCACTTTAACTAAACCCATCTGATTTTAGTTGACTAAATACGACTAAAACTAGAAAAATTCAGATGAGTAAAATACGACTAAAACAAAAAATTACATTTTAGACAAAAGACTATAATTATAGCTAAATCGAAAATTTGACGCAAAAATTAACATTGCCCACCCCTGACGTAGATGAAGAAGTTAGACTTCATGTTCCCTTATGCTGGTAAATGGACGTTTAGGAGCAGTTGGACTTTTTTTTCCGCTTCCCCTAAACTCTCCTCTATGTTATCTTAGTACATGTACACAGGGTCATTTATAGTCATTTCCAGGCAGTTGAGATTAGAAGCATTTGACTCGCGTTTGCGGTGACTCGCGTTTAGCCACGTTTTGTTTACAGGCGTTTTTCATTTTTGACAATTTGAAAAATAATAAAAAAATAAATAAAATGCTCCTAAACGCAAAATGGACATTTCTAACCACTTACAGACCGGACCATTTTGCTGGTCAAAGACCAGACCACTTTTTGCGATTCGGCACTGCATCGCTTTAACTGACAATTGCGCGGTCGTGCGACGTGGCTCCCAAACAAAATTGACGTACTTTTAGTCCCACAAATAGAGCTTTCTTTTGGTGGTATTTGATCACCCCTGCGGTTTTTATTTTTTGCGCTATAAACAAAAATAGAGCGACAATTTTGAAAAAAAACGCATTGTTTTTTACTTTTTGTTATAATAAATATCCCCCAAAAATATATAAAAAAACATTTTTTTCCCTCAGTTTAGGCCGATACGTATTCTTCTACATATTTTTGGTAAAAAAAAATCGCAATAAGCGATTATTGATTTCTTTGTGCAAAAGTTATAGCGTTTACAAAATAGGGATAGTTTTATGACATTTTTATTAATAATTTTTTATTATTTTTTTTTTTTTACTAGTAATGGCAGTGATCAGCGATTTTTATTGTGACTGCGACATTATGGCGGTCACATCGGACATTTTTGACACATTTTTGGGACCATTGTCATTTATACAGTAATCACTGCTATATAAATGCAGTGATTCCTGTGTAGATGACACTGGCAGTGAAGGGGTTAACCAGTGGGTGGCAGTGTAGGGGTTAGTGTTCCTAGGGGTGTGTTACTAACTGTGGGGGGGTTGGGCTTTAATTTTGTGAACACTGATCTCTGCTCCAATCACATGGAGCAGAAATAAGCGTCACTAGTTGCTAGGCAGAATGGAGAAATGCTGTTTACAACGTGAGACGATCGCGGCAATCGAGTCTAGCGGGTCCCGCGTCCGGACTCACGGGGGTCCCGACCAGCGCGGGAGTGCGCTGCCGGCGGCGCGCTCCCAATGGCAGGGCGGCAAATTTAAAGGGACGTACAGGTATGTCCATTTGCCTGCCAATGCCATTCTGCCGACGTACATCGGCGTGCGCTGGTCGGGAACTGGTTAAACGGTGTTTACTATCAGTCACGTTAAATCTTTCAGGAGAGGTTTTAAAACGCCCTGTGTACATTAAGCCTTACATAATCATCCGCACTGAACGCATCACCTAAAGTGCCCCTTGTACATCTCAGGGCACCTTCAAGGGTTCAGAATGCTCAAGTCAGCAACCTCTGCCCTTGTCTAAATCAAACCAGAGAGAAAAAGTTACAGTAGAATCTAAGAATTGTAATGAAAAGTTTGAGTCACATTTAAAAATAAAGTTTTATTTAATAACAGTTTACGTCCAAATTAAACATATGTGAAGGATTGATAAAGAATGTAGCACTAGAAAATATAAAGCAATAAACACAAACGGTGAACAAAATATTATATGCAAATGGTGAAAACATATGATGAAAATCACTCTCAAATGTAATAAATATGGGAACGTACATATATATGATGGGTAGAAACACAAGTAAAAAAAAGTCCTCAAGATGGAAATATCCTTAAGGTAAATTTATAGTCCACAACAAGGGAGTTGTTGCTCAGAAGTGCAAGAATGTCCCGATCAGCAAACTTCCAGAAATGATTCAGGGAATCCAGCGAACTCAAGGAAAGGATCCAGGAAATCGAGCAGGTAAGCGTAAGGCTGGGACTTGGATGTTAAGCAACCAGACTGGAAGACTAAAAACTCTCATCCGAGGGGATATAAAAAGAAAGAATATAAAGACAGGGATGGAAGCACGTGGCCTCCATCGAGGGGGTCTCCACTTTTGGGGCTGGGTGTATATTTTCCTTTTTCTGCCAACTAAACACTACATTTGTCTTATAGTCGTTTACACCTTGGTTGTATTTATTTTGTTTCTTATTTCTCTGGTCTCTTTCTTCTTTCTTTAAGTTATTCTTCAAACTTGTAGAAAGAGAAATATATGATGGGTAAAAACACAAGTGAAAAAAGTCCCCAAGATGGAAATATCCTTATGGTAAATTTATATAGAGGCCAACACAAAGAATGTGTTGCTCAGAAGTGGGGTACAACGGCCTCGGCAGGCATGTAGAGCACCAGGGATAATGTGTCCTTCCACCCAAGGTAAGGGGTATACACTTTTACCAGAAGAAGAGGTGGACTCGAGTGAAAGCAACAACAAGTCAATCAAGCAAGAATGTCCCGATCAGCAAACTTCCGGAAACTATCTAGGGAATCCAGCGGACTCCAGGAAAGGTTCCAGGAAATTGAGCAGGTAAGCGTAAGGCTGGGACTTGGATGTTAAGCAACCAGACTGAAAGACTAAAAACTCTCATCCGAGGGGATATAAAAAGAAAAAATATATTGACAGGGATGGAAGCACGTGGCCTTACCAGGCCAAGGCTTTATTTAAAGTCCCACATTCCCCTTCCCCTTCACCCTTCCCCTGAAAATCTGGAAGCTTCTATCTAGGTGGGTTCATAAACAAGTCTTCTGTCAGGATTGAATGTCACAGAGTTGGAGACCTCCATCGAGGGGGTCTCCCCTTTTGGAGTTGGGTGTATATTTTCCTTTTTCTGCCAACTAAACACTAAATTTGTCTTATAGTCGTTTACGCCTTGGTTGTATTTCTTTTGTTTCTTATTTCTCTGGTCTCTTTCTTCTTTCTTTAAGTTATTCTTCAAACTTGTAGAAAGAGAAATATATGATGGGTAAAAACACAAGTGAAAAAAGGCCCCAAGATGGAAATATCCTTAAGGTAAATTTATATAGAGTCCACCACAAAGAATGTGTTGCTCAGAAGTGGGGTACAACGGCCTCGGCAGGCATGTAGAGCACCAGGGATAATGCGTCCTTCCACTCAAGGTAAGGGGTATACACTCTTACCGGAAGAGGTGGACTTGAGTGAAAGCAACAACAAGTCAATCAAGCAAGAATGTCCCGATCAGCAAACTTCCGGAAACAATCCAGGGAATCCAGAGAACTCCAGGAAATGTTCCAGGAAATTGAGCAGGTAAGCGTAAGGCTGGGACTTGGATGTTAAGCAACCAGACTGGAAGACATAAAACTCTCATCCGAGGGGATATAGAAAGAAATAAGATTATGACGGGGTGGAAGCACGTGACCTTATCTGGCCTTACCCTTTGTTTCTTATTTCTCTGGTCTCTTTCTTCTTTCTTTAAGTTATTCTTTTTTTTTTTTTTGTAATTGTTTATTTTAAATTTTCAACATCATACAGAAGAAAATATACATGAGATATGAATATTAACGTATCAAAAATGCAGGTATACTTTGATTACAAGGCATACAAAATCTAAACATATAGAGGCATAGCGATGTGATTAAAGTAGTGATCTTCCACCGTATCTTTAAGGGGGTTATAGACAGAATCTGTAAACAGACTATGTAACATCAAAGAGAGCTTTAAGGAAAAAAAATAAAAAATAGATTTCAGACCTTCTCTCGGGGACATGTATGTATCCAGGTTTATCTAAGTAGGAGCAATCCCATCAGAACCATATGTAGACTCATCCCATGTTGACCAAATTTTAGAAAATTTCTGCATCTTATCCTCCACTACGGCCGTCAAGTGTTCCATTCTGCGTATGTCAGCTACAGTGGTGATCAATTGCGGAAGTGTAGGTGGAGAGGTGGACAACCATAACCTGGGTATGACCCTTTTAGCAGCCAATAAGATAAAGGACAACAATCTGCGCAAGGCCTTAGAAATACCAGAGAAAGGGAGGCCTCGCAGATAATGCATGGGCGTCAGGGGAATAGGAGTGCCAGCCAGTGTTTCTAACAGATTTTGGACTTGGAGCCAGAACTGGTGGACTAGGGGGCAGTCCCAAAAAATATGGTAGTGAGAGCCGACTTCCCCACCACATCTCCAGCATTGTTTCGAAATTAACCTGTTACGGGCATGTAGAATATCTGGAGTCCTATACCAGTGCATTAGAACTTTGTAAGCAGTTTCCTTGTGGGTCACACATCGAGATATTCTGGAAGTGTGCTCCCATATGTTCCCCCAGTCCACCAGGGAAATATCGTGTTGTAGAATCTGAGACCATTTCCTCATGTAGTGGTGGGTGTTCACCGTCATAGGTATGGCGTCATGTAATATCGTGTAAATAGTAGAGATCAGTCTGGGTTCGTAAGGACCCTTAGCACATAGGCTCTCAAAGTCTGTGGGTTCGTCCAGAGTCAGAGAGGGGGACCTGATAGAGAAAAAGTGTCTGATCTGTAAGTATGAATGTAGAAGCCTTTGGGGGATCTGGTGTTGCTTTTGCAAGGTGGGAAAAGTCAATAAATGGCGTGTCGCCGGGTTAACAAAGTATCGGAGTTGAAAGAGTCCCGCTTGGGTCCATGGTAGCATACGATCATAGGACAGGCTATCTGGGATGTCTGGGTTAAATAGGATATTTAAAAGCGGTGGACACGGTGAGGATAGGGAAAAGCGGTCATTGCACCTTTTCCAGATATTCAACGTGAACAACATGGGAGCTAGGCATATGCGCCGTAATTGGGGCATATGAAGGGCAGTAGAAGGCCAAAGCATATAGCAAGGATGTACCGGGGCTGTAACACTCATTTCTATTTCTGACCATCTATTTGGGGCCTTCCGGGAGGTCTAGGAGGTAAGAACTCTCAGGTGTGTGGCATAATAGTATTTAATGAAATCTGGGCCTCCGAGCCCCCCCCTATTCCTCCGAGCCAGGACCACTGTCCCCGCTAACCTGTGGGAAGCGTTATTCCAAACAAAACGGAGGCTTCTCCTTTGAAGGGATTTCAACTGTGACATAGGGATAGCCACAGGTAGAGTTTCAAACAAATATAATAACTTAGGGAGGATAGACATTTTAAGGACATTGATTCGGCCCAACAGGGATAGGGGGAGAGATGTCCAGTATGTCAGCAAGCGATTAATTTCTGAGAACAGGGGGGGGAAATTGGCCTTATATAAAGTATCATAGGAAGCAGTAATGCGAACCCCCAGGTATTTAAGTGAGTGAGGACACCAGTGGTAATTATACTTACTTTGAAGCGAGGATAAGAGGGACGGGGTTATGTTTACAGGTAATGCTTCGGTTTTAGTATCATTAATTTTGAAACCCGAGAGGCTACCAAAAGTGGATAGTAGGTGGTGAAGGTGTGGTAGGGATGTGTGCGGGTGGGTGAGAGTTAGGAGGACATCGTCCGCGAATAAGGATATTTTATATTCTGCGTTGCGGAGGCAGACTCCTTTAATATCTGAACATTCCCGTATAGCCGCAGCTAGGGGTTCCAGACTGAGGATAAAGAGCAATGGCGATAGAGGGCAACCCTGTCTCGTACCGTTGCTAAGGGAAAACGGACGGGACAGATGGGAGGAGAGTTGTACCTGGGAGGTGGGCTTCGAGTATAGGGCTTGGAGGGCGTGAATAAAGGGGCCTGAAAATCCAAAGTGGTTTAGTATCGCAAACATAAATGGCCAGCTAAGGCGGTCAAATGCCTTTTGGGCATCTAAACTGAGTATCAAAGCGGGGTTTTTAGTTTTAGTAAGCAGGTCTATAAGGTCAATTGTGCGGCGGGTATTGTCCCCCGCATGTCTTGTGGGAACGAAACCCACCTGATCTCTATGGATCAACGCTGGCAGCAGTAGAGAGAGCCTGTTCGCTAGAATCTTGGTAAAGATTTTGTAATCAGAGTTCAATAAGGCTATGGGACGATAATTGTCAGGGAGGGAAGGATCCTTATCTGGTTTAGGGATAGTGGTTATGACTGCATGTAGGAACGAGGGGTGTGGTATTGTGCCCTGGAGCAGTGAGGAGAATAGGGTCAGCAGGTGTGGGGACAGGGATTCTAGGAACGTCTTATAATAGGAGTATGGAAGGCCATCTGGTCCTGGGGCCTTATGTGTGGGGAGATGTTTAATTACGTCAACTAGTTCGTCATTGGAGATAGGTTGGTTTAAGGAGGAGCGTTGCTTTGGTGAGAGTTTTGGGAGGTGAATAGATGATAGGAAGGAGTCCAACCTGTCTTGTGGGAACTGATCCTGTGTGCCCGTGTTCAGGCAGTTGTAAAGTTTGTTATAATATTCTCTGAATACTCCGGACATGGTCTGAGGGCAGTGCGTTGGTGTACCGTCTGATTGCATTATATAATCAGGAATGGATAAAAAGGGCCGGGGCTTAAGTTTATGGACAAGCATCCTATGTGGTTTTTCTGCAAACTCATAGAACTTTCGCTTAGACCATAACATTGATTTTGAAATGTCTTTTGCGTCTATAGCCTTAATGTGGTTGCGAATAGTAGTCACTGCACGCAAGCGATCCACCGTAGGGGAGCGGAGTAACCGCGCCTCCGCGACCTGCAGCTGGGTCACAAGCTCCACCCTCAGCCTAACAGAGTCCCGCTTCAGACGTGAGCCAGCTGAGATGCACTCCCCCCTAAAAACTGCCTTGTGGGCCTCCCACACAGTAGATATATCTGAAATGGAGCCTACATTGAGATGGAAAAACTCCTCCAGTCTCTTGAGCAGTCTATCTTTGGTTTCAGCATGTCGCAATAGAGACTCATTCAGTCTCCAGTGGCAAGTTTTAGGTGATGCGTTATGGAGCGTCACATTGAGAGTGATGGGAGCGTGATCAGACCACGTGATAGGCTCTATTTCAGAAGATACCACATTGGGTAGCAAGGGTGCAGTTATTAGAAAGTGGTCCAGTCGGGAATACAATTTATGTGGGGGGGAGAAAAAGGTGTATTGGCGATGGGTGGGATGTTTCACTCTCCATGCATCAAAGAGATTGTGGGAGCGGATTAGTTTGCGAAAGGAGGTGGACAGTTTAAGAGTTTGGAGGGACGGGGTTTGTTGAGAGAGTGCTAATCTATCCCTACCAGGGGACATACACATGTTGAAATCCCCACCTATGATTGCGAAAGGCTGAGAGAAGGAGCGCAGCCGATCCAATACTCTAGTGAGGAAGCCAATTTGTCCCGTATTAGGGGCATAAATGTTAGTTAAGGTAAAGGAGGTGTTCAGATTAGTGATGGCCGAACGGTTCGCCCGGCGGTCGTTTCGCGGCGAATTTCCGACTTTCGCCGTCCGCGGGTTCGAACGCCTTTTTCCGTCGTTCGCCCCGGCGGACTTACGTGTTTAATGTATACAAGAACTTTAACCTTTCGTGACACGTTTATCATGTGTTACAGGACAACCAATTGAGACATGACAGCTCATGGACACTTGGACATTCCCCCTAACCTATAAATACACCCGATCCGGTGGCCATTTTACATTCTTTCTTCTGTCACTGTAGGGAAAGGATCCTGTGTGGAGTAGGGACAGAGAAAACGCTAGCTATTTGGTACACAAAAGTTCTTTTCAGGACTGGTATAGGTGTTAGGTCAGCAGCCTGAGTTTCTTTTGTCAGTTTAGATAAAGGGACAGAGCGCTGTATGCTGCTATTTTAGGGACAGCTCAGCCAGATTAGTCTTTCTTCATCATCATCATCATCATCATCATTAGCTGTTACTATCAGGTCCACAAAAGAGCTGTTCCAGCTAATCGTTCCAGCCTACTCTTTTTTGCCAATTTGTATAGGGACAGGCAGGAAGCAGTGTGTCAGGCAGTGAGGATAATTTTAAAGACTTGCTGTTACTATTAGTTCCACAAAGGTTCTTTTCAGGACTGGTATCAGTGGTACGGTAATAGGCTTGTACACGTATAATATTCTTTCTTCCAAATATAGAAAGAATATTATACTTGACTGCTGCCCTTCTGCTGCAGTCTGCTAATCATTCACAACTCACTTGTTCCACAAAAGTTCTTATAAGGACTGGTAACTTGGTCTGTCTAGGGTGCTACGGTACATAGGCTTGGGTGCGGTACAGTCTGCTGTTCTGTAAGGACCGCTATCGGTCCACAATAGATAGGGTTGCCGTGCACTACTGCTGACCGCTGCCCTATACTGCAGCAGTCCTTCAGCGGTATAGGGACTGACGCACAGTCTGCTAAACACTAATACACAACCTGCTTGGTCCACAAAAGTTCTTATAAGGACTGGTAACTTGGTATAGGGTGCTACGGTACATAGGCCTGAGTGCGTTACAGTCTGCTGTTCTGTAAGGACCGCTATCGGTCCACAATACATAGGGTTGACGTGCACTACTGCTGACCGCTGCCCTATACTGCAGCAGTCCTTCAGCGGTATAGGGACTGACGCACAGTCTGCTAAACACTAACACACAACCTGCTTGGTCCACAAAAGTTCTTATAAGGACTGGTAACTTGGTATAGGGTGCTACGGTACATAGGCCTGAGTGCAGTACAGTCTGCTGTTCTGTAAGGACTGCTATCGGTCCACAATACATAGGGTTGCCGTGCACTACTGCTGACCGCTGCCCTATACTGCAGCAGTCCTTCAGCGGTATAGGGACTGACGCACAGTCTGCTAAACACTAATACACAACCTGCTTGGTCCACAAAAGTTCTTATAAGGACTGGTAACTTGGTATAGGGTGCTACGGTACATAGGCCTGAGTGCGTTACAGTCTGCTGTTCTGTAAGGACCGCTATCGGTCCACAATACATAGGGTTGCCGTGCACTACTGCTGACCGCTGCCCTATACTGCAGCAGTCCTTCATTGGTATAGGGACTGACGTACAGTCTGCTAATCACTAACACACAACCTGCTTGGTCCACAAAAGTTCTTATAAGGACTGGTAACTTGGTATAGGGTGCTACGGTACATAGGCCTGAGTGCGTTACAGTCTGCTGTTCTGTAAGGACCGCTATCGGTCCACAATACATAGGGTTGCCGTGCACTACTGCTGACCGCTGCCCTATACTGCAGCAGTCCTTCATTGGTATAGGGACTGACGTACAGTCTGCTAATCACTAACACACAACCTGCTTGGTCCACAAAAGTTCTTATAAGGACTGGTAACTTGGTATAGGGTGCTACGGTACATAGGCCTGAGTGCGTTACAGTCTGCTGTTCTGTAAGGACCGCTATCGGTCCACAATACATAGGGTTGCCGTGCACTACTGCTGACCGCTGCCCTATACTGCAGCAGTCCTTCATTGGTATAGGGACTGACGTACAGTCTGCTAATCACTAACACACAACCTGCTTGGTCCACAAAAGTTCTTATAAGGACTGGTAACTTGGTATAGGGTGCTACGGTACATAGGCCTGAGTGCAGTACAGTCTGCTGTTCTGTAAGGACCGCTATCGGTCCACAATACATAGGGTTGCCGTGCACTACTGCTGACCGCTGCCCTATACTGCAGCAGTCCTTCATTGGTATAGGGACTGACGTACAGTCTGCTAATCACTAACACACAACCTGCTTGGTCCACAAAAGTTCTTATAAGGACTGGTAACTTGGTATAGGGTGCTACGGTACATAGGCCTGAGTGCGTTACAGTCTGCTGTTCTGTAAGGACCGCTATCGGTCCACAATACATAGGGTTGCCGTGCACTACTGCTGACCGCTGCCCTATACTGCAGCAGTCCTTCATTGGTATAGGGACTGACGTACAGTCTGCTAATCACTAACACACAACCTGCTTGGTCCACAAAAGTTCTTATAAGGACTGGTAACTTGGTATAGGGTGCTACGGTACATAGGCCTGAGTGCGTTACAGTCTGCTGTTCTGTAAGGACCGCTATCGGTCCACAATACATAGGGTTGCCGTGCACTACTGCTGACCGCTGCCCTATACTGCAGCAGTCCTTCATTGGTATAGGGACTGACGTACAGTCTGCTAATCACTAACACACAACCTGCTTGGTCCACAAAAGTTCTTATAAGGACTGGTAACTTGGTATAGGGTGCTACGGTACATAGGCCTGAGTGCGTTACAGTCTGCTGTTCTGTAAGGACCGCTATCGGTCCACAATACATAGGGTTGCCGTGCACTACTGCTGACCGCTGCCCTATACTGCAGCAGTCCTTCAGCGGTATAGGGACTGACGCACAGTCTGCTAAACACTAACACACAACCTGCTTGGTCCACAAAAGTTCTTATAAGGACTGGTAACTTGGTATAGGGTGCTACGGTACATAGGCCTGAGTGCAGTACAGTCTGCTGTTCTGTAAGGACCGCTATCGGTCCACAATACATAGGGTTGCCGTGCACTACTGCTGACCGCTGCCCTATACTGCAGCAGTCCTTCATTGGTATAGGGACTGACGTACAGTCTGCTAATCACTAACACACAACCTGCTTGGTCCACAAAAGTTCTTATAAGGACTGGTAACTTGGTATAGGGTGCTACGGTACATAGGCCTGAGTGCGTTACAGTCTGCTGTTCTGTAAGGACCGCTATCGGTCCACAATACATAGGGTTGCCGTGCACTACTGCTGACCGCTGCCCTATACTGCAGCAGTCCTTCAGCGGTATAGGGACTGACGTACAGTCTGCTAATCACTAACACACAACCTGCTTGGTCCACAAAAGTTCTTATAAGGACTGGTAACTTGGTATAGGGTGCTACGGTACATAGGCCTGAGTGCGTTACAGTCTGCTGTTCTGTAAGGACCGCTATCGGTCCACAATACATAGGGTTGCCGTGCACTACTGCTGACCGCTGCCCTATACTGCAGCAGTCCTTCATTGGTATAGGGACTGACGTACAGTCTGCTAATCACTAACACACAACCTGCTTGGTCCACAAAAGTTCTTATAAGGACTGGTAACTTGGTATAGGGTGCTACGGTACATAGGCCTGAGTGCAGTACAGTCTGCTGTTCTGTAAGGACCGCTATCGGTCCACAATACATAGGGTTGACGTGCACTACTGCTGACCGCTGCCCTATACTGCAGCAGTCCTTCAGCGGTATAGGGACTAAGAGTTTTGTCACAGGGTGATTTAAAAAATGACAGGCAGAGGAAGAGGCAGGCCCTTCCGCAGGGGTGGTAGGGGTAGGGCAGGAGCAACAGCCTTGAGCCAAAGTGGGAAGTTGCAGAAGGTGCGTTCAATTACTTTAAAGGACGCACCAGACTTGGTTGAGTGGCTCACTCAGCCTTATTCTTCTGCACCCTCCTCATCCTCTCGATCTGCACCCTCTTCTTCACTCTCTGCTATGTGCACCCCCAAAGACACTACCACCAACAACACCACCACCACCACATACCTTCCGCTTGAGTGCAAATGGGGGCCTTCATGCTCCAGTGTTTTAATAGGGACCCCCGTATAAAAAGCATGAGGGTCAAGGACCAGTACTGGGTGGCAACGTACTTAGATCCCCGGTACAAACACAAAATGGCGGAAATGTTACCGCCGTCGCAGAGGGCTGTCAGAATGCAGCACTTCCAGGCCTTGCTTCGAGAAATGCTGCATTCTGCTTTTGCGTGCGCTGGCAGAGGAGCAATTCCCACTCCCAGAGAAGGATTTGCGGGTACCAATCCAACAGCGCCTGCAAGAAGAGGCCGGTTTGAAGATGTGTTGGTGACTTCGGATATGAGGTCATTCTTTCAGCCGACCCATCGACAGGTGTCATCCGGATCCAGCATCAGGGAACGCCTAGACCGTCAGGTGTCCGACTACATTGGGTTAACGGCCGATGTGGACGCTCTGAGGAGTGATGAACCCCTAGACTACTGGGTGGGCAGGCTTGACCTCTGGCCAGAGCTTGCCCAATTTGCAATCGAACTGTTGGCTTGCCCCTCATCCAGTGTCCTGTCCGAAAGGACGTTCAGCGCAGCAGGGGGGATTGTGACCGATAAGCGTACTCGCCTAGCTCACGACAGTGTTAACTACCTCACATTTCTAAAAATGAATGAGGCATGGATCTCGGAGGAATTCAACACATGTGATCAGTAGACCATGTATATGTCTATAAACAATTTTTGGAATCAAGCACACAGACCTTCTTAATTCATTTGGCTCACTTCCCTGACCCAAAAAAGCACACCGTACTATATGCCCCTACCCTCCTCTTTGAAGAGGTTGAGCGGTGTCATATTTCTACTGGGGCTGCTTATTATGAGGGGTTCCCACCATCCCTGTGCTGTGCTGACTTCCTCCTGGGTGTTCTTATTATGAGGGGCTCCCACCATCCCTGTGCTGTGCTGACTTCCTCCTGGGGGTTCTTATTATGAGGGGCTCCCACCATCCCTGTGCTGTGCTGACTTCCTCCTGGGGGTTCTTATTATGAGGGGATCACACCATCCCTGTGCTGTGCTGACTTCCTCCTGGGGCTGCTTACGGTGCTGCTGTCAGCGCTGTATGTCACGGAGCTGCTGTCAGCGCTGTATGTCACGGAGCTGCTGTCAGCGCTGTATGTCACGGAGCTGCTGTCAGCGCTGTATGTCACGGAGCTGCTGTCAGCGCTGTATGTCACGGAGCTGCTGTCAGCGCTGTATGTCACGGAGCTGCTGTCAGCGCTGTATGTCACGGTGCTGCTGTCAGCGCTGTATGTCACGGAGCTGCTGTCAGCGCTGTATGTCACGGAGCTGCTGTCAGTGCTGTATGTCACGGAGCTGCTGTCAGCGCTGTATGTCACGGAGCTGCTGTCAGCGCTGTATGTCACGGAGCTGCTGTCAGCGCTGTATGTCACGGTGCTGCTGTCAGCGCTGTATGTCACGGAGCTGCTGTCAGCGCTGTATGTCACGGAGCTGCTGTCAGTGCTGTATGTCACGGAGCTGCTGTCAGCGCTGTATGTCACGGAGCTGCTGTCAGCGCTGTATGTCACGGAGCTGCTGTCAGCGCTGTATGTCACGGTGCTGCTGTCAGCGCTGTATGTCACGGAGCTGCTGTCAGCGCTGTATGTCACGGAGCTGCTGTCAGCGCTGTATGTCACGGAGCTGCTGTCAGCGCTGTATGTCACGGAGCTGCTGTCAGCGCTGTATGTCACGGAGCTGCTGTCAGCGCTGTATGTCACGGTGCTGATGTCAGTGCTCTGTATTACGGTGCTGCTGTCAGTGCTCTGTATCTCCTGCACCCTCTTGTTTGCCTACCCTGGTCCCTGACCTTCCCTCTCCTCCATTGCCTTCATTAGCTCCATAGTCCTGAATTGTCAGAACAATTTCCCAAATAAAAAAAAAATGCTTGTAGTTATCGATCCCAAATTCACCTCATACATGTATTATGCTATTGTCCAGGTGGTGGGACTACGTGCTACCCCCTAATAATTACCCCGTGGCCGCAAATTCGACCTAAAGGTTTGCGAAATTCGCCTCCCATTGAAGTCAATGGAGCCCGCGGCGAACGGTCGTTTTCGCGAACGTTTGTGCCCGTTCGCGTTTCGCGTTCGCGAAACGTCCCGTCGGAAGTTCGTCCATCACTAGTTCAGATGAGAACAGTTCAGGAGTATAAACCGACCTTGGGGATCTAGGATCGAAGCAAGGATCCGTATAGGGCATGAACGTTTAATCAAAATGGCTACTCCAGCCTTCCCAGATGGGCTGGAGGCCATAAAAACAGTAGGGTACAGCTTGGAGGCAAATTTAAATGAGCCCTCTGGGCGGAAGTGTGTCTCCTGAACCATTATCACATCAGCCCCTGAGGATTTGAATTCCCGCAGGGCTAGCCAGCGTTTTCTTAAGGAATTCAAGCCCTTAACATTACAGGAAAATATTTTTAGAGCCATAATACATTCATGGAATAATTAGCAGATGATATTGGAATCTGGTACATGTGGTTGGAGTGCTCTGATCTAAGGAGGTCTGGAAGAGGCATATACACATCAGCATTTCCTAGTAACATAAAATTGTATGTCAAGTTTACAACCTGCAGCGACATATAAAAACCAGGACAGGTCAAAAAAGGACCTGGTAAAAACTTTGAAAAATTGAAAAAAATAACCTGAGTAAAATATAGAGAGACAAAAATGAAGAGACAAAAAACAAAAAACATAAAACATGTATCTTGAAAGCCTGAAGGATATAAAATCTTCAGGGAGCCAAGGCAGAATACCTTGGACCTATAAAGGGACATAACAAACATTTGGAGTGGTAAACTATGTACCGCTCCCGCAAAGAATTATTAACCTCGGACACTTAACATTTGAACAGTGGTCAGACATACCACCATCGACTGGGAGTACAATACCAGCTGGAGGGGCCCCGCGGGGGGGGGGGGGGGGGAGGAGGCTCGTTGAGCACTACAGAAATGGGAGAGATTTAAAGTTAGGGGGATGTTCCCCGAAGAGTTCCTGAAGAGGTCCGATAGGTTCCTGGAAACCAAGGGTAAGGAGGTGCAATTCGGACAAGCGCCGGAACTTCAGGCAGGTTGTTTAGGCACGTTGGGGCGTTGCGGTGTGGAGAAGCCTCTCTGATGTCTCCGACGAACTGGGGTCCAAATTGCCGTAGGGGCTTGGAGAGGTTTGGGGGCCAGAGCGGGCGGGGGGAGTTGGAGGTCCTCTTCCGGGACAGGTGGGAGGCCCAAATTGCGAATGAAGGCCTCACATTCATGCAATTCTCTGATAGAGTATTGTGTGCCATCTTTGGATGCTGACAGCCGAAAAGGGAAACCCCATCTGTAGGGGATTTGGTGTAGTTGGAGGTGTGCAGTGATTGGTCGGAGGTTGCGCCTTTTGGCCAAGGTGATGGGAGAAAGGTCGCTGAAGATCTGGATCTTAGAGCCTTTGAAGTCGATGCGATTTTTATTGCGTGTGGCTGCAGTTAAAGCTTCCTTGCTGTCATAATAGTGGAAACGGACTATAATGTCCCTTGGATTGGATCCAGGAGGAGGTTTAGGGGCCAAAGATCTATGGGCTCTGTCTAGACGCCAATCGATATCTGGTATGTGCGGAGCCAGAGTGACAAACAGATCAAGCAAGTATACCCGCAACTCCTTATCACTGACTGTTTCGGGGACTCCACGAATCCTCACGTTTGAGCGACGTTCTCTATTTTCCAAATCTTCTTGTTGTAGTTGTATTTGGGAGACTGTGTGTTTAAGAAATGCGTTTTCGTCCTCCAATACGTGCATGTATTGCACATTCTCATCAAATTTAGATTCCAAAGTGGCAGTACGCTCTCCAAGCTGGTCGATCTCACCCCTAAGCTCCCGAGCAAGCTTTCCAACCTCTGTAGCTATATTGCGTGTCAAATCTTGTAGGAGTGTCTGTAGTTTCAGGTCCAGGACCGTTACCGTAATTGCTTCGGCAGGATTTGTTTGCTGGGTAGAGCCACCTTTGTGAAGAGAACTAGGTGTGGAGGGCAGGGAGTCAGTGGCCTCTAGTGGTTCTGCCAGCGTGTGTAAGGCTGGAGATTGCGATCTGTGTAGGTATCGCTCCATGACGTGTGCAGGACGGGAGGTCGATGGCGGGATAAAGCCTTGATATATATTCTTTTGAAAACCAACTTTGCCCATGTAGTATCCGGAGGGGTCCGGGGGGCAGCTGATAATGACCCTGTGTATGTGAGAGCTTATGAAGCGGTGCAGGGTCCCTTAGGAAAGGAGCGGTATATTAAGCCATACTAAGACATGGTGTCAGCGTTGTTAGTCGCCCATGAGTTCTGCTAGTTTGCGCTGATTCCAACAACTGAAATTATGAAAGTCTCAGGAGAAGGGGGGTATGTCTCTTTAGGGGCTTGTTGAAGAGGCTGTGTAGGGAGAGCTGACTGGTGAATAGATGACTCCCGTGAACTGACCGTAGCCGTCTGCCTTGATGGTCAAGCAATTTCACCCAGACCAGGGGGGGGGGCCACGGAGACTCCGAGCGGAGATGGCGGAGGCCAAGCCAGGTGTAGCCTGGAGAAGGGGCCTTAGCTGGAGCTCTAACCCACTAGGGCGGTAGTCAGGCTGTGAAGGGCCTGAACCCAGGAGGAGGCCGGGTCGGAGAGAGAGCCGTGGAGCCGTGGGGATGGGGAGAGTGTCCAGAACACAGTGGGGCGAGGTCTGGGGAAAGCAAGGGCCCCCTGGGCTAAGACAGTGCCTCACCTGCGGACCGTGGAGCTCACAATCACCGCCTCTTCCTCAGCTGTCTTGGGATCTTGGAGCGTGGGGGGAGAGGATGGCAGCTGTAGTGTCCAGATTCCAGTGAGTGGGCCCCCTGCCAGGTGCTGGGGCAGAAAGGTGTGGTAGTTGGCAGGCTTCACTGGGCCTTGCTAGGCCTCACTAGGGCGCATCCGCGGCAGACAGTCCCGGGGGCCCCTCGGACCTCCAGAGGTCCCCCATTAGTGACTAGGGCCGACCAGGTGGCAAGGGGAGCCGTGCAGCCCACCAGGAGGGCCTCCGTTAGCGTGATTAAGGGGGGTGGAGGCCGGGAAGACGGCCGCGGCGTCCTCCCGCCGGGCGCTGTTGTAGGAAAGAGCGGGGACTGGCTGGCTGTACTAGGCCGCACTAGGCCGCATCCGCGGCAGACAATCCCGGCGCCCCCACGGGCCTCTGGACCTTACCGGGCACGGAGTAGGGCAGTCCGGATGGCGGGGAGATCCACTGCCAGGTCCCCCGTTGAAGTGGTGGAGGAGGATGAAGGGCAGGGAAGATGGCGACGGCGGCCGAGGACGGACTAGGCCGGCGTCTCTCTCCGCGGATCCCAGGCCAGTCTCGTCCCAATTTTCTTCCAGGCTGAGGCAGGACAGGTGGTGGGGTGCATAGGCCGAAGATTTGGGGAAAAACGGCCGTGTATGCACCCGGATTGCTGCGGATTCGTTATTCTTCAAACTTGTAGAAAGAGAAACATATGATGGTTAGAAACACAAGTGAAAAAAGTCCCCAAGATGGAAATATCCTTAAGGTAAATTTATATAGAGTCCACCACAAAGAATGTGTTGCTCAGAAGTGGGGTACAACGGCCTCGGCAGGCATGTAGAGCACCAGGGATAATGCGTCCTTCCACTCAAGGTAAGGGGTATACACTCTTACCGGAAGAGGTGAACTTGAGTGAAAGCAACAACAAGTCAATCAAGCAAGAATGTCCCGATCAGCAAACTTCCGGAAACAATCCAGGGAATCCAGAGAACTCCAGGAAATGTTCCAGGAAATTGAGCAGGTAAGCATAAGGCTGGGACTTGGATGTTAAGCAACCAGACTGGAAGACATAAAACTCTCATCCGAGGGGATATAGAAAGAAATAAGATTATGACGGGGTGGAAGCACGTGACCTTATCTGGCCTTACCCTTTGTTTCTTATTTCTCTGGTCTCTTTCTTCTTTCTTTAAGTTATTCTTCAAACTTGTAGAAAGAGAAACATATGATGGTTAGAAACACAAGTGAAAAAAGTCCCCAAGATGGAAATATCCTTAAGGTAAATTTATATAGAGTCCACCACAAGGAATTTGTTGCTCAGAAGTGGGGTACTATGGCCTTGGCAGGCATGTAGAGCACCAGGGATAATGTGTGCTCCACCCAAGGTAAGGGGTATACACTCTTACCGGAAGAGGTGGACTCAAGTGAAAGCAACAACAAGTCAATCAAGCAGGGATGTCCCGATCAGCAAACTTCCGGAAACGATCCAGGGAATCCAGTAAACTCCAGGAAAGGATCCTGAAAATGGAGCAGGTAAGCGTAAGGCTAGGACTTGGATGTTAAACAACCAGACTGGAAGACCAAAAACTCTCATCCGAGTGTTTCTACCCATCATATATATGCACTTTCTCATATTTATTACATTTGAGAGTGATTCTTATCATATGTTTTCACCATTTGCATATAATATTTTGTACACTGTTTTTGTTTATTGCTTTATATTTTTTAGTGCTACACTCTTTATCAATCCTTCACATTGAATTTTTGTCACATTTTTATGTAGCAGCTGTCCTTTCTTACACACTTGGTCAGCGCAGTAATATCACTTATCCAAATTAAACATATGCGCACACACAAGGCATCCATAAGCTTAATTTCCGTGATGTAAAGCTGTCGTCTTACTTTAACCATTCGGTTAATATGACTGAACGTTCGGTGGATATAATAGGTGACAGTGCAATACTCTCCTTTTAGGTGTGTGAGAAGCAGAAAGTGACAATTCTGGGCTGGATTTTGGCATCTGCCTTTCATTACCTGATGACTGACAGCTCATTGTCTTCCCAGAATGTACGTAAATAGACGATTGACAGAGACTTTAATATAATCAGACGAGTGCGGAGGACAAGATAGAGGAGAGAGCTGTCAGTGGGAGAGTCTGTTTTCCGATTGCCTTCCGCTCACTTCTCCCAGAATTTGAAGGTTTTAAACATCTCCTAAGGAGTTTTAATACTGTTACATTCTATTGTTAACTCCAATAAAAGCGACCAGCCGTGACTAATTAGAAATATTCCTGTTATTACCCATTATTATGTATGTGGCGCCCAGACTGTTATTACTCATTGTATTAAAAACGAAAAAATGAAAACTATTTTGGTAAAATGTATTAAATTTAAAAATGTAACTTAACGTTTCCAAGTTTACAAAGGGATATTTTACATTTACATCCTAATTTTACAAAAAAATATATTGATTATAGAGTGTTTACATTACTGTACTCAGAATGTGTGTCAGGACCTGGATCAGCACCGTGCTTCCCAGAGTGGAAGGATGTAGTTTCGGTGTCCACCAGTAGGTGTCCCCCAGCAGCCGACAGATTCCAGGGATCAATTTCCACCTGATTCTGGATGCTGGGAGGGTATTTATGCCCTCCCCTACTAGTGCCGCTCACTCCAGTGTTTTGCTGATGCCAGATTCTATTTGCCATTGATCCTGATCTTGCTCTTAGCCTGTACCATGCTGCCTTGTAACTGCTCCCCCTTGTTCCTGATCCCAGTTTTTGTTCCCCCTTTCCATCTGCTCCCTGTACCTCCAGTTTTCCCTGCTTTTCTGTGTTCCCCATTTTGTATATATTGTATATAGCTAGTTGTAGTGAGGCTTTCTATTTGTTAGGTTGGTTATGCAGGTATTCTGTTAGCCCTTGTACACACGGTCGGAGATTCCGACAACCAAATCCGTTGGATTTTGTCCGACGGATTTTGTCCGAAACTGTTGCATACACACGGTCGGACAAAGTTGTTGGAAAATCTGACGTGATGACGCTATTTCATTACGACGGGACTACGTTCACGCTAGTAGCCAATAGCTTTGGTGTAGGAATTTGATCTAAGCATGCGTGGCACTTTGTCCGATCGGAATTCTCTATACGTGATCGGAGTATGTCCAATCGGAGCATTTTGTCGGAAAATTTTTCCAACAAGTTGGAAAACTTGGTCCATCGAATACTCCAACGGAAACAGTCTGATGTAGACCACACACAGTCGGAATATCCGACATAACGGTCCGATTGGACACATTCCGTCGGAATCTCCGACCGTGTGTACAAGGGCTAAGTGGGTTTTAGTTCACTTGTATTTTTATGTTTGCTGTGTGTGGGAATTTGGATGGATTTCCCAGTCTGGTCACAGTCTCCTGAGTATACTGTAGCCACACAGATCTGGCCATCCCTGCTGCTGATCCCTAAAAAAATGTTGCATGCTGGAATTTCTAATAAGAAAACCCAGTATAAGCTAATAGTAGTTATTCACATGTAACTAAACTTGCAATGTAATGCTGAAGATGTCTCACCGCTTTTCCAGATGGCTCTGACCATCAGTTCATATGATGGTAATCATTCATTAAAAATAGTGAAAGGGAAGAATGAGAACATGTACAATATCGGATGGCCTCAAGGTGATGGTGTACAAGGAGGTTGCTGAGTGTAGAAGTGACCAGGCAAGTCGCTGGTTGGGCACTTTACCAGCAGTGGTTAGTGGTCGCAACAGACAGTAGTGTCAGGAGATTCTGCATTCAATATCATAATCTATATCCAGCAAAAGTCAGGGGAAGTTTGCAATCAGCAGCTTAACCACTTCAGCCCCGGAAGGATTTACCCCCTTCCTGACCAGAGCACTTTTTGCGATTCGACATTGCGTCGCTTTAACTGACAATTTCGCGGACGTGCGACGTGGCTACTAAACAAAATTGGAGTCCTTTTTTCCCCACAAATAGAGCTTTCTTTTGGTGGTATTTGATCACCTCTGCGGTTTTTATTTTTTGTGCTATAAACAAAAAAAGAGCAACAATTTTGAAAAAAATTCATTATTTTTTACTTTTTGCTATAATAAATATCCCTAAAAATATATATAAACAAACATTTTTTTTCCCTCAGTTTAGGCCGATACGTATTCTTTTACATACTTTTGGTAAAAAAAAAATTGCAATAAGCGTTTATTGATTGGTTTGCGCAAAAGTTATAGTGTTTACAAATTAGGGGATAGTTTTATGGCATTTTTATTAATATTTTTTTTTTTACTAGTAATGGCGGCGATCAGCGATTTTTATCGTGACTGCGACATTATGGCAGACACATCGGACAATTTTGACACATATTTGGGACCACTGGCATTAATACAGCGATCAATGCTTTAAAATTGCATTGATTACTGTAAAAATGTCACTGGTGTTGAAGGCGTTAACCAATAGGGGGCGGGGAGGGGTTAAGTGTGTCCTAGGGGAGTGTTTCTAACTGACTGGAGGATGGGCTGTGTATGACGTGGACACTGATCGCTTCTCTCGATGACAGGGAGCAGACGATCAGTATCCTGTCATTAGGCAGAACGGGGAGATGCTGTTTACATTGGCATCTCCCCATTCTGAGCTCTGTGACACGATCGCGGGTATCCCCGTGGCGATCAAGTCCGTGGGTCCTGTTGGCACGTTCATGGAGCTTGCGACAGGCGCATGCGCATGGCGGGAATTTCAAAGGCACGTATGGATATGTTACTTTGCCCAGCCATGCCCTTCTGCCGATGTATATATGCCGACAGCGGTCGGCAAGTGGTTAATCTGTTATCAAGGTAAAGGTCAGGGCAGGTGGCAATTGGTACAGTATTCCATTATCTAGGCAAAGGTTGGGGCAGTCCGGGAGGTAATCTGTGTACAGACAAGGAGTTGAGCACAAGTACACATTCTAGGTAGCAGAACACTTTGACAATCTCTAAGCCCTCGAATAGAGCGCTCACGGGGGTGCCAGAAAACCATGGCAGAGAAGTTGGAATAGTTCCAAGCCACTGCCTAGCAATGAGAATCCCTTCTGCTGTCAGCCAGTGGGAGCGAATGTGGCATAGCAGGACTTGTGGCCAGCTGACACTGAACGACCGATCAGTTTGCTGTGGGGAGAAGGAGACGGGGAGTGTGCCCCGCTCTCTTAACACTATCTATTTATCTATTGTAGGATCTTGCATCAGGTGTAGACCTTTAAGCACATGCCACTCGCTTTTTCTTCATGTAAGGGCTGGTCCTGCCCATTTTGATTTAAAAGAAAGTTCAGCAAACAGGCAGGAGTTTCCCTCGCGGGGATATTCAGCATCTCAATCTTGCTTCAAAATAAACAACATTCAGCCCTTCTGGCTTGTAAATGCAGCATTCCTGCTCTGGCCTTACCCTTTGGGCCTTGGTCTGTCTCCCACAGACTGGTGCTTACAGCTAGCAGCCTCATGCTGCACTGGCTCCCACCTCTCTCCTAGGTGGTGCTCTCCAGACTCCTGGGCCAGATCTCCTGTCTGCCGAGGTGGAGCCCAGAGCCTAGTCAGGTTGATATTTAACCAATTGCCTACCAGCCCTAGCAGCTGTACTGCCGTTATTTTAGGTTGCTTCACCCTGTGGCCACTAGAGGCGTGCACTTACCACCGGAGGCACACGTGTGCGCCTGCTGCTCGCCCCCAGAGCCGATGTGAATGCCCGGGTGGTCACGATCACCGCCGGGCCCCCGCATTCACTGCTGACACACGGAGAACAAGGATCTGTGTGTGTAAACACACAGTTTCTGGTTCTCTGAGGGGAGAAGAGACAGATTGTCTCTTATATGAACAGCGATCTGTCATCTCCCTTACACAGTCCCCTCCCCCCTTCAGTTAGAACACAAACTAGGGAACACAATTAACCCCATTGATCACCCCCTAGTGTTAACCCCTTCCCTGCCAGTACTGAAAGCTGTATAAATGCCAATGGTCCCAAAAATGTGTCAAAATTGTCCAATGTGTCCGCCATAATGTCGCAGCCCCGATACAAATCACAGATCGCCACCATTTCTAGTAAAAATAATTAATAATAAAAATGCCATAAAACTATCCCCTATTTTATAGATGCTATAACTTTTGCGTAAACCAATAAATATATGCTTATTGCGATTTTTTTTTACCAAAAAAATGTAGAAGAATACATATCGGCCTAAACTGAGGGGAAAAAATATTTTTTTTATATATTTTTGGGGGATATTTATTATAGCAAAAAGTAAAAAAATTGTGTATTTTTTTTTCAAAATTGATGCTTTTTTTTTATACCGCAAAAAATAAAAACCGCAGAGCTGATCAAATATCACCAAAAGAAAGCTCTATTTGTGGAGAAAATAAAGACGCCATTTTTGTTTGGGTGCAAAGTCGCATGACCGCGCAATTGTCAGTTAAAACGATGCAGTGCCGAATCACAAAAAGTGCTCTGGTCAGGAAGGGGGTAAAATCTTCCGGGGCTGAAGCGGTTAAAAGGAAACTCCACTTTTGTGGGGGAAAAAAAACGACAAATAAAGAAAAAATAATATAGCGTATAAAATTTGCGACACAAGTCATATTGTAATTGAATGTTATTAAAAAATGACCTATCCTTATCAATCTGCAGCCTCTGTCATTTTCTGAAAATGCAATGCAAATTGGCTACCTGGAGGTGTTCTGTACATAGAATGTGTACTGCCCACTCCCCCAGAAACATCTTTTCCTGCTTGTGTTGATTGGCTCACCAATGTTCCCAGAAGTCTGCCTAAGACACAAGTCAGATTTCAGGCATCCCCTGCAACAAAAATACAAATTTTGATGAGGTACTTCCAATAGGAAATTACATTTAAAGGGATGCAGGCCCAACAACTTTCCTCATTAGTGCCCTGCGGCTGCCACAGCTGACTGATTACTATGAAGCCACTCCCATCAGAACCACTATGCACAGAGGCACGGACAAACACACATGGATTTCTTCAGAATAACAAAAGGTAGGGATCTGCAACAAAGGTTGTTATAATCCTTGCAATATTCATAGATCACCCAGAGGGGAATGTTATTTTCTCAACAAAAGAGGTGTTACGTTTTAAAGCCTAACACACAGCTGACCAATTAGTGTGCTGACTGTTCACCAGACATGTGCACTGCCAAAAAATGTGTTTGACATGATAGGCTTCCCTGAAGAGATGAGTTTTCAGGGATCTCCTGAAGGTAGCCAGAGTAGGGGATAGATGGACCAGTGGAGGTAGCGAGTTCCAGAAGATGGGAGAGGCTCTGGAGAAATCCTGGAGAGCTTGAGAGTAGGAGGTCTTGAGAAGAGCGGAGGGGACGATTTGGGTGATATTTGGAGACAAGATTGGTGATGTAGCTCGGGGCAGAGTTGTGAATGGCTTTGTATGTTGTGGTTAGTATTTTGAATTTAATTAGCTGGGTGATTGGGAGCCAGTGTAGGGACTGGAGGAGAGGGGTGGCAGACACTGAGCGGTTGGTAAGGTGGATAAGTCTGGCAGCAGCATTCATGATAGACTAAAGAGGGGATAGCCTATGGAGAGGCAGGCCAATGAGAAGGGAGTTGCAATAGTCAAGGCAAGAGATAACGAGGGAGTGAGAAGCTTGGTGGTTTCATTTGTGAATGAGGAGCTTGGTGGTTTCATTTGTGAATGAGGAACTTGGTGGTTTCATTTGTGAATGAGGAACTTGGTGGTTTCATTTGTTAAAAAGGGGCGAATTTTAGAGATGTTATGGAGGTGAAGTCTACAAACTTTTGACAACAATTGGACTTGGGGCTGAAAGGACAAGTCAGAGTCTAGGATTACACCGAGTATCCTGGCATGAGGGTAGGGCCTGATGGTCGCATTGTTGATTTTGATGGAAAAATCATGGAGGGGGGCATGTGCAGGGGGGAATATTAATAGCTCAGTTTTAGAGAGATTTCGTTTAAGGAAGTGGTGCGACAATAGTTAGTAAGTTAGTAATGCGAGAGGAAACTAAAGGAGTGAGTTGAGGAGTAGACAGATAGATTTGGGTGTCATCGGCATATAAGTGGTATTGGAAGCCATGGGCGGTTATCAAGTGACCAAGGGAGGAGGTGTAGATAGAGAAGAGAAGGGGTCCAAGAACAGAGTCTTAGGGGACCCCCACAGAAAGAGGCAATGGAGAGTTGTAGGTGACACTGAAGGAGCGCTATGATAGTTAGGCAGAGAACCAGGATAGAGCAGAATCTCGGAGGCCAAGGGAATGTAGTTTATTGAGAAGGAGCGGGAGGTCAACAGTATCAAACGCAGCAGAGAGGTCAAGTAGTAGGAGTATGGAGTATTGGCTGTTGGTTTTAGCAATTAGTAAATCGTTAGTGAATCTATCTATCTATCTATCTATCTATCTATCTATCTATCTATCTATCTATCTATCTATCTATCTATCTATCTATCTATCTATCTATCTATCTATCTATCTATCTAGCACAGGTGCAGAGGTGGATGTGAAATGCCTATAACCCTACATAGGTACCATCCCAGAGGAAGGATATAGAATCAAGTATCAAAGCGAGGTAGGATGGGACTTTGTATGTACCTTTGTAGGGTTTGAATAAAGATATATACCACTGATTTAAAAAAAATGTATTTAAACTTTATTTTTTATCTATCAGTTAAGAACATACTGCAGTTGTAAAAATAAAGTTACTGTTAATTGGGTCCAGGACACGCTAACCCTGGTACGTTAGATCAAAAATATGGCCTACGTGTTTCATGGGAAACCCCGCTTCGTCAGGGCCTTAGAGTAGCACGAATACAGTAAGAATATTGCAGTAACCTAAGAATACAATATTGATATAATTATAAATCGGTATTAGCGAGTATTGACGTACCGGTACTTACTAATACCGATTTATAATTATGTCAATATTATGTCAATAGATCAAAATATTATGTCAATTTTGTCAAAATATTAGCAAGTATTGATGTATCAATACTTACTAATACCGATTTATAATAATGTCAATAGTATGTCAATAGATCAAAATATTATGTCAATAGATCAAAAATATGGCTTATGCGTTTCGTGAGAAACCCTGCTTGATGAAGCAGGGTTTCTCACGGGTTTCTCACAAAACACATAGGCCATATTTTTTTTTTTTTTTTTTTTTAAAGAGTATTTATTGAGAAATGAAACAGACATAATAGTACATATGCAACAAAAGTAAGTGCAGTACAGTAGGACCATCATCACAGATGAGGTACGCGAATAGAAGGAGAACAGAGTAAGGCTGCAACATATTAATCGTACATCACATACTGTAACAAAGGAACCAAATATCAAGTAATAACTCAAGTAAAACAGAGCGGCAAAGCCAACAATAACTGGATGGATCCTGAGGCAAAAGGTTGTTGCGATATCAATATAGAGTTAATCAATAAAATGACATTTCCCAAGATTTAGTAAAGATAAAAAAAAGAAAAAAAAAAAAAAAAAGGGGGGGGGGGGTGGAAGGGAGGAAGGGACACAAACAGGAAAGGGCAAACGGGGGGGGGTGAAGGAGGGGGAGGGGGCAAGGAGCCATGGGTTCTCGTGTCTAGTCCCAGAGGCGGGGGGTTCCGTAGGGTGGATCCTGGGGGGTAGTGAGTTGTTGAGATCAGATTAGCCATTAGGAGGGGGGGAGGGGGCTGACCCCCAGAGCAGATGGAGAAGCGCCATAATAGAAAAAAGTGTAGTGATCCAAATTGGTAATGTCCACCGGGGAGAGAGTGAATTGTATGAAGGGAAGCCACAGCGCGTAGAAGCGAGACTTTGCTTTTTCGTCCCGAAAATTTGCGTTGCATCGGTCCTTGTAGAGGAGTGAAAGGAGGTCTTTCTGCGTCTGATCAACGGAGGGGGGAAGAGAAGAAGTCCAGTTTTTCAGAACAGATTTCCTGGCTAGTAGCAAGCAGAGGAGAGCCCAGTCTTTGTGGGAAGGTTTGCAAGGTGTGCAGTTAGGGGGCACGAGGCCACCGTTGGGAAACCACGGAAGCAAGAGGGGGTCCCAATAGCCAAAAATGAGGAGGAGGGGGTCCTTTGGCAGTTTCAATAAGGTAACTTTGAAGATGTAGGCGAGTATCCGATCCCAGAATGATGAGATGTAGGAGCAGGACCAGAAGCGGTGAGCCAGCGAGGGCCTGTTAAGAAGACAGTGGGGACACTTGGTGGTGTCCTGGTCAGTGGCAGATGGAAGGAAGGGAAGGTATGCCCGGTGGGCAATTTTTAATTGCGATTCTCTCCAAAGTTCGTTGGGAGTCAGTCGGTAGACTTTGTTGAGACCGTGCAGAATTTTGTCTACTAGATCCGGGTCAGGAAAGTCTTTCTTCCAATTGGCGACAGATGAAGAAGTCAGGGGGGAGGAACATCGCTGGAGCAAAGGTTTGTAGACGTCTGATATTTTGTAGGTATCATCTCTGAGCAGACGGTCCAAGAAAGTTAGGGTGAAGCGTTTATGTTCCTCTCTGCAGATGCCGTTTAAGTAGCTGGTACATTGCCTATAATGAAAGGCATGGGCTGGAGGGAGGGAAAACTTTTCTGCTAGGAGAGCAAATGGCAGAGGGCGGCCAGAGTCCAGGTCACAAAGTGTAGCAAAGCTTGTGATGCCCTTCTCTTTCCAGAGGTGGAATGTCTTGTGGAGAAGGCCAGGGGGGAAAGTAGGGTTCCCCTGTATCGGGAGGTGCCTGGAAACAAAAGGGGGGAGCTTGAGGCACTTCCTGGTTTCTCTCCAGGCTATGGCAGTGTCCCGGAGTAGGAGATTGTGTTGGAGCAGAGGTGGTACCGATTTCCACCGGCAGTGGAGGAGAGCTGTCAACGAAAGTGGAGAGACCATGGCGGCTTCCATAGAGTAGTTGGAGTATTTGGAGGATTGGGATATCCAATCCAAGCCAGTGCGTAACAAACATGACAAATTATACAATCTTAAGTTAGGCAAGCTAATACCCCCCTCGTGTCTGGGAAGATGCAACTTTTTTAGGGCTATACGTGGGTGTTTGCCCTGCCACAGAAAGGAAGAAAAAGCTGACTCTAGAGTCTTGACATCCTTGTGGAGAAGGAGCAGAGGGATGGTTTGGAGTGGGTACAGTAGCCTGGCAAAACTAACCATTTTTAGAAGGTGGCATCTTCCCAGAAGCGAGAGAGGCAGATCCATCCAGTTCACCATTTCCTGAGAAATTTTTGTGATCAGAGGGGGGTAGTTAAGGTGGTAAAGGGAGGAAGGCAATTTACCAATTTTAATACCAAGATAGGTGATGTGGGAGCTAGCGGTTGTGAAGATAGAATGTTGCGTCCAGGGGGGTGTACGATGGGAGCCTATTGGGAGGATTTCGCTTTTGCCGTAATTTATTCGAAGCCCTGAGCAGGATCTGAATACGTCAAAGACCTCTTTAATGGTGAGCATGTCGGAGGCAGGGTCCGACGAAAAAATGAGCACATCATCTGCAAAGAGGGAGGTGCGCAGATCGTGTTGACCTATGCGGATACCGTGAAGGGGGGCCTTGTGTGTTAGATATCTGGACAGGGGTTCTAGGGCGATGTTAAAGAGGAGCGGGGAGAGTGGGCACCCCTGACGAGTGCCCTTGTGCAGGCGAAATTCATCTGAAAGAACACCAGCCGCAACTAATTTAGCTACAGGGGAGGAATACATGGCTTTGATAAGGTGGCAGAAGTGGCCTTTGAAGCCCATTTCGGATAGGGACATAGAGAGCCAATCAAAACTGACATTGTCGAAGGCCTTTTCCGCATCTAATGTTATAATGGCAAAGTCCCCTTCAGGGTTGTTTTTTGCATGTTCCAAGGCGAGCATAACCTTACGGATGTTCAAGGTGGCAGTTCTGCCCTTCACAAAGCCAGATTGGGCAGGATGGATTAGGGAGGGGATAATGGCAGCTAGTCTGGTGGCTATTATTTTGGACAGTATCTTGACATCCAGGTTGAGGAGGGAAATCGGCCTATACGAGCCTGGTTCGAGAGGGTCCTTCCCCTTTTTGTAGAGGAGTTTAATAACAGCCTGGTTCCCAGAGGGGAGATATGGACCACCGGACCAGATGCCATTATATACCTTGTGTAGTGTGGGCTCTGTGATGGAGGAGAGGGTTTTATAGAATTCACTGGTGAAACCATCGGGACCGGGAGCTTTGGATGGGGTTAGTGTGCGGATCGTGGAGGAGATTTCGGCGAGTGAGATGGGGGCATTAAGGGCTTCTAATTGTTCAGAAGTGACTTTAGTTAGGGGCACACTATCTAGGAAGGAGCGGGCGGAGGCATTATCTATAGGGTCTGGAGCATAAAGGGCCTTGTAGTAGTTTAGCATCACCTTATTAATTGCTTGCGGGGTGGAGTGAAGGACACCCTTTGTATCTTTGAGAGAGGTGATGTGCGTCGGATGAAAGGCGCCTTTGCATAGCCTCGCTAGGAGTTTACCCGCCTTATTGCCAAACTTGTGGAGCGTTGCGTCAAGTTGAGATCTTTTCGCGCGTTCGAGTGTGTCCGCCCAAGTGTCAAAATCTTGCTTGGCTGCCTGCCATTCGGCTCTATTGTTGGGGGAGTCAGTAGTGGAGAGGGATCTTTGGGCTAGATGTAGTCTCGCGCTGGCCCGTTTATAATGGGATAGGGCGTTTCTTTTGAAGGAAGACGCATAGGAGATGATTCGGCCCCTGAGAAACGCTTTACCAGCGTCCCAGAAGAGGTTGGGGGAATCAGAGTGGGGGGAATTCGCTTCCGAGTATTCGCGCCATGATACCGCCATAAAGTGTTGGAAGTCAGGATTATTGTGGAGATAGGAGGGGAAGCGCCACAGTCTAGGATGTGGTGGAAGATCTAAGTTGTCAAGTCGAGTTAAAATCGGGGCATGATCAGAAATAGCAATGTCGAGAATTTCTGCTTCAGACAGATTGGGGATGAGGTCGTCGGATCCGAAAAAATAGTCGATTCTCGAGAACATGTTATGGGGGTGGGAGTAAAAGGTATATTCCCTGTCTGCCGGGTGAGACAGGCGCCACAAATCACGGAGATGCAGGGACTCCATGGTGGAGGCAAAAACGGAGGTGTCAGAGGGAGCACTTTTTAATCTACGTCGTGGGGGAGGGGATCTGTCGTCTACGTGGTGAAGGATGTCATTGAAGTCACCGCCGACCAAATGGGGGGTTTGGGTGAAACGAAGGAGCCAGGAGGTCAGACTGCTGTAAAAGGATTTACCGGGGCTATTGGGAGCGTAAACGTTAGTGATCACTAGGTCTTTGGTTCCCAGGCGAATATGCACTGAGAGGAGCCTGCCCTGAGAATCTGAGTGTGTGGACAATACTTCGCAGGGGAGGTTTTTATGTATCAGTAGGAGAACACCCGCCTTACGGTTAACGGCATCTGAGCCGAGGACCTTTCCAACCCAGAGTTTCTGCATGCGATGAAAGTCTGGAGCGGATAGGTGGGTCTCCTGTAGGAGGGCAATGTCTGTTTTCAATCTTTTTAGGTGCCGTAGGATCTTCATTCTCTTATTGGGCAATCTAAGGCCTTTCCCATTCCAGGATATTATGTTCATGTCAGGGGGGGCGAGAAGGGGAAATGGGCCGATATTGTATATTTAACGCTAGCCGGTGGACCGAGTAGGCTAGATTGTGGATTGGATAGCAAGAATCCAGTGTAGCAGTGGAACCCGTAAAGTGTGACGTAGAGAGGGGGGACGTAGTCTCCAATAGAAAGATAGGGGGGGGGCAGGGGGGATGGGGAATAAACTGAAACACATACATAAACAAAAACATTGGAGCGAACTTCGCTTTTTTCCGCATGGAGTCACTGTGTAGGCCAGCCCCCAGTGCACGACCCAAGGCATAGAGTAAAAGCACTCGGGTGGGAGTATGAGCACGGTAAAAGGTGCTAGGGGAGAGCCAAAAAAAAAAAAAAAAAAAAAAGAATACGTGCCATGGTACGGCGCTAGTCTTGCACAGTGAGTCCAGAGGGAACACAATATCGTCATAAGTCATGTAAGGAGGGAGCTTCATATAGATATGAAGCTTAAGCATTTTAGGAAAAAGACCCAAAAAAAGAAAACAGGGTAGTTTACGGGGGGAGCATATATATAAAAGAAAAAGAAAATGTGGACCGTAGAAATATACGTAGCAAAAGAGCATATAAAAAACAAAGAAACATACAAAGATACTAGTGTAACCAAAAATTACAACATATATAATGGCCGCAATAGCGGCATGGCCACGTCTAAGCGAGGACAAAGAGTCAGTCGATGTAGAGGTGGCCAGGAAGACAGAACAACGGTGGTTTGATTGCTACATAGGAGCATAACTTGGCACGGGGCCTAAAAATAATAGAAGACCCGGTAAGCATCAGGCAGAGCAATCGACCTTGCCTGGTCGGATAAATGAAAACCCAACAAGACAACTTACAAGTCTGATGGACCCGGCAAAAGGGTCGCCGGAAAGGCGAGCAGAGGAGGAATCAGGGAGACTGCCATGTCCTCACCGAGGGGTATCACGGGGATGGCGGTCCGGGGCAGAGGGCCTGAACCGTTTGGGCGAGTCTTTCCGCGGGCTCCGTTGGTCCAGGGAGCGGTTAAGCGATGATGGCTTGGATGGGGTGTGGGGGTGCGAATCCGAGTGAAGACAGCGTAGAAATGCCTCCGCTTCGGAGGGATCCTGAAAAGACAGCTGGTCGCCGTTTGGAGCTTTGAGGCGCAGGACAGCCGGAAAGGCCAGGGAGAACTTGAGTTGCATTTTGAAAAGTTCCGAGCACACCTGCTGGAATGCTTTCCTCTTCTTGGAGACCTCGATGGAATAATCGGCGAAAATCAGGACCTTGATTCCATCCAATTGAAGAGAACGGGTTTGTCTGAACTTCTGTAGGATCAGGGCCTTGTCAGAGTAATTGAGGTACTTTGCAATTATGGGTCTGGGGGATTTGCGTTCAGGTGCGGCGGGACCCATACGGTGGGCCCTCTCTACCGTGCAGGGGCCCGGGAGGCCCAGGGCTTCTGGGATGCGGATCGCACAAAAGTCAGATAATTCGGAGGTCTGAAGCGACTCAGGGATGCCAACGAATCGCAGATTACTCCGTCTGGCCCTATTCTCCAAATCATCGAGCTTCTGTAAGATGTACTGGTTCGTCCTGTCCTGGGAGCGTTCAGTGGCTTGGGCCTGGTACAATTCCTCCTCCATGTCTGACACGCGGTGTTCCAGGTCATTTAGTCTGGTGTGGTGTTCGCCTATTTGGGCCTTCAACTGTTGCATGCCTGCATTTACGGCCTTTTCCACCGATGCAGAGATCATGGGGGATAATAGAGCAGCCACGGCCTGGGCAATGCGTTCCGTAGTTGAATCACCAGCAGGGGTTGTGGGGAGAGTGCCCTGGGATGGAGGAGCTTGAGAGGTCAGTGGGGATTGTGCAGGGCGAGGGGAGGATGGGTCACTGCTCAACTCCATGTCTGTAGAGCGCTGTGAGGAGAAGGTAGCCGAGCAGGCCGAAGCCGGGGCCTCAATTTGCGGCCGCGCCGCGGTCGCGGGCGGCGCCGCGTTCGTTCGCGCGCCGGACTTCTCCAGGTACTTGTCCATGGCTTAGAAGGCTATAAGAAGGGTGGATTGGTGGTTTCCCAACCGCTCGGCCGGTTTTATAAGCTGAATATAGGGTCGCGCTGCGGGAGCTGAGTGAAGGAGCAGTCACTCCATGCGGCGCCGGAACCGGAAGTCTAGGCCATATTTTTGATCTATTGACATAATATTTTATAGAGTAGCAAGAATACAGTAAGAATATTGCAGTAACCTAAGAATACAATATTGACATAATTATAAAACAGTATTAGCAAGTACTGACGTATCAAAACTTGCTAATACCGATTTATAATTATGTCAATATTATGTCATTAGGTCAAAACATTATGTCAATTATGTTATAATATTAGCAAGTACTGACGTATCAATACTTGCTAATACCGATTTATAATTATGTCAATATTATGTCAATAGATCAAAAATATGGCCTATGCATTTCGTGAGAGACCCCGCTTCGTCAGGGGCTTAGAATAGCAAGAATACAGTAAGAATATTGTAGTACCCTAAGAATACAATATTGACATAATTGTAAATCAGTATTAGCAAATATTGACGTATCCATACTTGCTAATGCCGATTTATAATTATGTCAATATTATGCCAATAGATCAAAATATTATGTCAATAGATCAAAAATATGGCCTATGCGTTTCGTGAGAATCCCCGCTTCAGCAGGGACTTAGAGTAGCAAAAATACAGTAAGAATATTGCAGTAACCTAAGAATACAATATTGACATAAATATAAATCAGTATTAGCAAGTATTGATACGTTGTAACTGTAGTTTTACAACTGCAATATGTTCTTAACTAATAGATCAAAAATAAAGTTTAAATAATTTTTTTAAATCTGTGGTATATATCTTTATTCAAACCCTACAGAGGTACATACAAAGTCTCATCCTACCTCGCTTTGATTCTTGATTCTCTATCTATCTATCTATCTATCTATCTATCTATCTATCTATCTATCTATCTATCTATCTCTCTATCTATCTCTCTATCTATTTCCTATCTCTCTCTCTTTATCTATCTATCTATCTATCTATCTATCTATCTATCTATCTATCTATCTATCTATCTATCTATCTATCTATCTATCTATCTATCTATCTATCTCTCTATCTCTCTATCTCTCTATCTCTCTCTCTCTCTCTCTATCTCTCTCTCTCTCTCTATCTCTCTATATCTCACCACTAAGCTCTGGGTTGGCAAGCATAGATATGAATCCCAGAACAAAGTTCCAGCCAGTACCATGTTGGCATGCATTTATAGAGGAAAGGGGTCCAAATAAAGTCAACACCCGCTACCTGTTCTTTAAATGAATTACCAGTCCACCAGACTGATGGAGGGAAAGATAAACAGACAACCAGAAAGACGAATGTATCAATGAAAAGAGCAGAGAGAAGGCTAGACATAAACAAGTGACTCATTGCATTCTCCTGCAAGGAATTGACTCATACTATGGAAAAAAAAAAACCCTTGGCAATCTACATAAAGTTTGATATTTTAATGATTCTTCTCAGCGAAGTCCCGCATTCTCGCTAATCTCTCGTAGTTCAGATTGATCGTATGAATATTTCATGGAAAGTTTGCCGCGTTCGGGGGGCATCTGGAGGAAAGTCAGGAGGGAAGGAACCTTGGGGAGACACAGGGGAATTCACATGTATTGAAGTCTGGTAATGGCGGAGTGTATTAGCGATTGTAAATCAGGGCAAGGAGGGAGATGATGAGTAGACGGCAGTAGAAAGGCAGCACATTCTGACAGATGACGGTGTATTGTGGCAGCTTGCGGAGTAAGGTAGTTTCAGGTGAGCGGTTCTTGTCATTCTACTAATGATGGCTGGATAGCAGTTAGGGAGCGGGAAAAGATCGCTCTTTGTCTTATCACGCTGTGGAAATGCTCTCGGATTTAAACAACTGCATACCTGCTGGTTCTGTATGTGTTGATATTGCTTATTACAAATGTTCTACAGGAATAAAATGAGTTCTGTGCAGAAAACATTAAACCAGAGCTGTAGGTGGTTGTAAGGGCCTACAGGTTTGAATATAAAAAAAAAAAAAACTTATATATTTAAAGAATACCTAAGTCTCTATTTATATTAGAGACAAAGATCCGCTGGCCAAAGTTGGTTGGTTTGGATGCACCACGGAATGGAGCAGATACACAGTTAGAACTGATCGAATCAATCAAGAAGGAAGCCAGAGGTGATAAGCCAGGAGGTCAATCAGGGGAGACAGACAAGGCTAGGAGACCACACGGCTGGAATAGGTAGAGACAGGTCATCAGCAGAAGATAAAAGGCCACCACTGAGTCATTGAGGCTAGGTTCTCATCTAAGCCGCATGCAGGCTCACAGCAGGGGTCCCTGTTCACCGTTTCAAGTCCAATTTCAGCCTGAATTTTTGGCTGAATTCGGACCTGAGACTGACCAAAAGATGCACAGGACCCATGCAAATTTGCACCGGAGCCACAGCAGAAATATGTGAACCAGCTCCATAGAGAGCCGGCAGTGGTGGCTGGTGCTCCAAAAAATTTTTTTTGGGGGGGGGGCGCAAACAAACTGAAAAATCCTGTAAAGCAGCAGCCTTACTGTGCCTATCAAATTCAGCCACTTTGCCCATCAAATGCAGCCACTGTGCCCAGCAAATCCAGCCACTGTGCCCAGCAAATCCAGCCACTGTGCCCAGCAAATCCAGCCACTGTGCCCATCATATGCAGCCACTGTGCCCATCAAATGCAGTCACTGTGCCCATCATATGCAGCCACTGTGACCATCAAATGCAGCCACTGTGCCCATCATATGCAGCCACTGTGCCCATCAAATGCAGCCACTGTGCCCATCAAATGCAGCCACTGTGCCCATCAAATGCAGCCACTTTGCTATCAAATGCAGCCACTGTGCCCATCAAATGCAGCCACTGTGCCCATCAAATGCATCCACTTTGCCATCAAATGCAGCCCCTGTGCCCATCATATGCAGCCACTATGCCCATCAAATGCATACACTTTGCCATCAAATGCAGCCCCTGTGCCCATCATATGCAGCCACTGTGCCCATCAGATGCAGCCACTGCGCCCCCACAAAATACAACCACTGTGCCCATCATGTGCAGCCACTGTGCCCATCAAATACAGTCACTGTGCCCATCATATGCAGCCACTGTGCCCACCAAATACAGTCACTGTGTCCATCATATGCAGCCACTGTGCCCACCGCCCCCCCCCCCCCCCCCACTCGTGGGGCTTGTGGCTCTGGCAGCAACCCCCACTCCCCCTCTGTGCGCACGGCTCTGACAGACCCCCTGGCACCTACCGCAGCAGCTCCTCTCCAAGTACCCCAGATTGGCGGTGACCTCCGTTCCAGCATGTGTCTTCTCCACTCCTCTTCTTAAGCACCAGGCATCCAACAGGGTGGCTTGGCACTTTAGCCAATCAGGAAACAGGTCTGACGCCCTGCCTCCTTGTTGGCGGGGAGAAAGGTTAGTGTGAAAATAGCAAAAATGTATTCTATATGGTCACACAATTGGGTGGGATCAGGGCGAACTCTCTGCGCCCCAAGCCCACTATATTTTGAAGCCTATTAGAGCCTCTGGCTGTAATCAGGTGCTTTAAAAAGTACCAGCCCCTCCCGCCCCCACCATGGGAATCCATGTGTCTGGCATCCTGAAAGGGTCTGGGTGCATGAATGGGGGGGCCACGCCCGTGCGACCATAATGCACGGGCCACTGGGAGCCGGTCACAATCTCCTGCCATTCATTGCATCCAATTTGCATTAGTGTAAACCCAGCCCAAAGAAAGGAGCACCTGGTCTTTCCTAGTGCACAATGCTGTGCAAGTTTGCATTAAAAAAATTATATTTAAGCACGTCAATACCAGGCACTTAGCCCCCAATTTTCAGCTTTCAGCGCTGTCACTTTTAAAATGACAATTGAGCGGTCATGCTACTCTGATGGGCAGAGTGGCTGCGTTTGATGGCACAGTGGCTACGTTTGATGGCACAGTGGCTACGTTTGATGGCACAGTAGCTGTGTTTGATGGGCACAGTGGCTGCTTTTGATGGCACAGTGGCTGCGTTTGATGGGCACAGTGGCTGTGTTTGATGGCACAGTGGTGGCAATTGATGGGCACAATGGCTGCGTTTGATGGCACAGTGGCTGTGTTTGATGGCACAGTGGTGGCAATTTATGGGCACAGTGGCTGCGTTCAATGGCACAGTGGCTGCGTTTGATGGGCACAGTGGCTATGTTTGATGGCACAGTGGTGGCAATTGATGGGCACAGTGGCTGCTTTTGATGGCACAGTGGCTGTGTTTGATGGTAGAGTGTCGGCAATTGATGGGCACAGTGGCTGCATTTGATGGCACAGTGACTGCATTTGATGGCACAGTGGCTGCGTTTGATGGGCACAGTGGCTGTGTTTGATGGCACAGTGGTGGCAATTGATGGGCACAATGGCTTCGTTTGATGGCACAGTGGCTGTTTGATGGCACAGTGGTGGCAATTGATGGGAATAGTGGCTGCGTTTGATGGCACAGTGGCTGCGTTTGATAGGCACAGTGGCTGCATTTGATAGCAGAGTGGTGGCAATTGATGGGCACAGTGGCTGCTTTTGATGGCACAGTGGCTGTGTTTGATGGCACAGTAGCTGAATTTGATGGGCATAATGGCTGCGTTTGATGGCACAGTGGCAGCAATTGATGGGCACAGTGGCTGATTTTGATGGCACAGTAGTGGCAATTGATGGGCACAGTGGCTGCATGTGATGGCACAGTGGCTGCCTTTGATGGGCACAGTGGCTGTGTTTGATGGTACAGTGGCTGTGTTTGATGGCACAGTGGTGGCAATTGATTTGCACAGTGGCTTCATTTGATGGCACAGTGGCTGTGTTTGATGGCACAGTGGCTGCGTTTGATGGCACAGTAGCTGCATTTGATGGGCATAATGGCTGCATTTGATGGCACAGTGGCAGCAATTGATGGGCACAGTGGCTGTTTTTGATGGCACAGTGGTGGCAATTGATGGGCACAGTGGTGGCAATTGATGGCACAGTGGCTGCATTTTATGGCACAGTGGCAGCATTTGATGGCACAGTGGCTGCATTTATGGCACTGTGGCTGTATTTGATGGGCACAGTGGCTGCATTTGATGGCACAGTGGATGCAATTGATGGGCACAGTGGTTGTGTTTGATGGTACAGTGGCTGTGTTTGATGGCACAGTGGTGGCAATTGATTTGCACAGTGGCTGCGTTTGATGGCACAGTGGCGGCAATTGATGGGCACAATGGCGGCAATTGATGGGCACAGTGGCTGCTTTTGATGGCACAGTGGCTGCATTTGATGGGCATAGTGGCTGCGTTTGATGGTACAGTGGCGGCAATTGTTGGGCACAGTGGCTGCGTTTGATGACACAGTGGCTGAGATTGATGGTACAGTGAGGCTGCAATTGATGGGGGTTTTTTTCAGGATTTTTCAGTTTGTTTGCGCCCCCCAAAAATTTTAAGCACCGGCCGCCACTGTCCAGACCCTTTATTAGCTTTGTTGCCCTTCTTTGTACTCGCTCCAGTACATCCTTCCTGAGGACTGGTGCCCAGAACTGGACAGCATACTCCAGGTGAGGCCGGACCAGAGTCTTGTAGAGTGGGAGAATTATCGTTTTATCCCCTTTTTAATGCCAATATTCTGTTTGCTTTGTTAGCAGCAGCTTGGCATTGCATGCCATTACTGAGCCTATCATCTACTAGGACCCCCAGGTCATTTTCCATCCTAGATTCCCCCAGAGGTTCTCCCCCCCAGTGCATAGATTGCATTCATATTTTTGCCACCCAAATGCATTATTTGACATTTCTTTACATTAAACCTCATTCGCCATGTAGTTGCCCACTCCTTTAATTTGTTCAGATCTTTTTGCAAGGTTTCCACATCCTGCGGAGAAGTTACCTGAGACCGTGTAACACTAACCAGTGCATTTGATGGGCACAGTGGCTGCATTTGATGGGCACAGTGGCTGCATATGATGGGGGAGAGAAAATGGCTAATTGGGACCAATTTGGACATTTTCACTTAAGGGTGTACTTACTTTTGTTGCCAGTGGTTTGGACATGAATGTCTGTGTGTTGAGTTATTTTGAAGGGGACAGCAAATTTACACTGTTATACAAGCTGTACGCTCACTACTCTACTCTAGTTGTAGCAAAGTGTCATTTCTTCAGTGTTGTCACATGAAAAGGTATAATAAAACATTTACAAAAAATTTGAGGGGTGTACTGGTGTAAACAATTGTTTACATAATGAGCAGGGCTCTCTGATTCCTCCTGTATTGAATTGTATTGTAACTGTACTGTCAGCCCTCTTATTGTAAAGTGCTGCGCTAACTGTTGGTGCTATATAATGGCATATAAATGGCATATAAATCCTGTATGATAATATTAATACTAATAATATACATGTATATATATATATATATATATATGTATGTATATGTAAGTGGAAGTAGCAGTACAAGGAGCCAATCAGTTCATTTGCTGACAAACAACATGCTCATGAGAACTCATCACTATACTACTTCTCCTTTCGCTCTCCAGTCACAGGTTGGGGGCTTGTGTCCGGGATAGCCAGGACTAACGGGAAGTGGGTTTAATAATATTTAGGCCATCTGACTGAGGACATCTAGTGCCAGAAAAAAGTACTGTGGAAGTAGGTAAATATCACAGTTAAAGCTGGTTTGGTTATTTATTTATTTTTTACATTTTTCTTTTTAATAGGCTATTCATTTCTATTGTGTTATTTGTGCCTATAGTTCTACTTTAAGACACTTTTCATAATAAGGCCTATTGTTACATTTGTATTGTTAAAGCTGACTGCTTTTATTCCACAACAGAGATTTAACTCTATTTTCTACGCTCTCACTCATTCTCTAAAGCTCCCATTCTATATAATGTTCTGTAATTGCTGTCACTTGTCGCCGTCCTCTTTCTGGAGAAAGCACATTAAACTATACCTCAGCGGGTTACCTGTTAGCGGAACGCACGGAAATTTAGCAAAAAAAAACTTAATCTCCACTTGAAAATAATTGAGTTAAAATAAGATAAACAGCGCATTGTGTAGGACAATAGCAAACGCTGAATTAAGAAAACATATTATTTAAATGTCGTCTCCCGGGAATAATTGCCTCCATACGAACAGCTCTATCTGTTTATTTTGCCATTGTTAATGCTACCAAGTGGGAACCATTTGGTTACAGAAATGATATATTTACAACAAGGTCGAATGTGACAGCGACTAGGCGATCTGTCAGAAAAAGGCGATGGAATATTGGAAAGTGGAACAAGTTAAATGGGAAACGAGGTGCATGTTTTTAGTGAACTTGGCTTTTGCGTGGCCATCGTGACACTAAATCTGACCTCCGGCCCGGTCACTTTATTAGGTCCACCTTGCTAGTGCTGGTTTGGATCCCCTTTTGACTTCAGAACTGCCTTCATTCTTCGTGGCATAGATTCAACAAGGTGTTGGAAACCGTCCCCACAGATTTTGGTCCATAGTGACATGATAGCGTCACGCAGTTGCTGCAGATTTGTCGGCTGCACATCCACGATGTCAGTCTCCCGTTCCACCACATCACAAAGCTGCTCTATTGTATGAGATCTGGTGAGTGTGGAGGCCATTGGAGTACAGGGACCTCATTGTCCAGTGGTGAGATGATTGGAGCTTAGTGACATGGTGCAATATCCTGCCGGAAGGAGCCATCAGAAGATGGGGACACTGTGGTCATAAAGGAATGGACATGGTCATCAACAATACTCAGGTAAGCCATAGCGTTTGAATGATGCTCAATTGGTATTATCAAGAAATCAAGACTCCTCAGACCAGGCAATGTTTATTTTAGCCTTCTATTGTCCAATTTTGGTGAGCCTGTGTGAATTGTAGACTCAGTTTCTTGTTCTTAGCCGACAGGAGTGGCACCCAGTGTGGTCTTCTGCTGCTGTGGCCCATCCAGAGGCGTAACTAGAATTTTCAGGCCCTGGTGCAAGAAACCATGAAGGGCCCCCACCAGGGGCATTGCTAAGTCTACAAAATATCTCGGGCTAGAGCCCATAGCAGCAAAGTAAAGAAGGCCATACGCTTGGGCGGGCATACACATGTATATAATATCCCCCACAACATCAGGGTACCCAGAGATCCCCCACTTACATCATTGTCCCCAGAGCCCCCCCTTATTACATCAGGGTCCCCAAAGAGCTTCCCCCTTGCATCAGGGTCCCCAGAGAGCCCCCCTTTTATCAGGGTCCTCAGAGAGCCTTCCTACTTACATCAGGGTCCCCAGAGCCCCCTCATTACATCAGGGTCACCAGAGAGCCCCTTCCCCACTTCAGGCTCCCCAGAGAGCCTCCCTTTACATCAGGGTCCCCAGAGAGCCTCCCCTTTACATCAGGGTCCCTAGAGCCCCCCTAATTACATCAGGGTCCCCAGAGAGCCCCCCTAATTACATCAGGGTCCCCAGAGAGCCCCCCTTACATCAGGGTCCCCAGAGAGCCTCCCCTTTACATCAGGGTCCACGGAGTCCCACTAATTACATTAGGGTCCCCAGAGAGCCCCCTTGCATCAGGGTCCCCAGACAGCCCTCCCTTACATTAGGGTCCCCAGAGAGCCCCCTTACATCAGGGTCCCCAGAGAATATCCCCTTTACATCAGGGTCCCCAGAGAGCCCCTCCATACATCAGGGTCCCCAGAGAGCACCCCTTACATCAGAGTCCCCAGAGAGCCTACCCTTTATATCAGGGTCCCCAGAGCCCCCCTCATTACATCAGGATCCCCAGAGAGCCTCCCCTTACATCAGGGTCCACAGAGAGCCCCCCTTACATCAGGGTCCAAAGAGAGCCCTCCATTACATCAGGGTCCCCAGAGAGCCCCTCCTTACATCAGGGTCCCCAGAGAGCCCCCCTTACATCAGGGTCCAAAGAGAGCCCCCCCATTACATCAGGGTTCCCAGAGAGACCCCTCCTTACATCAGGGTCCCCAGAGAGCCTCCCCCCTTACATCAGGGTCCCCAGAGCCCCCCTAATTACATCAGGGTCCCCAGAGAGCCCCCCTTACATCAGGGTCCCCAGAGAGCCTCCCCTTTACATCAGGGTCCCTAGAGAGCCTCCCCTTTACATCAAGGTCCCCAGAGAGCCTCCCCTTTACATCAGGGTCCCCAGAGAGCCTCCCCTTTACATCAGGGTCCCTGGAGCCCCCCTAATTACATTAGGGTCCCCAGAGAGCCCCCTTACATCAAGGTCCCCAGACAGCCATCCCTTACATTAGGGTCCCCAGAGAGCCCCCTTACATCAGGGTCCCCAGAGAATATCCCCTTTACATTAGGGTCCCCAGAGAGCCCCTCCATACATCAGAATCCCCAGAGGGCCCCTCCTTACATCAGGGTCACCAGAGAAACCCCCTTACATTGGTGTTGCTGCAGAGAGCCCCCTTACATAAGAGTCCCCAGAGAGCCCCCCTTACATCAGGGTCCCCAGAGAGCTCCTTCTTTACATCAGGGTCCCCAGAGACCCCCTTACTCCAGGGTCCCCAGAGAGCCCCCTTACATCAAGGTCCCCAGAGAGCCCATTTCTTACATCAGGGTCCTCGGAGGACCCCCCTTACATAAGGGCCTTCTCTCATATCAGGGTCCCCAGAGAGCCCCTTTCTTACATCAGGTTCCCCAGAGAGCCCCTTCCCCTACATCAGGGTCCCCAGAGGGCCCCTCCTTACATCAGGGTCCCCAGAGAGCCCCCCCTTACATTAAGGTCTCCAGAGAGCCCCCTTACATCAGGGTCCCCAGAGGGCCCCCCTTACATCAAAGTCCCCAGAGGGCCCCCTTACATCAGGGTCCCCAGAGCCTCCCTCATTACATTGGAGTCCCCAGAGAGTCCCCCTTACATCAGGGCCCCTTTACATCAGGGTCTCCAGACAGATGCCCCCTCCCCCCCTTCCAGAGCTTCCTCTGTACCTGGCTTGTCTCCGCTGTGCACCTCCAACCCCCAGCACATCTCTGGACCCCCCACCTGGGTGGAGGTGGGAGGGGGCGATCGGCAGCTCTATGGTGCCCATGAGCCGCAGAATCTCCCTGGGGCTAGTAGTTCTCTTCCCGACTGTATACAGTGAAGAGGGGAGGGGTCCCCGACCCGACCAGGTATCAAAAATAGTGTAGAAGCAGGATACATGCCCTGGTCATAGGCCCCTCCCCTCTCCACTGTATACAGTCGGGAAGAGAACTAACTAGTCCCAGGGCGATCCCGCGGCCCGCAGGCACCATAGAGCTGCCGATCGCCCCCTCCCCCCACTGAATACTAAATTTACAGCCAGAGCTGCAGGGGGAGATTCTGGGTCTTGCGGCCCCCCACAGCAGCAGAACGCCAGGGCCCAGTCGCAAGTGCGACTGCTGCGACCCTGAAAGTTCCACCACTGGGCCCATCGATTTGTTGTGCATTCAGAGATGGTATTTTGCATACCTTGGATACAACGAGTGGTTATTTGAGTTACTGTTGCCTTTTCCTCAAACCAGTCTGCATATTCTCCTCTGACCTCAACAAGGCATTTTCCTCCACACAACTGTCACTCACTGGATATTTTCTCTTTTTCGGACCATTCTCTGTAATCCCAGAGAGATGATTGTGGGTGAAAATCCCAGTAGATCAGCAGGTTTTGAAATACTCAGACCAGCTTGTCTGGCACCAACAACCGTGCCAAGTTCAAAGCCACTTAAATCCCCTTTCTTCCCCATTATGATGCTCGGTTTGAACTTCAGCAAGTCATCTTCACCACATCTAGATGCCTAAATGCATTGAGTTGCTGCCATGTGATTGGCTGATCAGCAATCTGTGTTACCGAGCAATTGAACAGGTGTACCTAATTAAGTGGCCGGTGAGTGTATATTCTTATAGTATTTTGTGACTCTTAGGTACTATCATATTCAAACTCCTCTTTACTTTGTATGGTGTATGGTGTTTTTTTTAACTACTTGCTTACTGGGCACCTAAACCCTCCTCCTGCTCAGACCAATTTTCAGCTTTCAGCGCTGTCACTTTTTGAATGACAATTGCGCAGTCATGCTACACTTTACCCATTTGAAATTTTTATCTTAAAATAGAGCTTTCTTTTGGTGGTATTTGATCACCTCAGCGTTTTATTTTTTTATTTTTTTATTTTTTAAAAGACCGAAATATTTTAAAGAAAATACAAAACTGTTTTATGTTTTTATTAATACATTTTGCAAACAGGTAATTTTTCTCCTTCATTGATGTACGCTGATGAGGCTGCACTGATGGGCACTGATAGGCTGCACTGATGGGCACCGATGAGACGGCACTGATGGGTACTAATAGGCGGCACTGATGGGCACTATGGAAAGGAACAGAAAAACTCTGGATAGCCGCACTCCGGATCAAGTAAAATAAGTCGTGCCTTTATTATTTCCACTCAAAAAATCTTCACATCATACAGGTCACAACAGCAAAGGGATAAAGAAAATAGAGCAAAAAAATTCTGATGCGTTTCACACTGAAATTAGTGCTTATTCATAACTAATTTCAGCGTGAAATGCGTCAGGTTTTTATTTCTCTATTTTCTTTATCCCTTTGCTGTTGTGACCTGTATGATGTGAAGATTTTTTGAGTGGAAATAATAAAGGCACGACTTATTTTACTTGATCCGGAGTGCGGCTATCCAGAGTTTTTCTGTTCCTTTCCATTTGGCTAGTGCAATTAGCCTGCACCTGGGACCCCGATCCTTTTGAAGGAAGAGTGGCCAGTTTTTCGGTGGATCAGCCTGGAGCGGTGGATTTTCTCTCTCCCATTGTCGACTTTCTGGATTCCTTTGCACTGATGGGCACTAATAGGCAGTACTGATGGGCACTAATAGGTGGCACTAATGGGCACTAATAGGCGGTACTGATGGGCACTAATAGGTGGCACTGGTGGGCACTGATAGGTGGCATTGGCGGGCACTAATGGGTGGCACTGATTGGCGGCACTGATTAGCGGAACTGAAGGGCATTGATAGATGGCACTGATAGCTGGCACTGATGGACACTGATAGGTGGCAGTGATGGGCAGTGATGGGTGGCAGTGATGGGTACTGATCAGCAGTATCATGGTAGGTGATACTGATAGGCAGCACTGCTAGGTGGCACTGATGAGGTACTGATTGGCACCACTGATGGGCAATAGGTGGCACTTGTGGGCATTGATAGGTGGCACTGATTGCTGGCACTCATGCACTGGTGGGCACTGATTCGTGGCACTGTGTGGGCACTGGAAGGTGGAACTGGCAGGCGGTACTGGTGGGCACAGATGAGGTGGCTTCACCTCTCCCTCTTCGGGACCGATGTCCCTTGCGCTGAAGCCGGTGATTAGCTTTCTTTTTCTTTACATCATGTGATCACCTGTCATTGGCTGACAGCTGATCACGTGGTAAGGGGTCAGGATCGCAGATACTCTGATCTGTGATCACCCGAGTCTCATTGGCGTGCAGGGGGGCGCGTGGGGAGCGTGCAAAGGGGAGGATGTCTATTGACGGCCTCCCGGCAAAGTAGATCCGCGCTGTAGTCGTCATTTGGCTATAATGCGGATCTGAAGAGGTTAATAGAACTCCCCACATTTGCTGACCCTTTTGCCACCGGTATGCATGGTGCAACAGGCATGTGCGGACACACGGGTATCAGAAGATGCGTAGGTGTACCATTAGGAATTAACGGTCCCGCTATGCATCGTCCACATGCACAGAATTTTATTTCCCTTTAGCAGACACTTGGTGGTTCCAATAATTCTTAATGTGCATCTTCATGCATTTTCTAATGTACATCTTCGCCTGCTCGGTGCAGCGTGATTTTGTAGAAGGGGCAGGGACTTTTTTTGTGCTTTTCTTGCTCATAGGGAAGCATACTGAAATGATTGGGCTGCCTTACACCATGTCTATGTGCACATGCATTGTATGAATGGAGCCTAGAATGTACCGTGTTTCTGTGGGTATCAGGAAAGCGCACGATTTTGCCAGGGTAGGGACAAGGTCACCTAGAGATCAGGGCAAACATGCCAAATGGTACCACCTACCGATGTGCTGTATGAGCATTATGTGGCAGCAAAAAATAAAATAAAAAATTGAGCTCTAATCTGCATGATTACCCCTTAAGCATAAATTCCCCCTCCTCTCAGTACAAATCCCCCCCCCCATCACAAATCCTCTCATTCTTCATATGTCCCCTGCACAATTCCTACCTCCTAGTACACATCTTCTACTTCTCTAATTTCCTCTCTGAACACAAATCCCCCCCCACTCCAAACCCAACCTTCCCAGCACAAATTCTCCCCAACCCCCCATCTTAGCACAAATCCCCCCCTGCTTAATTTTACCTCCTGGCACAAATCCCCCCCCCCCCCAAAAAAAAAAAAACTCCTAGCACAAATCCCCTCCACCCTTTTCTTACTTTTTCTTCTTTTTCTAGCCCAAATCCCCCCTCCTAACACAAAAATCTTCTTCCCCCCCAACCCCCTTCCAACACAAGTCTCCTTAAATCACTCCCCCCCCCCCAAATTTCCCCTCCTGGAACTATTCTTCATATCCCCCCTCCCGAAAACACAAATTACCTTCTCCCAACCTCCTTGTGCTGTCCCCCCCCTCCACTTAACATAATACCACAGTGCCCAGGGCAGCCGCCCCTCCTGCCCCCCCCCCCCCCCATCCCAGCCCTGACTGCGGCAATTCTGCCTGTGATTCAAATTGCTGAGTGGGAATGGAGCCTAAAACTCCAATTTATAGAGATTCCTTTTATCCAAGCCCTTGTACACACGATCGTAGATTCCGTCGGAATGTGTCCGATCGGACCGTTTTGTCGGATATTCCGACTGTGTGTGGTCTGCATCGGACTGTTTCCATCGGAATATCTGACGGACCAATTTTTCCAACTTGCAGGTAAAATTTTCCGACAAAATGCTCCTATCGGACAAACTCCGATCATGTGTAGCCTACTCCGACGGACAAAGTGCCACACATGCTCAGATCAAATTCCTAGACCAAAGCTATTGGCTACTAGCCTGAACGTAGTCCCATCCTAATGAAATAACGTCATCACGTTATGTACAATCGGATTTTCCGAAAACTTAGTCCGATCGTGTGTATGCAACATCACTTCCGGACCTCTTCCGGAATGAATCCTTCGGAAATTACTCCGACGGATTGGGTTGTCGGAATCTCTGACCGTGTGTACAAGGGTTAAGTCACAGCACAGCTCAGAATGAAGTAAGGTGGTGGACTTCCGCGTACAAACCTTGTACAGAATGCCTCCATCTTCTCATGTTAGAAGGAAGCCGCGTTTTAATTTTCTGAACAGCTGCCAGTTGAAATACAAAGGTAATTAGTATCATTATGATTATTCGCCAACAGTAAAGCAAACCTCTTATTAACCTGAGCAATTCAAACTAAGCATATGATATAAAAATAACATGGGTGGATGTTTCCTTCAGTACAAATCTACGCGTCACAACCATCTGTAGATCTAGAGATATAGACAGCTGAGTTCATGAGAAAATCTCATCCTATTCTTGTGACGTCAAACTTGGCCCTGCGCCACCCTACCTTCCTAAATCACTACACCCAATGTGATGTTTAACCACTTGATCTCTGGAAAATGTACCCCTCTTCATGACCAGGCCATTTTTTGCGATACGGCACTGCGTTATTTTAACTGACAATTGAGCGGTCGTGCGGCGCTGTACCCAAATAAAATTGATGTCCTTTTTTTGGACCTGCACCACCCTACCTTCCTAAATCACTACACCCTTCAATGTGATGTTTAACCACTTGATCTCTGGAAAATGTACCCCTCTTCATGACCAGGCCTTTTTTTGCGATACGGCACTGCATTATTTTAACTGACAATTGAGCGGTCGTGCGGCGCTGTACCCAAATAAAATTTATGTCCTTTTTTTTCCCACAAATGGAGTTTTCATTTAAGCCGCGTACACACGGGCGGACTGTCTGGCCAACTTAGTCCGTCGAAACACATTTCAGCGGACAGTCCGCTCGTGTGTGGGCTTCAGCGGACTTTTTCAGCGTGCAGTCTGGCGGACTAAGTATTTTGGAATTTCCGTAATATTGTCCGTCAGACTTTGGTTTCAGCGGACAATCCGCTCGTGAGTAGGCTAGTTTCGACGGACTAAGTATGGCGCATGCTCAGAAAGGATTTACACGGCGAAAGGTTGCATTGCTGTGTATTGGACTTCCTATTTCTAGTCCCGTCGTACGTGCTGTACACGTCATCGCGCAAGCTTTCGACGGACTGTTTGTGCATCGTGTGTGGTCAAGTCCGTTCATTCGAAAGTAGGACGGACTGTCCGTCGGATTGTCTGACGGACTAAGTTTGCCATACAGTCCGCCCGTGTGTACGCGGCTTTAGGCTCCATACACACCGGAGCTCATAAACAGACATTTTTTGGAGTTTGGGGGCGTTTTTTTTTTTTTTTTTTAACAGCCCATAAACTCCCCTCTATGTTATCCTTTGTGTCCATGCACACATGGACGTTTTTGAACTTTTATCAGCATTGGAGTTTATGGGCTGTTTTCTGAACGCCATAAAAACGCGTTCAGGCGTCGTTTTTCTGACCACAAAAACACCAAACGTTCATAAACGCAGATAAAGGTTGATAAACGCTTGAGAAAAGGGGCTCACCAGCGTTTTTCAATGTTTTTGATCCATTGAAAAAAAAAAAGAGCTAAGAATGCTAAAAACCAATAACGCGCAAAAGTGCTCAAAAACGCTCAAAAACGCTAATAAACGTTATTGCAAAAACTTTAAAGAAAACGTTGAAAGACTCACTGCAAATCGACTGGCGTTTTTATAACATTATTTTAACGTCCGATTTTCATGGAGCCTTAAACCCCATACACACTATCAGATTTTCTGCTGATTTTTGTCTTCAGATTTACCAAAACCATGTAGTGCACGGGGCCTGCCTGATTGCATACACATTGAAACTCCTAAGGTTTGACCTCATATTATATGGTTTTGGTAAATCTGAAGGAAAAAATCAGCAGAAAATATGATAGTGTGTATGGGGCTTTAGTGGTATTTGATCACCTCTGTGTTTTTTTTTTTTTGCGCTATAAACAAAAAAAGGCCGACAATTTTGAAAAAAAAAAAAGTACTTTTTGCTATAAAACACATCCAGTAACAAAATGTATGCCCTTTTTTTTTTCTCCCACAAATAGAGCGTTCTTTTGGTGGTATTTGATCACCTCTGCGGTTTTTATTATTTGTGCTATAAACCAAAACAATGTGAAAAAAAAATGTGTGTGTGTGTGTGAGTGTGTGTGTGTGTGTGTGTGTGTGTGTGTGTGTATATATTTACTTTCTGCTATAAAACATATCCAATAAAAAAAATGAAAGAAATCTAATTTCTTCATCAATTTAGGCCATAATGTATTCTGCTATTTTTGGTATAAAAAAATCCCAATAACTGTATACTGATTGTAAGTTGTAGTATCTACAAAATTTAAAAAAAATGTTTTTACTATTAATGGTGACGATCAGCGAGACTGAAATACTGTGGCGGACATACTGACACTTTTGACAATTTGTGGTAGACACTGCTGAAAAATTTGTTCACTTGATTTTTTTTTTTTTTTTTTTTTGTGTCATTCGTTATGATCGTAATTTGTAAATTAGAAAATGTGAAAATCCACAAATTAGAAAATGTGAAAATCCACAAATTAGAAAATGTGAAAATCCACAAATTAGAAAATGTGAAAATCCACAAATTAGAAAATGTGAAAATCCACAAATTAGAAAATGTGAAAATCCAAAAATAAGGAAGAAAATTAAAAAAAGTTTTGAAAGAATTACATTACTATCTAACTAATAATAACTAACTTTAAAATTATAGATATTGGAATTTCCTTTAAAATTTTGCGGAGCGTAACATATATGAATTTACGAATTATCCAAAATAACAAATGCTGCATCTGAACAAACGGACCAGAACAAATAAATAAAAAACAATAATAATCAAAAGTTTTTATTATTATTATTATTTATTATTATTCATTTGTTGTGTTCCATTCGTTTAGATATGGTATTATGGTATTTGTTGTTTCAGATAATTCATATTTGTTACGTTCACTAACAGCTAAATTTGAAAGGAAATTCCAATACCTATCATTTAATAGTTAGTAATAGTGAAGTTATTATTAGTTAGTTATTATTTTAGACTTTAGAATTTTTGGGTTTCTCATTTTGAATTTCCAAATTCCAGAATTTATGAATTTACAAATACTCTAATTTAGAAATATTTGGAAAAATTTGGTAAACAGGTTTTTGTTAATATATTTCCGAATTAACAAATTTGTCGACATTAGTTAAAAAACGAATATGGAATGAAACAAATAGCACATGTCTACCTTGTGGGAACCAGTGACACTAGTACAGTGATCAGCGCTAAAAAAATATGCACCGTACAAATGACAAGAAGAGAAAAATAGAGCTACGTTACTTGGGAAATTAAGATCAAAAATTGAAAAGTAAATAACAATAAATGATTGAAATAGTCTGAGCCCACGTACACACGGTCGGAGATTTTGCCAACCAAATCCGTCGGATTTTGCCCGTCGGATTTAGTCCGACGGATTGTGTCCGAAACTGTTGCATACACATGGTCGGGCCAAGTTGGCGAAAAATCCGATCTTTCAGAACGTAATGACGTAATTTCGTTACGATGGGACTACATTCAGGCTAGTAGCCAATAGCTTTGATGTAGGAATTTGATCTGAGCATGCGTGGCACTTGGTCCGATGAAAATGCTCTACACATGATCGGATTAGGTCCGTCTGGCCCAGTTGGTCGGGAAATCTTTCCAACATGTTGGAAAATTGGGTCGGACGGAATCAGTCCGATGCATACCACACACAGTCGGATTATCTGACGACACGGTCCGATAAGACTCATTCCGACAGATTCTCCGACCGTGTGTACAAGGGCTGAGACCGCATAGATATTCAGTGCCACATACCTGGTTGGAGGCCAAAGTGCTGAGAGGGCTTACCTTGCGGCTAAGTGTAGGACACCCCTGAAGGTAGTGACAGGGAGTGCTATGCCCAAAGAAGCACGTGCGCATGCGCATGCCCACTGGCAAAGTGCCCGTAATCTGCGAACTTGCTGATTATTATTAGCAGATGTACCCGTTCTTCTGTGAACCTTTCTCTGGCATTCAGGCGGCTTATTTGATTCCCCCAGCCCACTGAATTCCAGAACCCTCCAGAAGGCAGAGGGAAGCAGTCAAACCTGCATCCAATGAGACACAGAACAGCCCAAAGTAAAAGCTGCTCAACTGATTACAGTAGAGCTAAATTTACCTAGCCTAACTAGCAACCTAATGTGTAGGGTGCTATACGTGTAGGTTACCAACCATGGGTTGGACCTTGGAAAATAAGGATTTTGGGAGGAGTATGGGCAAGGTACAAAAAAAGATAAAGGATTTTGGGAAGTATGGTCATAGAAAATGCTGCAATTCTGCCAACAGAAGTTCATAGTTGGCTACTTGTTTGAGTTCTGTGTGGAGCTTGTGAAGGGAGATAAAATGATTGAAACTATAGATATGGAAAATGATTGAAACTATAGATATGGAAGGGGTTAGCTGTATTGATATCCCCAAGTATCCCCAAGTTTAGAGTCGTAAATTAGGAATATTGCAAACAATTTTGTTGGGTCCGGTTGTCTACTTTGACCTCCTTCCTGTGATAAACCTTCCTTTTGTCTACCTGCCTTGACCTTGGTCTGAGTAAGGATTTTGTTGTTACCCTTCAATTACTCCTGTCACCTGTGGAGCAGAAACTATGGTTTGGGGCCAAGCAATAGAATGACAATCCCTGGTGAAAATGGGGGATGTTTGATATTTGGAAAAGTTCCTACCGCATATGCCGCAGACCAGAGGTTTCAGGATTGCCTGTGTAGTTTGGTATTGAAATCTTCAGAAGATGATTGATGCTGCAATTATTGTCTTGTCTCCTCTACATGTTCATAACCATCTCTTCTTTTCCAGACATTTGGGATATTTTGTACTCAGTGAATAATTATCTCTTTTGTCTAGCTCGCTTTGTAACATTTTTAGGCCTCTGACGTTGGAACACTTGCTGACATTTTATTAATTTGTACGACTGTAATAAAAGGTTCCTCTTTTGACTTGACGTTGAGATGAAGGTAAAATTTGTACTATGTTAATTCTGTTTTGATCTGTCTTTAATTTAATTAGCAATTTACGAACTGGTTCTTATCAGTGTTCACTAATCTAGGACAGGTAAGGAAGCATGGGAAGAAAAGTGATGGGAACCATTGCATTTGCTCAGTGCCTTGTATATGAATTCTCTGCAGTCCAAAATGTTTTTTCTTAGCAGGTGATTTAACTACTTATTGCACAGCTTTTTAACCACACTTAATGACTATGGTACATGCATGTTTTTCAAATAAGAGACCCTGATTGGCTTTGCTCCAAGACCTACCTATCTGTGCGTGACATTTGTGAATCAAGATTTGCGCAGGCAACAGGATTTACATGATTGTGTGAACCCTGAGTCGGCATCTCAGTGTAGAAGGGGGATGCTGACCCTGGATGATGTCTGAAAAAAAGATGGCTCTGTCCTTCTAGAGCAGTGGTCTTCAAACTCTGGTCCATAGGCCAGATGTGGCCCTTGGCTTGCCTTCATCTGACTCTTGGGGCACTGTTCCTCACACTGCCTTGAAGCATTATTCCTTGCTCCAGCATCAACAATGGGGCACTATTTCTCCCATTGACATTGACTCCTACTGACTACATGCGCTTTGTTATTTTTTTTTACTGCCACAGACCACCAAGCCTAGGGCATTGTCTGCTGTGATTCTACTGTACATTATTTACACTGATGCCAATACATTTTCTGCTTCCGCTGGCCACAGTCCGGCCCTCCTAAAGTCTGAAGGATAGTAAACTGGCCCTTTGTTTAGAAAGTTTGGAGACCCCTGTTTTAAAGAAAAGCAGGTGAAGGCTTTGCCAAGGAAAGTACTGGGATCTCTCTGAGAGGTAATAAATACCTGGAAGTATTACATTAGTACATTACTTATATGTTTACCTATCATGAAAAATGATGTCATGCTAGGTCCACTTTGGCATCCTCAACCCCTACATTACAGCTGTAGCTAATTCCAGTGCCCTTGTTCCTGTGTTTCCTGTATTGTGTGGATATCCCTTTTTCGACTCGGCTTGTTCCTTATCCTGCTTTCTTTCCGATTCCCCGTTTTGACCTCGGCTTCTTTTACGTATTCTGCTCATCTGCTCACCCGTGTATGACTCTGGCTTGACTTCCCAACCACTCTTCTGTTTTGATGTCCAATCCCGGTACCAGGCCTTTGCTCTGTCCTGACTATGTTTCTGGTCTCTGCTCTGCAAATTTACATGCTATTTGCCTACTGCCACAGTGCTGGACCTGCCTTACCGTCAGGGGGTTTCAGTGTCACTGCCAACTACTTGAGCCTCCTGCAGACAACCCAATGATTCTTTGAGCCTGGTATTTCCTGTTCTCACCCTCAGGAGTGCTTGGAGCTTAGCCACAAGGGAAGCCCTCTCATCACTTTGGCCTCTCACCAGGTACGTGATACCACCAAATTGGTAAAGTGAAAAGACATCAGACCTAGAAAGAGATGGCAGCAGTGACAACAGATTGGAGCAGAAGAGCTTGGACCTAGAAAACCTGGACCACCCAGAGGTAATTGTGCCATAATGTTCAAGTGTGTGATAATGTGAAGCTTAGGGAACTGTTATTTTACTGTGCTGGGCGACTGTCTTTCCCTCTATAATTGATTTGTTTCTCTCTACCTATTTTCTTCTCTAGCATATTGATATGGGAACTGGAAGTGGTTGGAGTCAATAGGAAGAGGCAGCCTGGTGGAGAGAATATGTAACTCTCAAATTAACTTTTAACCCCCTTGTGGGCTTTCTCTGCTTTGGGCCAGAAACTTTGTTAAGGACTTTGCTTGGGACAAAAAAAAATATGATAAGTTGGGAAGTGCCTCACTCTCCGGGGAGGACTTAATAACATGACAGCACCCCCCCCCCCCCACTTTGCCTAGTTTAGAAAGTAGGCATGTACTAGCTTGGCATCGCAATATGTTATGTGAATGATATTTCAAACTATTTACCAGTGCCATTATCTGGAGCTGTTTTAACCACAATTTTCAACCTAAGTAAATAAATATCTTGCACTGAACTACCTTGTAAATGTGTTGTACAGTGGTGTGGAGTTGAGCCTTAGTAGGCCATGGTACAGCCTATGAGTATGAGTAAGGAGAAAAAAGTAACTAAAAGTAATTAACTTGGGACAGAGGTGGGTAGTGGCCAAATAATGATGCGCCCTGGTGGTGGGGGGGGGGGGGGTCTAAGAAAGTTCATGGTAGACCCCCCTGGGTGACTGGGCTACTTTAAAGCAGCCCGGGTCTGAGACCACAACAGCAGCAAGCCTTGCTCATGTATATGTATATTAAGGGGATCCTGTCTTTGCCTACTGGTGGAAAAGTGTTAAGGTCCTTATGTTATAAAGTAAAGAGTTAGAGCTGTTTTTACTATGATTTGAAACCTAAAGTAAAGAAACCTCCTACATTGAACTGCCTTGTACTAGTGTCAAACAGTGGTGTGGAAGTGGGCCTTAGTAGGCCATGGCACAGCCTATGGGTATGATTAAGAGGATGAAAGAATGGTATGCAACCAACTTGGGGCTGGGTTGTTTGGTGAGCAAGTGATGGTGGGTCCTGGTGGTCTAAGAAAGTCCATGACACATCTCTTTGGGTGACCGGGCTACTGTAAAGTCATCCAGGCATGAGAGCACATCAGAAGCAATGCCTTGCTCATGTATATGTATATTAAGTGGCTTCTGTCATTGAATGGTATAAAATCAGTAAAGTCTGTATGTTTTAAAGTGAAAAGCTAGAGCTATTTTCTCTTGATTTGGAACCTTAAGTAAAGAAACATCTTGCATTGATCTGCCTTGTGCTGCATAGTACAGAGTGGTGGAGGTGGACCTTTGTAGGCCATGCCACAGCCTATGAGTATAATGAGGAGGCTCAGAGTATGGTAAGCAACTAACTCGGGCCAGGGGTGAGTGTTGGCCAACTCAGTGGGGTGAGGTGGGGGAGTGGGACTAAGATGATCCATGCCGCACTCCCCATATATATCTGCATCAAGTGGCTTCTGTCCTTGCCTAATGGTGATAGGTGTTAAGGTCCTTATATTTAAGTGAAGAGCTAGACCTGTTTCCACTATGATTTGGAACCTAAATAAAAAATCCTGCATTGAACTGATTTGTACTTGTGTTGTACATTGGTGTGGAGGTGGGTGCGCCTCAATAGGCTATGGCACAGCCTATTAGCATGAATATGTGTAAGGAGATGAAAGTATGTCAGGCAACCAACTTGGGACAGGGGTGGTTGGTGGGCAAGTGATGGTGGGTCCTGGTGGTGGGATGGTCTAAGAAGGTCCACACATCTCCTTGGGTGACCGGGCTACTGTAAAGTATTCAAGGCCTGAGACCACGTCAGAAGCAAGATCTTGCTCATGTATATTAAGTGGTTCCTGTCATTGTGTAATGGTAGAGAAGCAAGTAAGTAAGTAAGGTCTTTATGTTACAAAGTGAAGAGCTAGAACTGTTTGCACCTTGATTTGGAACCTTAAGTAGCATCCTGCATTGAACTACTTCATACTTGAATAATACAGTGGTGTGGAGGTGGGTCTTTGTAGACCATGGTGCAGCCTATGAGGATGATTATAATCAGGAGGATCAAAGTCTGGCAAGCAACCAGCTCAGGATAGGAGTGTGTGTTGGCCAAGTGACAGGGGGTCCTAGTAGTCGGGTGGCCTAAGAAGGTCCATGACGCACTCCCCATGGTTTAAAATTGTCCAGGCCTGAGTCCGGGTCAGTATTAAGGTCTTGCTCATGTATATCTTCATTAAGTAGCTCTTGCCCTTGTCTAATGATGAAAAAGTGTTAAGGGACTTATGCTCAATATGATTTGGAACCTAAAGTAAAGAAACATTCTACAATGAACCGCCCTGTACTTGAGTCATACAGTGGGGTGGTGTGCCTTAGTAGGCCATTGCGCAGCCTATGAGTATGAGTATGATTAAGAGGATACAAATATGGCAGGCGACCAACTCAGAACAGAGATGAGTGTTGGTCAGGTGACAATGGGTCCTGGTAGTGGAGTGGCCTAAGAAGATCCATGATGAAACCTCCATGGTGTAAAGAGGACCAGGCCTGAGACAATGTCAGTAGCAAGGTCTAGCTCATGTAAATGTATATTGGCTCCTGTCCTTGCCGAATGGTGAAAAAGTGTTAAAGCAGAGCAAAAGGGGAAGCTCTGCTTGTTTGCACCATCTGGACACTGGAGTGGAGCTAAAAAACAGGATTCCAGCCCACTCAGGACTGTAAGTATAACTCCACTGCCACATTTGACACTTTTGGGAGGGGGAGTGGAAACCGGGTACCTTGTTTTGACAGATACCCACTCCCACTTCCGGCTCAAAATCCCCCCGGCAATCTACAATGATCTTTGGCCCCTCCGCCCTCCCCCCACAGCCTTCTCGGATACACACAGGTCCCAGAAGACTGTGGCACCATTCACAAAGCGCAGCTTGACTTACGAAAGCGCAGTAGAGAACCGGCTGTGAAGCCAGAAGGCTACATTACCTGTTCCCCTTACCTAATATGCCGGTGCCTGCACCCAAAGCCAAAATGAAGAATCGGCTTGGGTGCTTACATCGCTGGATCCTTGGACAAGTAAGTGTCCTTACATTAAAAGTCAGCAGCTACAGTATTTGTATATGTTGACTTTGATTTTTTTTTCTTGCGAACCAGCCGCCGCAGTTTTACTGAGGCAGATTGGCTCCACTGCCCAAAATCATGTTATTGTACATGATCTCGTGAGGTCCGCATAGCAGGTGTGCACATGCCCACCGTGAGCTCCGATAGTCCAACCACGGGTCCCGCGGACTCGATGTCTGCAGGGATACCCGCAATCGTCTCATGGAGAGGAAGAGCGGGGAAATGCTGATGTAAACAAGCATTTCCCCGTTCTGCCTACTGATGCTGACACTGATCACCGCTCCCTGTAATCGGGAGCAATGATCAGTGTCATGTCACACATAGCCCAGCCCCCCATGGTTAGACTCACTCCCTAGGACACATTTAACCCCTGCAGCGCCCCCTCCTGGTTAACCCCTTCACTGCCAGTCACATATACACAGTAATCAGTGCATTTTAAATTGCACTAATCGTTGGATAAATGTGAATGGTCCCAAAATAGCGCCAAAAGTGTCTGATGTGTCCGCTATAATGTCACAGTCATGATAAAGATCGCTGATCGCCGCCATTACTAATAAAAAACATATATTAATAAAAATGTTATACAATGATCCCCTATTTTGTAGATGCTAGAACTTTTGCGCACACCAATCTAACGCTTATTGCGATTTTTTTTGTTTTTTTTTTACCAAAAATATGTAAAAGAATACATATCGGTCTAAACTGAGGAAAAAAAAATGTTTGTTTTTTTTTATAGATTTTTTTGGGGATATTTATTATAGCAAAAAGTAAAAAAATATTGCTTTTTTTCTAAATTGACGCTTTTTTTTGTTTATAGCGCAAAAAATAAAAAATGCAGAGGTGATCAAATACCCCCAAAAGAAAGCTCTATCTGTGGGGAAAAAGGGGTGACAATTTTGTTTGGGAGCCACATCGCACGACTGCACAATTGTCAGTTAAAGCGACGCAGTATCGAATCGCAAAAAGTGCTCTGGTCTTTTGCCAACCAAATGGTCTGGGGCTGAAGTGGTTAAGGTCCTTATGTTATAAAGTGAAGAATGTATAGGAGGGTTTGGGCCCCACACTCTTCTTCCCAAGTGGGCTGGAATCCTGTTTTTTATCCCAGCTCCAGTGTGGTCAGTTCCTCCACTGTAGGACCTCCGCCTAAAGTAATTCCTGCCTCTGGCCTCTAGGGGCAACCTACTAGGGTGCTAGGCATACTTACAAATTATGGCAAATGCTGGCCAGCCATCCATCCCCCTTCTGTTTTATTTCCACTTTAAGAAAAAAAAAGTTTTGTCTGGAATTCCACATGCTCAGATGACAGAAAACACAAATTTTCCCCTAATTGCGTATCATGGCGGGAATGCTGCATCTACTAAAAACGCATTTGGAAAATTGTTCTGCGTAATGCCACTTTCTTTTCATCTCACAAGCACGGCAAAGAATGTTTCGTTTCTTTCCTCTGCCCAAATATCCTTCCATTACAATTTTCTGTAAATACGCTTCTTTCCAAGACCCGGAAAACATCAAAGCCGCCGACTTTTAAATGGAATAAACCTTCACTCCCTAAGCTGCACGGTGATGTAGCTATTAAATAGGACACAGCGAGAACGGCGGACTGACCTTTCAGTTCTGCAAAGATGTGTTACGTCTGCTTCCTCCGGCGTGTGTGAGAAAGGTAAGCCGGGGCCGTAGGCGCACTCAGCTTGACTCTCTGATAGCGTAACCTCTCTGATTTCCATTAGTTCTTAGAGGTTGCGTTCCAGAATAACACGTCTCTCTTTCTTGTTTGTTTCTTTGCTAATGATTCCAATGCTCAAAGGAAAACATTTGCTTTTTTTTTTTTTTTTTATGTGTTCGTTTTAGATAAAAAAAAACGATTTGATGAGTCTAAAAACCACAAATTGGTGCAATTCAAACTGAGCCTGGGGTGAAAAATAAACCACAAGCAGAGGGCACCTTTAATAAAAAAAAATGGGTGTCAAAACAATCAGTAGATCAATGCATAAACACTGTGATTAGACGTGCACTGCCAAAAAATTTGTTAGTTTTCCTTTCATTTGTTTTTTGTTTTTCTTTTGTTTGTTTGTTTTTCAGGTCATTCGTTATGTTCGCAAATTCGTAAATTCCAAAATCCCAAAATAAGAAAGAAAATCCAAAAATTCGAAAGAATAACTAACTAACTATCTAACTAATGATAACTAACTATTAAATTATAGGTATTGTAATTCCCTTTCAAATTTGGCTGTTAGTGGACACAACGAATACGAATTTATCTGAAGTTATGAATTGTCCGAAATAACGAATGCCACATCTAAACAAATTGAATGGAACAAATTAATAATAAATAATAATAATAAAACATTTTTATTAATATCGGTGTTATTTGTTATTATTATTATTTCGTATTCCATTTGTTTACATGCGTCATTCGTTATTTCGCATAATTTGTAACTTCGGATAAATTCTTATTCATTACGTTCATTAACAGCCAAATTTGAAAGGAAATGCCAATATCTATAATTTAATGGTTAGAGTTAAGTTATTATTACTCAGGCATAATTTCAGATTTTCAAATTTTCAGGTTTTCGGATTTTCCAATTCACATTTTTGCGAATTTACAAATATTCAAATTTACAAATATTCTGAAAAATTTGTTAAACAGGTATTTGTTAATTCAGACATTTCTGAATTAACAAATTTGTTGAAATATGTTAAACAAATTTGGAACGAAGCTAATCGCACATGTCTAACTATGATTCAGTCTGATCACTAAGGGAGAGGGGACTGAGGACATGTTTCTTCAAGCCTGCAGCAGACTGATAATATCATCCCAGCCTAGGCAAAGTCATTAGGCTGGAGCTCAAGACAGCTATTTAATGTCAAAAGGTGATTTTTTTTTTTTTTTTTTTTTTTTTTAATGATACTGATGCTTTATATTGTGACTTTTCAGGACTTGATTTAGGGGTGTAGACAGTTGCCTTTGGGGGTGGGGGATTGTTAAAAACAGGTGGTTTAGCCCACCACCTGAACTGTAACAATTAGACATGTGCATTGCCGAAAAGTGTATTGTGTATTCTGAGGGCCCTGACCAATCCCCAACTTGGATTGGCAGGGGGCAGGCCCCCCAAATACTCAGGGTCAGCCCAGCTGGGGAGGAGTTGTTCGGGTGGAAGCTGGAGATGGAGTGTTAGGCTGTCCTGGCCTTGGAGGGAGCTCCCCAGTCTGGGAGAGGTAGGCGACCTTGGGCCTGAGTTCGTGTGCAGACAGGACCCTCTCAAGACACATGGAGGTGTCCTGGACAGAAGGCACTGTGAGCAAGGAGAGCACAGCAGGAGGACACTGCCAGGCATGTTTGCAGGGGGAAGAAGGAACCGCCAAGAGGGCTGGTGAGTGACACACAGCCAGGACTGGGAGGCACACCTGAGTGGAGTGGGATGGAGCAGTCTGGGATGGATGCAGAGCCTGTAAGGAGAACTGTGGTGGCATGGGAAGTGGAAAGAGGCAACTGCAGCCAGGAGGGCTGGCAGGACCTTAAGAGGTGGCACTGGGAGCAGTACCCACATGTGGGAAAGCTAGCATTAAGAACTACTATTATTTTGCTACACCATAGGAGCCAGAGGTCCCTGCCTGCAAAGGGCATGTGCTATGGGTCTGGCTGAGCCAGTGTCAGGTCCCCACATCAGAACCAGCTGGTCCTGGGAGTGATAGTCTGCAAGCAAGGTTTGTGCTGGAGGAGAAAGAGAAGTGGTTGTATATAACATTGTGTGTATAGTATAGTGGTACATGTAATCTTCCCAATGCTGAAACCGCTGCCCTATTCCCCCCCCCCCCCACCTTTGCTGTGACAGCAGTATGGGTAGAGGTTTCCCATACTAACGGTCACTTTTTTAAATCATTGCAGCTGTTCTCTGTGTGTGAATGATCTGCAGGAGGCCTACATGGCACCTGCTGATAGCTCGTGCAATGCTTTACAGGCTCCAAAAAAAAAAAAATTATACCTGCAAAAAAAAAGTGAACATATCCTTTAATAAAACATTTCAACACCCCTTCAGTACACAGACCTTTGATTGATTATGTTACTTCTGTAAACTCACTCTCCAGAAAAGATGGCTGCATTTGCAACTTTGATCTCTCATTTGACTTCAGAATGACTAAGCATACTGAGTGATATTCTTGAAGACCAGGGACTCTGATACATCAGTCTGGACTAACTCTGCAACCGATCTAAAGGGGACCAAAAGCCAGGTGAACTTTGTTGAGTATTTATGACTTTTAATCTATTTTTTTTACTCTTGCTTATATTTTTATGGCAATATTTTCTTTCTCTAAATATTTTTGACACTTTTTTATTTCTTTTATTACAAAAATATGTAAAATTAATTAAGCTGAAACTCTGAATGCTCTTATAAGAAATGAAAGAACTTTAAAGTAAGCTACCTGTCATGATCAGGGGTCAGGCTTGGAGACCAGTAGCTATAGCAGTAGAGAGGCTCCAACTGACCAGCAGGATGAGTACACAAGCAGATCATCCTGGAGGATGACACCTGATCACCCGAGGATCGTGGTCTAAGCACTAACCAGTATTCACCAGAGCTCCTGATGGTGATGATGCGTTTTATGTGCTAGTATCAGGTCACAGTCCTTAGGATCTCCCCCAACAAGCCAGGGTCAAGTAACAAATATAGCAAGTAGGAATCAAGTAGAAGCTTAGTCAGTGAACAAGCCAAAAGTCGGTAAGGTTGCAGGTTGAGATTTAGCAGAAGCGTAGTTGAGGAAGACAAAGGTCAGTAGCAAGTGGGTGCAGGTTGGGATCAAGCAGAAGTATAGTTGAGGAGCAAGCCAAAGGTTGGTAAAAGTCAGTAATGTGGGATGGGGGGGGGGGGTGCTGAATCTATGTTTTGGACTACTCTATATGAATAACCATTTTGAACCTTCTACTGTGAATGTTGGGCCCTGTTGGGTTCCTCTGCTGGAGATGGGACCAATATGGTGCTGGGCTATTTACTCATGGCATCCTTTATGTGAGGATTGGGTATCCTTCGGCTAATCTATTGTTCTTTTGCTGCCCCCTTCTGGAGAGAGTGATCCACATTAATCTTTTACCATATACTGTGTATATTTGTGGTTTTAAGAGACTCGGTTCCATTCTACTGATTTCATTCACATGTGCTCCTAAGGTAAATATTTGATCATTCAAAAGGCATTGAGCAGACAAGTGGATTGTTAGATGGAAAAGATTTGTGAACCCTATGTAAAAGTATTGGACATGGTGTTATATGTGTTTTTAATGTTTGTACAATAAACTTTACAGTTTTAAAAAAAGTTCCCTTGTGGTGCCAATAACTTTTTACCCTTTAAAGTCCATCTCTACACATTCCCTGGTGTCTAAGGGACTGTGCTATATATATATATATATATATATATATATATATATATATATATATATATATATATATATTTTTTTTTTTTTTTTTTTTTTCTCCTAAGGAGAAGGTTGGGAATCGTTGAGGGGAATTGATACGGTATTGATATCGTACGGATATTGTTTTGTTTTGTTTGTAAAAATGGCAAGATACGGTTATAAGAAAGTGTTTCTTATGTATAATGGTTGTTAATAACCTACATATTGTTTTGTTCTTGCAAAAAAATAAAGAATAAAAAAATATATATATATATATATATATATATATATTGTAGACATGTCACGGGAGAAGTGATCGAGGGGGTGTACATCTCACTTAGGTTGCTACACAGTGTGAGATGGTAAGTCCAGGATGGATCAGTTTCTCAGCAGCGATATGCTGCTGAGTTGTTATTTAATCTTGCCGGGCCTGGGTTTATATGGAATGGCAGGTAGGTTTGGTAGAGGGACCTGTCATTCCACACCCCCCGATCCAGTTCTGGGTTTTGGATCAGGTGAGCTTTGATCCTAATTAGCCTGGGAAGGTAAAGGCTCTGCTGGGCCTGCAGGTGATTGCTCTCAGCCAGGGAATGAACAGTCTGTGTGTTGAAGGAAGCTGCGAACGCAGCCACTGCTGGAGCTAAAACCCTCCCTGCGATATCCAGGCGAAAGACGCTGTGTTTATAAGTGTCAGATAGGTGAGAAGAACCTGTTAGTAAGCGCCCAGCCGGGCTAGGTTTTCTTTTATTTCTGTTGTACTTAAAAAGCACAGTGTTGCCGTATGTTTTTGTTTATTGGACTGTTTATACCACGAATAAACGCCAAGGTCTGCTTTACAAATTCCAAGTCTGCTGTGAACTGTGTCCAAACTCACCCTACCCCTGGAAGATCCCCTACAGTTGGTGTTCGAATGCGGGCAAGTCGGTTGCTAGGGGCAACGGTGTGGACAGACTTGGCTACAGCTGCTTATGTCTTGGGTGAAAGCTGCAACTACACTCCAAGAACAGTCCAGCAACATGGAGGAGATGCTGAAGCAGTTTATGCAAGTGAGTTTGCAACAACAGCAGGCTCAGACAGAGGCCAATAGACGACATGAACAGTCCATGGCGGCACAACAGCAGATGCATAAGGAAGAGTTGCAAGCTTTGCGCCAAAGCCAACAACAACTTATCGAGCACCTGATAGTAAATCGAGAGGCGCCTGTGGTTGCTAATCCACCCACAGTGATGGGAGCCGCTCCAGAGATTTTTTTTGGGAGAAGGACTGTGCAGAAAGCGCTGCAAAAGATGACTGCTGAGGACGATGTTGAGGCCTATCTAACAGTATTTGAGCGCGTGGCTGAGCGAGAGAAGTTACCAGCCGCTGAGTGGGCAGAGGTAATTGCGCCCTATTTAACAGGTGAACCTCAAAAGGCCTACTATGACCTCAGTGAGCAAGAGGTTAAGGACTATACTCAGCTAAAAGAGGAGATACTTGCCCGACTAGGAGTTACTACTGCAGTCCGTGCCCGGAGGGTACGCAACTGGAGCTACAGTCTGGACAAATCAGCGAGGTCCCAGATGTATGACCTAATCCATTTGGCAAGAAAGTGGTTGGAGCCAGACACTTCTACTCCTGCACAAATCCTAGAGAAGGTCGTGATGGATCGCTACCTCCGAGCGCTTCCTACTGACCTGCAACGCTGGGTGGGACAAGGTGATCCTAAGAATGCAAACAAACTTGTCAACCTTGTGGAGAGGTTCCAGGCGACTGAGGACTACCTCCGTGATGTTCCTGCAGCATCTTCACCTCCCCGGAGCACCAGATCTGTGCCGTCAGCTGGTAAGAGACTTCCATCTATTGGGGGAGTGTGGAGGGGTGCTGATGGAGGGAAAAGGGCTCAAGTGGTGTCTCAGGGACAAAAGACTGGTGATGGTCCCGGGTGGCTAAGGGGCTCTGAAAAGGACTCCTTGCCAAAGAGACCAGGCCCTATCCAGTGTTGGAGATGCCATGAGGCGGGACACGTGTCTGCCCATTGCCCTCTTACCACTGAACCCATGGAGTGTGACGCTGGCCGGCGTCAGTCGCTGTTTGCGGAACCATCTTGTGCTGCAGTTCCTGGACTAGAGACTGAACCGCAAATCTGCAATATTACCATCAATGACCTTCCCGTTGAGGCGTTAATGGATTCGGGAAGCCTCGTAACCTTGGTGCATGCTAGCCTGGTGGCTGGGGACTTAGAGTCTAAAAAGCATATGAGTGTTGTGTGCATACATGGTGATACAAAAGTGTACCCTATAGTGCTGGCTAAAGTCGGGACTGAACAAGGCACCGTACAATATGAAGTGGGTGTGGTTAAAAACCTCATGCATAATGTAATATTGGGGCGCGATTTTCCATTATTCTGGGCTCTCTGGAAAAAAAAGAAAAATCCCCAAAAGGAGTGAGGATACCTCTAAGGGGGTTGCCTTGTCCACTGTGAATGATAAAAGTATGCAGGATGAAAATGATTGTTTTCCTTTGCAGGTCCTGGCTGGGGAGGAGGAGGCTCCTCCCACTGAGCAAAATATACTAGACTTAGAGGTGTCTAGGGATAATTTTGGGGCTGCACAATTACAGGACCCCACTCTCAAAAATGCGAGAGAGCAGGTTGCTGTTATGAATGGGGTACCTCAGGAACCAGATGCTGAAAAAAGATTTCCACATTTTTCGGTGACTAATGATCTTTTCTATAGAGTCAATAAGATTAAGGATGAGATTGTGGAACAGCTTCTGGTACCTAAGCCGTACCGGCGTCAGGTGCTTGACATGGCACATAACCATGTTCTTGGGGGACACTTGGGGACTGACAAAACGCGAGAGAGGGTTCTCCAGAGGTTTTTTTGGCCGGCGATATATGATGACATAAAAAAATACTGCGAGTCGTGCCCCACATGTCAGGTTAGTGCCCCAGTGTCACATTTTCGCAGTCCTTTGGTTTCGCTCCCTATTATAGAGGTGCCTTTTGAGCGTATTGCCATGGATTTAGTGGGTCCCGTGGTAAAGTCAGCTAGAGGACACCAGTATATTTTGGTAGTCCTGGATTATGCGACCCGCTATCCTGAGGCTGTACCCTTAAGAAACACTGCATCTAAAACAATTGCACGTGAGTTGTTTTATATGTTCTCTAGGACTGGGATCCCCAAAGAAATCCTAACTGACCAAGGCACGCCATTTATGTCAAAACTGATGAAGGAATTATGTAAACTATTTAAAGTCTCACACATCCGTACCTCTGTATACCACCCCCAGACGGACGGATTGGTGGAGAGATTTAATAAAACTTTGAAACATATGTTGAAGAAAGTGGTGGCAAAAGATGGTCGTGACTGGGATCATTTATTACCCTACCTCATGTTTGCTATTAGGGAAGTGCCCCAAGCGTCCACAGGGTTCTCACCATTCGAGTTGGTCTATGGTCGTCACCCTAGGGGTCTACTGGACATTGCAAAAGAGACATGGGAGAATGAGTCCACCCCATACAAGAGTGTTATTGAGCATGTAGCACAAATGCAGGACCGTATAGCCACTGTAATGCCCCTGGTAAGGGAACACCTCCAGAGAGCTCAAGAGGCCCAAAGTAGAATTTACAACCGGTCCGCAAGAATCAGGACATTCAACCCAGGCGATAGGGTCCTTATACTAGTCCCCACTGTTGAGAGTAAATTCTTGGCGAAGTGGCAAGGTCCCTATGAAATTGTTGAAAAGATCAGTGAGGTGAACTACAAGGTGCACAAACCAGGTAGAAGGAAGCCTTTCCAAGTTTATCACATAAACTTGATCAAGCCCTGGAAAGACAGGGAATCCTTGGTGGCGACAAATACTGTTAATAATTTGTCACAACCAATCCCTCTAGTCAAGGTAAGTGATACTCTATCAGTGTCACAGAAACAGGAGGCTCAGGAATTTTTACAGAAAAACAAAAACAAATTCTCTGACCTCCCAGGGCGTACACACCTCATCCATCATCACATTGAAACTGAGCCTAGAAGCAGAGTAAACCTTAAGCCCTATAGGATACCGGAGGCACGTAGGAAAGCCGTGTCTGCCGAGGTAAAACGTATGCTTGATCTGGGGGTAATTGAGGTGTCACAGAGTGAATGGTCCAGCCCGATTGTGCTAATCCCAAAGCCCAATGGAACTTGGAGGTTCTGTAACGATTTCAGAAAGTTGAATGAGGTCTCCAAGTTCGATGCTTATCCTATGCCCAGGGTAGATGAGTTGATTGAGAAGTTGGGTAACGCCAGGTACATAACCACCCTCGATCTCACAAAGGGCTACTGGCAGATTCCACTTTCTGGTGAGGCTAAAGAGAAAACTGCATTCTCCACCCCTGATGGGCTATTCCAGTATGTAGTGATGCCATTCGGGTTACATGGGGCGCCTGCAACTTTCCAGAGGTTGATGGACTTGATTCTGCGACCACATCGTGATTACTCAGCCGCCTACCTCGATGATGTGGTCATTTTTAGCCCTGATTGGGAAAGTCACCTCTGTAAGGTACAGGCCGTGTTGGATGCCATAAGTGATGCAGGGTTGACCATAAATGCCGAGAAGTGTGCTCTAGCCCTAGAAGAGGCCAAATATCTGGGCTACATTGTTGGAAGAGGATTGGTTAGGCCACAGCTAAATAAAATTGAGGCAATACAGAATTGGCCTAGACCCCTGACAAGGAAACAGGTTAGAGCTTTCCTGGGTATTACGGGTTATTACCGTAGATTTGTGCCGAACTTTGCCTCAGTTGCTGCTCCACTAACTGACTTGACAAAGGGCGGAAAGACAGCAATGGTCACGTGGACCCCAGAGGCCGAGAAGGCTTTCCAAAGCCTTAAGTCTGCCTTGTGCCAACCACCTGTGTTAGTCACCCCCGATTTCAGGCGAGAATTTCTGGTCCAGACAGATGCCTCTAACACAGGCTTAGGTGCAGTACTCTCACAAGTAGTGAATGGTGAGGAACATCCGGTGACGTACTTGAGTAGAAAACTAACCCCGGCCGAGAAAAATTATGCCATTGTGGAGCGAGAATGTTTGGCAGTGAAGTGGGCCCTAGAATCTTTAAAGTATTACTTGCTAGGCAGGAAATTCAAGTTGGTGACAGACCATGCCCCCCTAACATGGATGAAGTTAAACAAGGAGAGAAATGCAAGAGTGACTAGATGGTTTCTGTCCCTACAAAACTTTAATTTCACTGTGGAACACAGGCCAGGGAAATTACAGGCAAATGCTGATGCATTGTCGAGGGTAAGTTGTCTGTGGGGACAAAAGGCTCAGCCCTCCGGTCTGAAAAAGAGGGGGGGATATGTAGACATGTCACGGGAGAAGTGATCGAGGGGGTGTACATCTCACTTAGGTTGCTACACAGTGTGAGATGGTAAGTCCAGGATGGATCAGTTTCTCAGCAGCGATATGCTGCTGAGTTGTTATTTAATCTTGCCGGGCCTGGGTTTATATGGAATGGCAGGTAGGTTTGGTAGAGGGACCTGTCATTCCACACCCCCCGATCCAGTTCTGGGTTTTGGATCAGGTGAGCTTTGATCCTAATTAGCCTGGGAAGGTAAAGGCTCTGCAGGGTCTGCAGGTGATTGCTCTCAGCCAGGGAATGAACAGTCTGTGTGTTGAAGGAAGCTGCGAACGCAGCCACTGCTGGAGCTAAAACCCTCCCTGCGATATCCAGGCGAAAGACGCTGTGCTTATAAGTGTCAGATAGGTGAGAAGAACCTGTTAGTAAGCGCCCAGCCGGGCTAGGTTTTCTTTTATTTCTGTTGTACTTAAAAAGCACAGTGTTGCCGTATGTTTTTGTTTATTGGACTGTTTATACCACGAATAAACGCCAAGGTCTGCTTTACAAATTCCAAGTCTGCTGTGAACTGTGTCCAAACTCACCCTACCCCTGGAAGATCCCCTACAATATATATATATATATATATATATATATAAATACTATATATATATATATATATATATATATATATATATATATATATATATTAGGGCTGTGAAAATTAAAGATTAATACCTCGATTAATCGTAAATTTTTTTGATCGATCAAAATTCTTTTGACCGGTACCCACCTCTCCGCCGACTTCCCGGGTCTTCAGGGAGTTCCGCCGGAGATCCGGCGACATCACCGGACTCCTCCTGCCTTCCCCAAGTGCCTCCGTCTGCTAACGAAGGGAAGGGGGGAGGAGTCCGGTGACGTTGAAGTTTCTGATTGAACGTAACGTGTACAGGGGAGGAGCTACACATGACGTCACCCGCTGCTGCCCTACGGAACTAACGCGATTGTCGGCTTTACATGCTGTGTTTTTATCATCTTTATGTGAGTAGTTTGTGTTTGAACACATAAATGTAATCTTATTCTTAAGCGGTGAGCACTTAGATCTTTTCTTTCTACCCATGACCTGAGATTGTGAGAGAAGTTTATGGTCCGTGTTAACCCTTTTGATACCCGCATGCATGACCACCTGTTTGCACAGGGGTCCATGCCATAAGGTGAGAGTGATTAGTTAGACCGGAGTGGGAGGGATTGTCATCCTACTGTGGGAAATAAAATTACTTACGTCAGTGCTACAGTTTGAATTTAAAACGTTTGTGTGAACTGTGACGTTAAGTCATGGATTGTGAAAACTAACTAGTGTCGGGTGATTGTATATAGTGTAAACCACATTTACCACTGACTAATGCAGAGTTGCAATGCAAGGAGATCAGCTAAAAGTAGTTGGATCTGTATGTGCATTATAATTCATCGAAATTAGTCGATTAATTGATTAAAAAAAATATTGATTAATCGAACACAACATTTTTGATCAGTTTTATATATATATATATATATTCAGTTTAATTTTACAGTGCCATGGCTTTGGCATTATACGTTTTTACTCCACTATATAGGTGTTTTATTTTCTCTGCTCTTCTGCCTTTCAATAGACATATCAAATTGCAGTAAAAGCACAGAGTACTAAATTGCATTTTAATAGTATATCGTTCTGAAAGGTGAAGTTCTGAGATGCCTGTTGAGAGATTTTCTATATTTTTTTTTTCAGGGAGTAATTCTTTTACCCGTCAGGTCTGACAGATCAACAACAAAGTACTCTCTACGTGACTGGAGGTTTTTTATCAGCAGTTGGTGTTTGAAGAGGTTAATTGGGGCGAAAAGTAGATAGCTTCAGGGAGGGGAGTACTAGGAACCTTTGACCTTTGGGGCAAAGGCAACCAGATAGTCCTTTCATGGTAGGGATGGGTTCTGTAGGCTAACGAAAGTCTACCATGGTGCCATAGTAAACGGTGGGCATCAATTAAGGATATTCGTCATCACAATGGCAGCGGTGGACAAATTGGCGGGCCGTGCCCACGGGTCTTACGGACTCGATATCCACTCGTGTCCCCGTGATCGTGTCACAGAGCTGCAGAATGGTAAACGAGGCATATTTCCTGTTCTGCCTAGTGACATGACAGAGATCACTGCTTCCTGTCATCAGGAGCAGTGATCGCTGTCATTTTAGTGGTAGCCCATCCCCCCCACAGTTAGAATCCTTCCCTAGGACACAACCCCTTGATCACCCCCCTAGTGTTTAACCCCTTCCCTGTAAAGATGCAAAGTCTGGAGCAATATTTAACCCATAGCATTCAGAAAATATAAATTAAATTAAAACGCATAAAAGTTTATGCATAAAAGTAGTCCATAATAAATGGAAATATTATAAAAGTCCAAAGACCAACGAGGGAGGGAGGGATGATGATAAGGGATCCACATTCGGGGCTGCCTTCAAAGGGGAACCGAAAACAAGTTCCAAGGATTCTGAGAAAGATACAAGGAGAGAGGCGCCTCTGGGTGTAGAAGTAAAACTATTTATTCACAATTCGCATGTACAGGCCAGGGGCAGACTGACCATTTGGCCACTCGGGCACTGCCCGAGGGCCCCATGCCACTAGGGGGCCCCATCAGGGTTGCCGACCTCAGTAAAACCAGGGACAGTATGTAAAAATCTGTGTTTTTTTTTTTACATCTGTCTCTGAAATGTCCCTTACGGACATCCTTTTGGTCTAAAAATCCTTAGATTATAGCTGCCCCACCTCTCCAGTACCTTCTCAGCCAATCGAAACATGTCTGTGTATACTGTGTGATTGTATACTCTGTGTGTGTATACTGTGTGGCCCCATAATCTCCTATTGCCCAGGGGCCCCATGAGTTGTCAGTCCGCCCCTGGTACAGGCATGTCACATTTGTGAAGTCATCAGTAAGCATATATATTAAAATAACCCATTGTGGGGGTAGTCCTCAGGTCCGTCAGTCTGTTCCTGCTTGCTTGGGCGCTTGGCTATTCGTTGTAAACACCGCAAGATGGTGAAGCCGGCCGCGGTGGAACAGAAACCCAAACGAGGCTTGGGACGCAGTTGGAAGACAGTTGAGAAGAGATGACGTCACTGGTAAGCGACGCGTTTCTCAAGCATACGAGATGCATTAACGTGGCAGCCATGCTCCTTCTTCAAGCTACTTCTTTAACCCCTTCCCTGTCAGTGTCATTTACACAGTAATCAGTTTTTTTTTTATAGTACTGATCGCTGTATAAATGACAATGGTACCAACATAGTGTCAAAAGTGTTCCGATGTGTCTGCCATAATGTCGCAGTCATGATAAAAATCGCAGATCGCCATTACTAATAAAAAAAATAATAAAAATACCATAAAACGATCTCCTATTTTGTAGACGCTATAATTTTTGCGCAAACCAATCAATATATGCTTATTGTGATTTTTTTTTTTACCAAAAATATGTAGACGAATACATATCGGCCTAAACTGAGCAAAAAATATTTTTTTTTCTATATTTTTGGGGGATATTTATTACAGCAAAAAGTAAAAAATAATTGCTTTTTTGTCAAAATTTACGCTTTTTTTGTTAATAGCACAAAAAATAAAAACCACAGAGGTGATCATATACCGCCAAAAGAAAGCTCTATTTGTGGGGAAAAGGACGTCAATTTTATTTGGGTACAACGTCACATGGCCGCACAATTGTCACTTAAAGCGACGCAGTGCTGAATCACAAAAAAGTGCTCTGGTCAGGAAGGGGGTAAAATCTTCTGGGGCTGAAGCGGTTAATCAGACACTAATATAAATCATAACACTGCTATATACTGCTGATGAGAAAAGGTATTTAGCAGATTATATTTACTAAAATAATTCTATTTACATGTTATGTATGTGTACTGTGGGAGACCAGATATAGTGAATGCAGGCTCCTGGGGAGACCAGATATAGTGAATGCAGGCTCCTGGGGAGACCAGATATAGTGAATGCAGACTCCTGGGGAGACCAGATATAGTGAATGCAGGCTCCTGGGGAGACCAGATATAGTGAATGCAGACTCCTGGGGAGACCAGATATAGTGAATGCAGGCTCCAGGGGGGACCAGATATAGTGAATGCATTGTCCTGGAGAGACCAGATATAATTTATGCAGGGTCCTGGGGAGACCAGAGGTAGTGAATGTAGGCTCCTGGCAGGACCAGATATAGTGAATGCAGGGTCCTGGGGAGACCAGATAGAGTGAAAGCAGGCTCCTGGAGGGACCAGATAGAGTGAATGCAGGCTCCTGGAGGGACCAAATATAGTGAATGCAGGGTCCTGGGGAGACCAGATATAGTGAATGCAGGCTTTTGGAGGGACCAAATATAGTCAATGCGGGGTCCTGGGGAGACCAGATATAGTGAATACAGGCTCCTGGGGGGAACCAGATATAGTGAATGTAGGCTCCTGGGGGGGGGGGGGGCTGATATAGTTAATGCAGGTTCCTGGGGAGACCAGCTATAGTGAATGCAGGGTCCTGGGGAGACCAGATATAGTGAATGTAGGCTCCTGGCAGGACGAGATATAGTGAATGCAGGGTCCTGGGGAGACCAGATATAGTGAATGCAGGTTTCTGGAGGGACCAGATATAGTGAATGCAGGGTCCTGGGGAGACCAGATTTAGTGATTGCAGGGTCCTGGGGAGACCAGATATAGTGAATGCAGGGTCCTGGGGAGACCAGATATAGTGAATGCAGGGTTCTGGGGAGACCAGATGTAGTTAATGCAGGGTCCTGGGGAAACCAAATATAGTGAATGCGGGGTCCTGGGAAGACAAGATATAGTGAATGAAGGCTCCTGGGGAGACCAGATATAGTGAATGCAGGCTCCTGGGGGGGACTAGATATAGTGAATGCAGGGTCCTGGGTAAACCAGATATAGTGAATGCAGGCTCCTGGGGAGACCAGATATAGTGAATACAGGCTCCGGGGGGGGGGGACCAGATATAGTGAATGCAGAGTCCTGGGGAGACTAGATATATTGAATGCAGACTCCTGGGGAGACCAGATATAGTGAATGCAAGGTGCTGGGGGACCAGATATAGTGAATGCAGGGTCCGGGGGGGGGACCAGATATAGTGAATGCAAGGTGCTGGGGGACCAGATATAGTGAATGCAAGGTGCTGGGGGACCAGATATAGTGAATGCAGGGTGCTGGGTTTAGTAACACTTTAAGAACAAAAGAAGGATCTATAGATCAAAGTACCAGCAGGGACATTTGGGGGATTTACCATTTCTAAATCACCTCTTTGCACTGTCAGCCATCTGTGCGCAGGTTTAGTTCTTAGCATTTCATAATAGAGAAGAAGATCGGAGGAAATAGAAGTTCCTCTGAAGAGCAGCCTTGTGCTCTGTGATTGTCACCTTGAGTGTGACTGCCTTTGTCTGCACACTGCAGACGCTGATCGCTGGGACACAAGGCATGTAATGAGAGGCAGTGTGCTGATTGCGGTCGGTGGGAGTCAGTGCCGAGCCATGCCGCAAGAACCACGGAACATATCACTGCCCATTATGCCTGTGCCAGTCCTTCTCTTATTGTAAATGACATTCGATCTGAAATGGCTGCAGTAGAGAAAAACAAGTACATCTGCCCAAATCACGATGTGACCCAGATAGAGCAGAGTTTTAGATAACCAAAATATAAATAAAATCGATTGACCTTCTCAGCCCATAGATTTGCTGTCCAGGTTCCCCTTAAATCAAACTCTTCCCAATCCTGGTGAATGTAAAGCTGAAAATCGGGCAGAAAGAAAGGACACACATGTATATACTGTAGCTCATGAATACACCATTAAATGTATTTTTATTAAACACAAGCAGGGGGAATATCTGAATTTTATTGGGTATCAGCTTCTTGTAGTACAACAGAGCACAGGCTGGGGGAGGAAGAAGCAGCACAAGCAGACAGTCAGTTATTCTGCAGTGCAAGGAGCATGCTGGCACACCTCCCAACATCTTGATATGGGAATGAGGGACACCTACTAACAAACGTATGTAGGCATAGGACACGCCACCTGCCACACCCCCTTAAAGGAGAAATAACAAAAAAAAAAGTTAATTAAATCCACAAGGACTTTTTTAACCACTAATATTCCTTTATATTGGCTTTTAAAATGTACAAATGCAGCAATTTAGAAATTGGATGAAAGGTTTAGCACTGGGAAACACTTTTTGAAAGATAAAAAGTGCATTTTGTATACAACTATGTGGATCAGGCCAAAATGAGGAACAAATCAGGAGGAAAGAGGGACAGAGGGACATTGCTCCAAATCAGGGACAGTCCCTCGGAATCAGGGACAGTTGGGAGCTATGTGTTGGTAGGAGACGGGGGTTCAATGGAGACACAAAACACATAGGTGTCATTGGAGCCACTAGGGACACTAGAGTGTACTGGAGACATCTGGGTGCCGGAATTACTGGAGACATAGGATTTCTGGGATAACTGGAAACTAGGGATGAGCCGAACAGCTTGTATAACAGTGTAAATTTGCTGTCCCCTCAAAATAACTCAACACACAGCTATTAACCACTTTCAGACAGGACCATTTTGCTGGCTTAAGACCAGACCATTTTTTGCGATTCGGCACTGCGTCGCTTCAACTGACAATTGCGCGGTCGTGCGACGTGGCTCCCAAACAAAATTGACGTCCTTTTTTTCCCACAAATAGAGCTTTCTTTTGGTGGTATTTGATCACCTCTGCGGTTTTTATTTTTTGCGCTATTAACAAAAATAGAGCGACAATTTAGAAAAAAAAAAAACACATTATTTTTTACTTTTTGCTATAATAAATATCCCCCAAAAATATATATATAAAAAAAAAAATTTCCCTCAGTTTAGGCCGATACGTATTATTCTACATATTTTTGGTAAAAAAAATGATAAAAAGCGATTATTGATTGGTTTGCGCAAAAGTTATAGCGTTTACAAAATAGGGGATAGTTTTATGGCATTTTTATTAATCTTTTTTGTTTTACTAGTAATGGCGGCGATCAGTGATTTTTATTGTGACTGCGACATTATGGCGGACACATCGGACATTTTTGGGATCATTGTCATTTATACAGCAATCAGTGCTATTTAAATGCACTGATTCCTGTGTAAATGACACTGGCATTGAAGGAGTTAACCACTAGGGGGCAGTGTAGGTGTTATGTATAACGTTATGTGTTTTTTTTATTCTAGAGTGCGCGGCCTGGCATGTGATGTCACTGATCGTCTTTCGCTATAAAAGGGAAGAGACGATCGGTGCCAGCCACAGTAGGAAGCATGGGGAGAGGTTTGTTTACACCTCTCCTCGTTCTGTGACCCGATCGCGGGACACCAGCGGCGATTAGGTCCCCTGGTCCTGCGGCCACGGTCACGGAGCTCAGGACTGGGTCGGGAGCGCCCTGGCAGCAGCGCGCTCCTGGCCCATGGCTGGGCACTTAAAGAGCAACATACAGGTGCGTGCTTGTGCCTAGCCATGCCATTCTGCCGACGTACATCGGTGTGAGACAGTCCTTAAGTGGTTAATGTCTAAACCGCTGGCAAAAAAAGTGAGTACACCCCTAAGTGAAAATGTTGAAATTGGGCCCAATTAGCCATTTTCCCTCCCCGGTGTCATGTGACTTGTTAGTGTTACAAGGTCTCAGGTGTGAATGGGGAGCAGGTGTGTTAAATTTGGTGCTATCGCTCTCACTCTCTCATACTGGTCACTGGAAGTTCAACATGGCACCTCATGGCAAAGAGCTCTCTAAAGGATCTAAAAAAAAGAATTGTTGCTCTACATAAAGATGCCCTAGGCTATAAGAAGAGTACCAAGACCCTGAAACTGAGCTGCAGAATGGTGGCTAAGACCATACAGCGGTTTAACAGGACAGGTTCCACTCAGAACAGACCTCACCATGGTCGACCAAAGAAGCTGAGTGCACGTGCTCAGCGTCATATCCAGAGGTTGTCTTTGTGAGCTAGATGTTTGAGTGCTGCCAGCATTGCTGCAGAGGTTGAAGGGGTGGGGGGTCAGCCTGTCAGTGCTCAGACCATACCCGGCACACTGCATCAAATTGGTCTGCATGGCTGCCATCCCAGAAGGAAGCCTCTTCTAAAGATAATGCACAAAAAAGCTTGCAAACTGGTTTCTGAAGACAAGCAGACTATGGACATGGATTACTGGAACCATGTCCTGTGGTCTGATGAGACCAAGATAAACTTATTTGGTTCAGGTAGTGTCTAGCGTGTGTGGAGGCAACAAGGTGAGGAGTACAAAGACAAGTGTGTCTTGTCTACAGTCAAGCATGGTGGTGGGAGTGTCATGGTCTGGGGCTGCATGAGTGCAGTTGGCACTGGGGAGCTACAGTTTATTGGACCACAGGGCAGTATTCCAACATGATAATTACCTCAAAAACACCTCCAAGACAACCACTGCCTTGCTAAAGAAACTAAGGGCAAAGGTGATAGACTGGCCAAGCATTTCTCCAGACCTAAAACCTATTGAGCATCTGTGGAGCATCCTCAAATGAAAGGTGGAGGAGCGCAAGGTCTCTAACATCCACCAGCCAGATGTCATCATGGGGGTGTGGAAGAGGACTCCAGTGGCAATCTGTGAAGCTCTGGTGAAGTCCATGCCCACAACACTACGCAGGCGTGCTTGGGGCCACTGGAGACAGGAAAGTTGGGATCACTGGAGACTGAGGATGAGCCGAACACCCCCCGATTTGGTTCACACCAAAACATGCGAACACCGTTAAAGTCTATGGGACACGAATGTGAAAAAACAAAAGTGTTAATTTTAAAGGCTTATATGCAAGTTATTGCAATAAAAAGTGTTTGGGGACCTGGGTCCTGCCCCAGGGGACATATATCAATGCAAAAAAAACTTTTTTTACAATGGCTTTTTTTTCAGGAGCAATGATATTAATAATGCTTAAAGTAAAACCATAAAAATAAAATATTCCTTTAAATATCGTGCCTGGGGGTCCCCTTAGTCTGCCTGTAAAAGAGTGCCTCTTTCCTATGTTTATAACAGTACCGCAACAAAATTATATTTCTAAAGGAAAAAATGTAATTTAAAATTGCTTGCGGCTGTGATGTATTGTCGGATCCCAGCAATATACATTAAAAAATCACTGAAAATAATGGCCTGGGATCCCTCCCAGTCCATTATCAGGCCCTTTGGGTCTGATATGGATATAAAGGGCTACTCCAGACCAAATTTTTTTTTTAAATGGTGTGGGGGTCCCCCCAAAATCTATACCAGGCCCTTCAGGTCTGGTATGGCTTTTAAGGGGAACCTGCACCAAATTAAAAAAAATGGCTCCCCCTCACAATTCATACCAGGCCCTTGTTTGAGCATGCAACCTGGCAGGCTGCAGGAAAAGGGGGGGGAATGAGAGAGTGCCCCCCTTCTGGACCGTACCAGGCCACATTCCCTCAACATGAGGAGGGTGCTTTGGGGTCCTACCCAAAGCACCTCATCCCCATGTTGATGGGGACAAGGGCCTCATCCCCACAACCCTTGCCTGGTGGTTGTGGGGGTCTGCGGGCGGGGAGCTTATCGGAATCTTGAAACCCCCTTTAAAGGCCCCCAGATCCCCCCCATGTGAATGGGTATGTGGTTTTTGACAATTCATTTAATTTAAAAAAAAATGTCCCACGACGGAAATCCATCATCAATCATGGCGCCAATGGTCCCAAGAAAAAAGAGAAAAAACTCTGGAGGCGCCCCACCGACTGCAGCCTTTTCTCTGTGACAGCTGTTATATAGGTTATATAGCCAAAGGTGGGGCCACCCGGTGACGTAAATGTGTGACCCAGCCCCACCTCTGGCTTCCCCATGTTGAGGGCATGTGGCCTCATACAGTTACGGAGGGGGGGAGGGGGTGCTCTCTCGTCTCCCCTCATTTTCCTGTGGCCTGCCAGGTTGCATGCTCGGATAAGGGTCTGGTATAAATTTTGGGGGGGCCCCATGCAATTTTTTTTTCATTTTAGAAGGGGGGTCCCCTTAAAATCCATACCAGACCTGATGTGTATGAACAAGTGAAAACCGTTTAAAGTCTATGGGACATGATCCTGAAAAAGTGCTAATTGTAAAGACTTATATGCAAATTATTGTCATAAAAAGGGTTTGGGGATCTGCCCCAGGGGACATGTATCAATGAAAAAAAGCTTGAATTTCCCGCAAGCGCCCCAAAATATTCGCTGTTCGGTGAACACCCGATGTCCGAGTCAAACTTATGTTTGATTGATTTGAACATCAAGCTCATCCCTATCGGAGACACAAGAACATTGGAGACACAGGAGTGTTAGGGTTACTGGAGACACTGGGGGTCACTGGACACACAGGAGCACTAGGGTCACTGAAGACACAAGAGTGCTGAGATCACTGGAGACACTGGGAGCACTGGGAGTCACTGGAGATACAGAAGATGCACTAGAGACACTGGGGACATTGGAATGCTGGGGTCACCAGAGACACAGGAGAGCTGGGATCACTGGAAACACAAGAGTGCCAGGGTCAATGGAGACACTACAGTGCTGGGATCACTGAAGACACTGAGGGCCACTGAAGACACAGCAGAGATGGGGTCACTGGAGACACAAAAGCACACAGGTGTCATCAGAGTCACTAGAGACACTGGAGTGCACATGAGACATCAGAGTTCTGGCAATCTTTGGAAACACTGAGGACACTGGAGACACAGGAGGGCTGGGATCACTGGAGACACAGGGGTACTAGGGTCACCAGAGACACAAGAATGCTGGGATCACTGGAGACAATGGAGTGCTGGGGTCAAGGCTGGGGTCAGTGGAGACACAGCAGTGCAAGGGATGGCACAGGATGCAAATAGCAATGGAGACTGTAGTAACTGGAGAAACAAAAACATACACGAGTACACTAGAGACATCAGAGTGCCGGGAATCCATGGAGACACTGAGGGCACTGGAGGAACAGGAGATCTGGGGTCGCCGGAGACAGTAGGGTGCTGGGGTCAATGGAGACACAGCAATGCTAGGATCACTGGAGACAGTGAGGGCCACTGGAGACCTAAGATTGCTGGGGTCATTGGAGAAACTGGGGGTCAAGGGATGACACAGGATGCATGTAGCAATGGAGACTGTGGTAACACATGAGTAACTAGAGAAACATAAGCACATAGGTGTCATCAGAGTTACTAGAGACACTGGAGTGCACTAGAGACATCAGAATGCTGGGAATCTTTGGAGACACTGAGGGTCACTGCAAGCACAGGAGTGCTGGGGTCACTAGAGACACAAGAGTGCTGGTATCACTGGAGACACTGAGGTCACTGAGGGTCATAAGAGAAACAGGAAAGCCTGGGTCACTGGAGACACTGAAGGACATTGGAGACACAAGAGTGCTGAGATCACTGGAGACACAGCAAAGAAGGGGTCACTGGAGGAGCACTAGGGTCACTGAAGACACAAGAGTGCGGAGATCACTAAAGACATTGGGTGCACTGGGGGTCACTGGAGACCCTGGGGATCCACTGGATACACTGGAGTCATAGGAGTCACAGCAAACAGGTAGGAGTTGGCCTCTTCCTAAGCTGGACAATGGACATACATGAAATTTGACTGGCCGCATTTTAATTCATTTAGGGAAGAGTGAATGGGGAAATTAAGTCAATTTATTTTGTTCAACCTGCTGGTTGAATGAAAAAAAAAAAAACTTCATGTATGGGCTGCGTATAGTAAGTCATAGTGACGTGTTGCTTGAATGTGGAGCAATGCCTCGCCTAGCCTTATGAGACTGTTTATCACCTTTAATGAGCAATAAAGTGGTACAAGGGGTGGGTGTAGGGTCAAACTTGACTTTTGCGTTGACTTCTCCTTATGTATTTTTTCATCATACACCTGTCTAAAAGGGCATTTACAGTCATTCTGTAAGAAACAAGCAAATGTTTTATAGACAATGTGGGAAGCCTCTGACTCCTCGTCCCCCATGTTCCAGACTTATTATGATGTAAGTACTTATAGGGATGAGTAACTCTCTCCCATTCTTTTTGTACATATCCTACCCATTGAGGGGGTACAACATTGGATCATACTGGTCTACTCATGTTTTGTTTTATAGGTTTGCATGCACCTGCCCCTGAAGAGTGGTATTTTCCATGAAACGCGTTGGGATAATTTGGATGCACTTATTCTCCTGCAGACGTCTCTACTCATTACATTATCTTGAGTTCACCACTTACCATATACTGTATTTTTAAGTGTTATTACATCCGAGACTTATTCCACGCCACATAGTGGTTGACTGGTTGCTACTAGACATGTGCAAATCGTTTAGTTCCCAATTTCTTTTTAAACAAATCTTGACAAATTCATTCATTTGTAAATATCCAAATTAACTAAAACCCGTTTAACTATTTTTTTTTCAGAATATTCATAAATTTGAAAAATCTGAAATTTGTTAAATTCTGAAATTTGACATTTGTAAATTTGAAAATCTGAAAATTCAAAAATAAGAACGAAAATTCAAAAGAACGAAAATCCAGAAATTTGAAAACTCAAAAATTAGAAATCTGAAATAACTAACCAATAATAAATTAACTATTACTATTAAATTATAGGTATTGGAATTTTCTTTCAAATTTGTCTGTTAGTGTACATAACAAATAAGAATTTATCTGTAGTTGTGAATTATCCGAAATAACGAATTCTGTATCTAAACAAATGGAACGTAACTAATTAATAATAATAATAATAATAATAATAATAATAAATAATAATAATAATAAACTTGTCATTATTATTATTTATTATTAATTTGTTCTGTTCCATTTGTTTAGATGCGGCATTTGTTATTTTGGATAATTCGTAACTATGGATAAATTCATATTCGTTAAGTTCACTAACAGCTAAATTTGAAAGGAAATTCCAATACCTATAATTTCATAATTAGTTATTATTTTGTATTTCCAGATTTTCTTTCTTATTTCGAATTTTCTTTCTTATTTTTGGATTTTTGAATTTACGAATTTCCTTATTTTCAAATGTATTAATTTTCTAATTTAGGAATTTCAATCATAACGAATGACACGAAACATGAAAAAAACCCTCCCTGAAAACTAACCCTTTTTTTGGCGTGCAAATGTCTACTTACTACTAATGTTTGTTTCTATATATGGTCTGTGATATGCAATCAACAATTTTATTCATTGCTGCATGTATCATGTCATTTTGGCATGTTCCTTGTTTCACCAATAAAAACATGTTTTTGATATAGACTCATCTTATAACCATGTATAATCATCTCAATCAAAAAAAAAACACTTTCTTTACATGTTTTTAAGCTATTCCCTGTGCTGATGGAACATTTTTCATTGATTTTAAAATTGAAAGTATTGCATTTGGCCCCTAGGTGGCAGTAAGCATCATATGAACTTTTCAGGGTTGCTCGGCTCCATCTATTGGCCATGCAGTATTTTGCACTTTAACCGGTTCCCGACCGGCGCACGCCGATGTATGTCGGCAGAATGGCACGGGCAGGCATATTGGTGTACAGGTACGTCCAATCTTCAATGCCGCCCTGCCATCGTGAGCGCGCCGCTGGCGGCGCGCTCGCGTGCCGGTCGGGACCCCCGTGAGCCTGGTCGCAGGTCCCGTGGACTCGATCACCCTGGGCATACCCGCAATCGTCTCACGGGGCGGCTGAATGGAGGAAATGCCGTTGTAAACAGCATTTCCCCATTCTGCCTAGCAACTAGTGACACTGATCTCTGCTCCATGTGATTGGAGCAGAGATCAGTGTTCACTAAATGAAAGCCCAGCCCCCCCCCACAGTTAGTAACACACCCCTAGGAACACTTAACCCCTACACTGCCACCCACTGGTTAACCCCTTCACTGCCAGTGTCATTTACACAGGAACCACTGCATTTATATAGCAGTGATTGCTGTATAAATGACAATGGTCCCAAAAATGTGTCAAAAATGTCCGATGTGTCCGCCATAATGTCACAGTCACAATAAAAATCGCTGATCGCCGCCATTACTAGTAAAAAAAAGAAAAATTATTAATAAAAATGCCATAAAACTATCCCTATTTTGTAAACGCTGTAACTTTTGCGCAAACCAATCAATAATCGCTTATTGCGATTTTTTTTTTACCAAAAATATGTAGAAGAATACGTATCAGCCTAAACTGAGGGAAAAAAATGTTTTTTTATATATTTTTGGGGGATATTTATTATAACAAAAAGTAAAAAAGAATGCGTTTTTTTTTTCAAAATTGTCGCTCAATTTTTGTTTATAGCGCAAAAAATAAAAACCGCAGGGGTGATCAAATACCACCAAAAGAAAGCTCTATTTGTAGGGAAAAAAAGGACGTCAATTTTGTTTGGGAGCCACGTCGCACGACCGCGCAATTGTCAGTTAAAGCGACGCAGTGCCGAATCTCAAAAAGTGGTCTGGTCTTTGACCAGCAAAATGGTCCGGTCTGTAAGTGGTTAAAGCAATAAAAAATATTTGCCCAGCCTAATACCATTCTTTTTAATTATTTTTTTTTTGCCACGTTCACACAGACTGAATATACATGCACTTTCACTGGACAAACTTCTATGCAAATATTTTATAAATATTAAGGAAACCTCCTCGTTAGGACACTCGCAGCAAAAATATAAACCTGACCGGGGATTAAACTAAAATCATCCATTACATTTATTTATTTTTTATTTTTTTTTGCTTTTTTTGCTTTAATTATTTTACCCTCCATTCTGTTTTTTTTTTTTTTTTGGTATGACTTTCCAAATCTGTAACATGATTATCAAGATCGCCGAGCTTCAAAAAGATTTGAATAATATTTTATTACATTGGACTTCAGGAAATAAAAAATCTAGGTAGCACAGGAAGAAAAAAAGAAAAAAAAAAAATATTGGTGTAATGTAGAAGAGAGCCAGCCTGGGGCAACTTCAATGCTTCTGGGAAAAAGGGGGACTTCTTCTTTCAGATAATAAAAGTCGGGACATGTAATATTCATGCGGAGAACTGTTATTGCGTTCTTTCCCTAAACCTTATGAGAAACTGGTGATAAGAGAATTCAGCTAATTAAATTTCAGACTTCTTCATGAATGCTCATTCCTTTCTGCGCTTCGAATTTTACTTGCATAGACTTGACTAAGGTATTGCTTTGTATTGCGGCTGCTATGTCCTGATACCTTACCACCATCCAACGAAGTCCCCCTTTTTCCCCAAAATGAACCACTGGACACAGTTTTTTTTTTTTGGGGGGGGGGGGGGTTATAAGGCCATAGCAGTAATTTATTAAACAACCCATCCAAATATTGCAAACTTTTAAAATTAAAATGTTATCAAATTTTATAACAAAAATCCTGATAAAGACTGACCTATTTTCTATTCTAGGGTCTTTGAAGGCACATTTATTTTACCAAGTCGGCTGTATCGACCCCAATTTCACTTCAAGTCCCTCAGCCGCAACTGCACTGAGTCAACTCCATTTATCCTTGACACAGCCTGCAACCATTGGTACCTTACTGCCTTATCTTAAATATCGAATATGGAATATATACCTGCGATGGGCCAAACCATTATTGTCCAAAATATTACCACCATCTCCCACCTTCGAAGACCCTTTGATGACCCTAGTGGGCATCAACCCAGTCCTCAGGGCCCACTAACAGGCCAGGTTTTATGCATTACCTTGGGGGAGATGCAGACTAGAATACTGCAATCACTGAGCAGCAAATGATATCACCTGTGATGTATTTCAGTTATCTTGCAAACCTGGCCTGTTAGTGGACCCTGAGGACAGGGTTGATGACCACTGCTTTAGACCCCTGCTGCTACAACACTAACATTAACCACTTCTACTTCTGATAGGACATTCAGGAACGTCCTTCAGAAGGAGCGGGATCGCGCGCGCGTGTGCCCGCGCAGCGGCGCGATCCCGATGTGCTCGTGTCACCCGGACACGGCGCATCTCAGATCGGCAGGAGGGCTCTGTGATTGGCCCTCCTGATCACATGACGGCCGTGTCCAATCACGGCCATCATGTGATGTAAACAAACAGCCGGTTGCTAGGCAATCGGCTCCTCCTCTTCTCACACAGAAGTCATCGCTGAGGAGAGGAGAGCAGATCGCTGCAGCCAGCTGATGATCAGTGAGTATGAGCTGTTTTTACAGCTTTTTACTCACTGATCATCAGTCTAGTGTAAACACACAACACACCACACAGTATAAACACAATGTCCCCACATATGTCCCCAAAACACACATGTCCCCAAAACATACATGTCCCCAAATAATAAAAACACATGTCCCTAATAATAAAAACATGTCCCCCACATATGTCCCACTAAAATCACATGTCCCAATGATTATCTGCACACATATGTACGTGATCACCTGCACACATATGTACATGATCATTTGCGTACATATGTCCGTGATCACACAAACCAATTATTATACACTTAACAGAATTTTTTTTACCGAAAACATGTAGCAGAATACATTTTGGCTTAAATTTATGACAAAATTTGATTTTATTTGATTTCTTTTAAAATAGAAAAAATAAAATATTGTTTTTTTTCCAAATTTCGGCTTTTTTTGCGCTTATATCGCAAAAAATAAAAAACAGAGTCGTGAATAAATAACACCAAAATAAAGCTCTATTTTTGCGAACAAAATTATAACAATTTCATTTGGGTACAGTGTAGCATGACCGCGCAATTGTCACTGAAAGCGCTAGAGCAATGAAAGCTGAAAATTGGGCTGGGAAGGAAGGGGGCGAAAGTGCCCTGTATTGAAGTGGTTAATGGCGTGTACACACGGCAGGACTTTTCGACAGCAAAGGTCCGACGGAACGAATCCGTCAGACAATTAGACCGTGTGTGAGCTTCATCGGACCTCTGCTGTTGAAAAATCAGACGGACTTTAGGTTTAGAACATGTTTCAAATCTTTCCGACGGTCTCGAGTCTGGTGGAAAAATCCGTTCGTCTGTATACTAGTCCGACAGACGAAAACCGACGCTAGGACAGCTATTGGCTACTAGCTATGAACCTCCTTATTCTAGTCTGGTCGTACGTCATCATGTTAAAATCCGTCCGACTTTTGGTGTGATAGTGTGCGGCCAAGTCCGTTCGTTAGTAAAATCCGTCTGAAAATTCTGTCGGGAAGACCGTAGGACCTAGTCTGCCGGAAAATCCGGTCGTGTGTACACGGCATAAGTCAATCAATTTTGTCAGAACTCGCCACCACCTAGTTTTGATGGACGCTCCGATGTTGAGCCCATAAATCCGTAGCACCGAAGCCCAGCTTGAACCAAGACTCTCATACACAAAAGGAGAAAAATTAAGCCAAAACCAGTCAAAATTGTAGGGAGGGAGCAGTTATTCTGTCCTTATTCCTGCTCCAACTGACCATGAGGCAAGTGACCACCCCTACTAAGGCCACCATGACCCCACCCTGCCACACCTCTCCTCTATCCAATCAGATAAGACCCCCCCCCCCCTCTAGTTTTGAAAGCCATTAACTTTTTAACCCTAGCTGTATCCCAGCCTAACTGAAACCTAGTCATGTCCCCCTTCTTCCCCAAAACGAACCACTGGGCACAGATTGTTTTTGGGGGGTTGAAAAGGCCATATCAGCCATTTATTAAATAACCCATCCAAAAATTACAAACTTTTACAGTTTCAAATGTATTATCAAATTTTATAACAACAATCTTGATAAAGACTGACCTATTTTCTGATCTAGGGTCTTTGAAGGCACATTTATTTTACCAAGCCAACTGTATCCACCCCAATTCCACTTTAAGTCCCTCAGCCGCAACTGCACCGACTCAAGGACACTTTTAGCTCGATTTATCCTTGACACAGCCACACAACCATTGGTACCTTACTGCCTTATCTTAAATATGGTAGGTACACCCATACCTACGATGGGCCAAACCAATATTGTCCAAAATGTTACCACCATCTCCCACCTTCAAAGACCCTTTAGGTCCCTGCTGCTATGCCACTAACCTAGTTTTGATGGACCCTCCGATGTTGAGCCCATAAATCCGCTGCACCGAAACCCAGCTTGAACCAATAGTATATTATACACAAAAGGAGAAAAATTAAGCCAAAACCAGTCAAAATTGTAGGGAGGTAACGGTTATTCGGTGCCTATTCCTGCTCCAACTGACCATGAGGCAAGTGATCACCCCTACTAAGGCCGCCATGACCCCCCCCCCCCCCCCGCCACACCTCTCCTCTATCCAATCAGGTAAGGACTCCCTTGTTACTTTATAGCCATCAACTTTTTAACCCTAGCTGTATCCCAGCCTAACTGCAACCTAGTCATGTAGGTCTTCCACTTAAGCTGCGCCTCCAGCTCCAGGCCTATCTCTTTACTTGTATAGACTGTGTTGTATGTTTTTTTTTTTTTTCCCACAATCCCTCAGGAATCACTTTGGTCAGCCATGCCAGTTAAAGTGGTCTTGGGCAAATTTGTTATTTAAGGTCAATATCAGGGATATTGAATAAAAATTCACGGAGGTCCGGTCAGTAAAGTTCTTCCAGCAGCGGTTCAAATCTCATATTTGATCTACGACTAAAATCCTTCACATCACAGACCCCCCCGCCCCCCTTTGGTACCCCCTTTACAGCCATGTCCCCAATCCCCCTTCACAAAGCAGCCCCTCTTTATATCCCAGACCCTCCCATTTTCGGGTTAACAAGTGGGTGATTGGTTGCTGGGACTTTGACTGCAAACGCATTTCACCAAAATGACAACATTTTGTTGAAATGGCCAGAATTTTGCCAAAATTTCAACAAAATGAAAGGGATCAGTAATGCTCGTCCCTACCGGCCTTACCGCAGGGTGGAAGCGGCGCCATTTAACATGTCAGAAGAGGATTAGGCAGTGCGGATGTTATTGTGGCCGTCGTTTCTCACATCGCACATTTTAATTTACCTTCAGGCCTTTCTATAATTTGGCAGACCGGGGATTACACAGCACATATACTACATAGAGCACATTAGATACATCACACATACTACACAGCACACATCACACATACTACACAGCACACACCACACATACTACACAGCACACACCACATCTACTACACACCACACATACAGTATGTGTGGTGTGTGCTGTGTAGTATGTGTGCTGTGTAGTGTATGCTGCGTAGTATGTGTGATGTGTGGTGTGTGTTGTGTAGTACGTGTGCTTTGTGCTGTGTAATGTGTGCTGTGTAGTATGTGACATACTACACAGCACACACCACACATACTACACACCACACAGCACACACACTACACAGCATACACCACACATCACGCACCACACATACAGCACACATACTATACAGCACACACCACACATACTACACAGCATACACCACACATCACACATACAGCACACATACTATACAGCACACATACTACAAAGCACACATCACACATACTACAAAGCACACATCACACATACTACACACCACATATACTACACAGCACACACCACACAACATACACCACACAGCACACATACTACACAGCACACATCACAAAGCACACATAGTACACACCACACATCACAAAGCACACATACTACACACCACAAATCACAAAGCACACATACTACACACCGCACATTACAAAACACACATACTACACACCACACTTTATACTACACAGAACACACAGCACACATACTATACAGAACACATCATACAGCACACATACTACACGGAAAACTGCACACATACTACATAGCACACATACTACAGGGCACACTGCACACATACTACACAGAATGCATACTACACAGCACACATACTACACAGCACACACCATGCAGAACACATAGTACACAGAACACATCACACAGTACACATACTATACAGAACACACCACACAGCACACATACTACACAATACATCACACAGCACACACCATACAGCACACATACTACACAGAACACATCACATAGCAGACATACTATGCAGAACACACAGCACACATTCTACACAGCACACCACACATACTACACAGAATACATCACACAGCACACACCACACACATTGTAATCAGCACACACTGCACATCTGCCCACATTGCACTCAGTCCGCACAACCAACAGCATACATTGTACACCGCAAGCACACATTGTATCTAGCACACACAGCACACATTGTACCCAGCACACACCATACAGTACACATTGTACCTCATACACACCATACAGCACAACTTCTTTTTTTTTTTTTTTACCTTCACCTGGTGATCCTGCCAGTAACACATCTTCCATTCTAGGGTGACACTCATTACTTATGGAGGAGCAGCTTTAAAGTGGTTGTAAACCCTTGCAAACCACTTTGACCTACAGGTAAGCCTAGATTAAGGCTTACCTGTAGGTTCAAGAAATATCTCCTAAACCTACACGGTTTAGGAGATATTTACAAAAAGACAGCCACCGCTGTCTACGGCGCATGCGCCATAGACAGCAGCACGCAGGCGCACTGGGCAGGCCGCAGATTGCGGCGACATGCCGCGAGTGTCGGCTCCGGCGAATCACAGCGCCGGAGCAGCAAGACCCGGAAGTCACTCCGGGATAAATGAAGATGGAGGACCGCTTCGGGGGCTTCGTTCTCAGGTAAGTTATTCATAATGAGCTAGTATGCTATGCATACTAGCTCATTATGCCTTTGCCTTGCAGGTTGAATTTTTTATTTTTTTTTAAGTGCCTTTACTTCTTCTTTAATACCCTTTAATACGCTGTTGAACACTTGGATGGTGGTGGCTCTCAATCCCGGCTGTCACTGACAGCTCCGGTCACCACAGACACTTGGGATCTGATCCGAATCACATGATCACTATTCTAGCTATGATATAGTGATTACATGCAAGCTGGAGGCTTCAGTGCCAAAATATACCTTATAACCTGCAGATGGCACTGGTAGTGTTCATTTGTTTTATACTGTGGTTGTCATAATTAATTACAATATAAAAAAAAAAAAAAAAATGAATATATTCATATATATTTTTACATATTTGTACATTTGTTAGCCTATATATATATATATTTTTTTTTTTCATAAAATGTTTGCTATGATAATGGTATAGATATATGTTCTATTAACGCCAATATTGACCTTGCCGTTCCAACATTATTATTGGCTGAGTCCTTATTGGGCAAGGCCCTTTTGGATTGCTTATAGCATTTTAATTTCTGCTCATGACTTTCCTTTTCAGCAATCAAGTGGGAGAGGAGGATTCTGGTTCAAAAAGAGCTGTAAAGTTGAGAGTTGTACTCACCTGTTCAATTGCTTGGTAACACAAATTGCTAAACAGCCAATCACATGGCAGCATTTCAATGCATTTAGGCATCTAGATGCTGAAGTTTAATCTGAGTATCAGAATGGGGAAGAAAGGGGATTTAGGTGATTTTGAACGTGACATGGTTGTTGGTGCCAGACGGGCTGGTCTGAGTATTTCAAAACTGCGGATACTGGGATTTTCACACACAACCATCCCTCAGGTGTAAAGAGAATGGTCTGAAAAAGAGAAAATATCCAGTGAGCGGCAGTTGTGTGGAGGAAAATGTCTTGTTGATGTCAGAGTCTGCAGCAACTGTGTGATGTTATCATGTCACTATGGACCGAAATCTCTGAGGAATGTTTCCAACCCCTTGTTGAATCTATGCCACCAAGAATGAAAGCAAAAAGGGGTCCAACCCGGTACTAGCAAGGTGTACTTAATAAAGTGGCCGGGAAGTGTATGTCTCCAGTTTACTGCAGTGACAGTTCACAAAGTGAAATCTCATCTCTCTCATAACTTGTTTCCATCTTGTTCTGCCCCACTTTCATGTATTTTGATGTCATGTATTGAATTGCATGAGGTTATCATTCTTCCGTAGTATGCTGACATCTAGTGGTGGTTTGGGGGCCACTGAAACTTGTATACTAATGTGATGTGCATCTTCCACTGCCCTCCCCTCCTGTTTAGTGCTAGTAAGTTTAGTCCTAGCTAGACCCTCCCCACTTCTTCCACGTTCCCTCATTTAGTTTTAGTCATTTACAGAGATAGGGCTCAACACAGTCATTGACTTCTTTAATTTCAAGACTGGAAAAACACCCTCTGTACTCAGTGGCAGCTGATGCTCAATATTTTGGGGGGGCGGCAAACAAACCTGCCCCCCACATGGGAGACGGACAGGGGGCAATCAGTGACCCCCCGCTCAGGAAGACGGATGGTGGCGATCAGTGCTCCCCCCCTCGGGAGACGGATGGTGGCGATCAGTGCTCCCCCCCTCGGGAGACGGATGGTGGCGATCAGTGCTCCCCCCCTCGGGAGACGGACGGTGGCGATCAGTGCTCCCGCCCTCGGGAGACGGACGGTGATGATCAGTGCGCCCCTCCTCGGAAGACAAACTGTGGCGATCAGTGCTCCCCTCCTCGGGAGACAAACTGTGGCGATCAGTGCTCCCGCCTTCGGGAGACGGATGGTGGCGATCAGTGCTCCCCCCGGGAGACGGGCGGTGGCGATCAGTGCTCCCCCCTCGGGAGACGGACGGTGGCGATCAGTGCCCCCTCCTCGGGAGACAGACGGTGGCGATCAGTGCTCCCCCCTCGGGAGACGGATGGTGGCAATCAGTGCCCCCCCCTTCGGGAGACGGATGGTGGCGATCAGTGCTCCCCCCCTCGGGAGACAGGCGGTGGCGATCAGTGCTCCCCCCCCATGGGAGACGGACGGTGGCGATCAGTGCTCCCTCCCTCGGGAGACAGATGGTGGCGATCAGTGCGCCCCTCCTCGGGAGACAGACTGTGGCGATCAGTGCTCCCCTCCTCGGGAGACAAACTGTGGCGATTAGTGCTCCCGCCCTCGGGAGACGGATGGTGGCGATCAGTGCTCCCCCCGGGAGACGGGCCGTGGCGATCAGTGCTCCCCCCTTAGGAGACGGACGATGGCAATCAGTGCTCCCCCCTCGGGAGACGGACGGTGGCGATCAGTGCCGCCTCCTCGGGAGACAGACGGTGGCGATCAGTGCTCCCCCCCTCGGGAGACAGGCGGTGGCGATCAGTGCTCCCCCCCCTCGGGAGACGGACGGTGGTGATCAGTGCTCCCTCCCTCGGGAGACAGATGGTGGCGATCAGTGCGCCCCTCCTCGGGAGACAGACTGTGGCGATCAGTGCTCCCCTCCTCGGGAGACAAACTGTGGCGATTAGTGCTCCCGCCCTCGGGAGACGGATGGTGGCGATCAGTGCTCCCCCCGGGAGACGGGCCGTGGCGATCAGTGCTCCCCCCTTAGGAGACGGACGATGGCAATCAGTGCTCCCCCCTCGGGAGACGGACGGTGGCGATCAGTGCCGCCTCCTCGGGAGACAGACGGTGGCGATCAGTGCTCCCCCCCTCGGGAGACGGATGGTGGCGATCAGTGCTCCCCCCCTCAGGAGACGGGCGGTGGCAATCAGTGCTCCACCCTCAGGAGACGGACAGTGGTGATCAGTGCTCCCCCCCTCGGGAGACGGACAGTGGTGATCAGTGCCCCCCTCCTCGGGAGATGGACGGTGGAAAACCAGTGCTCCCACCTCGTCGGGAGACGGACAGTGGCGATCAGTGGCCTTACCTTAGGAGGCCGATGCTGCTCCTCACTCCAGCTTGCCGAGGGAAGGGCTGGGGCTGTTGTTTCTCCTCCCAGCTGAAAAGGAAGTGGGTCCTGAGACCCGATTGACCAGGAGTCCTAAGACTCCCTGGCCAATCGGGTTTCAGGACACGCTTTCTGATTGGCCAGGAGGAGAAGCAGGAAAACAATAGCAAATATTAACTTGCGATTGCCACAAAACCCAGTGGGCTCAGGGTGCAGTGCCTATTGTCATGCCTAATCATGTGCTTCAGAAAAAAAAACCCCATTGAAATCCATGCGTCTGGCGCTCTGCATGCAGATTAGGGGCCGGACGCATGGATTAGGGGGGCAACTAATGGACGGGCCTCCACTGTCTGTACTGCAATTATCTAAAGAAAAAAATTATCTGGATTCAACTTCTGTGTCTTAATGAAGAGTTAAGCTGCCAGTGGATGGTGCCAAGTCAGCAGGTGACCATACTGTCTGGACACACTGGGTCAAAGGCAGCATGGCAAAGCATTAAGCGGCATTTTAAAAACAGAACACAACCCATCCCACCCTATTCCCTGAATAGTCTCAGGGGCATATAATCTTCCCTGCAGAGTCAGAAATGCAGATGAAATATTTTTTTAGTCGATCATCTTTTCTCCACAGCTGTTTCATTTGTGTCAATTTAATCTGACTTGTTGATCGATATCGCCCAAATTATTTCAGCATCCTTCTTGTCATGTTGTCATCCTTAGATACAGTGCCTGCACAAAATATTCAATGTTACCAATCTGATTAATCCCAAATTTACGAGATAATAACAAATGCAATTATAAAACCTCCCCAAAGTCAAACGTTTATGGCAGAACAAATCGACTTATGCAAATTATTAAAAGACAAAAAAAAAAAAAAAAAAAAGAGAAGGTGTGCATACAAGGGCCAGCAGATGGCAGTAAGAGAGAGCGCGATCTACTATCACTATTTATAAGGATGTTGTCTTATATAAAAGCATGAATTTGTACTTAGAGATTTGCTCTATTGTGTAGAAGGCCCTGAATACCTGAACACTGTGAGTGTCCACATCGAATAAGTTCAGTTCAAGCCCAAGTACAGGATTTTGTTTATTTATTTATTAAATAAATGTCCTCCAAAAGCTGCACTGACTATAATACTCAATCCAGAGATATCCTCCGTGTAAGAGGGGCTCCATGGTTGGCTGGTTTTGGCACCAAGTGCAAAAGTTCCTACCCCCCCGCTCCAACCCTTCTAGAACACTGTCTTGATGAGGCTGAACCCTCCGCCATTTGTGCTCCGCTCCTTGTCATGGGCATCCACCTGACATTCCCGACCAAATGCCTTTGTATCCCCAAGGAGGAAATGTCCACACAAGAAGTAGTTTTGCTGCACTTTATTGGTGGTAGTCAATCCAGAGCTATCCTCAGCGTAAGAGGGGCTCCATGGTTGGCTGGTTTTGACATCAAGTGCAAAAGTTCCTACCCCCCCCGCTCCAACCCTTCTAGAACACTGTCTCGATGAGGCTGAACCCTCCGCCATGTTGTGCTCTGCTCCTTGTCATGGGCATCCACCTGACATTCCCGACCAAATGCCTTTGTATCCCCAAGGAAGAAATATCCACACAAGAAGTAGTTTTGCTGCACTTTATTGGTGGTAGTCAATCCAGAGCTATCCTCAGTGTAAGAGGGGCTCCATGGTTGGCTGGTTTTGACACCAACTGCAAAAGTTCCTACCCCCCCCCCCCCCCCACTCCAACCCTTCTAGAACATTGTCTCTCCCGATGAGGCTGAACCCTCCACCATGTTGTGCTCCGCTCCTTGTCATGGGCATCCACCTGACATTCCCGACCAAATGCCTTTGTATCCCCAAGGAGAAAATGTCCACACAAGAAGTAGTTTTGCTGCACTTTATTGGTGGTAGTCAATCCAGAGCTATCCTCAGTGTAAGAGGGGCTCCATGGTTGGCTGGTTTTGGCACCAAGTGAAAAAGTTCCTAGCCCCCGCTCCAACCCTTCTAGAACACTGTCTCTCCCGATGAGGCTGAACCCTCCACCATGTTGTGCTCCGCTACCTTGTCATGAGCATTCACCTGACATTCCCGACCAAATGCCTTTGTATCCCCAAGGAAGAAATATCCACACAAGAAGTAGTTTTGCTGCACTTTATTGGTGGTAGTCAATCCAGAGCTATCCTCTGTGTAAGAGGGGCTCCATGTTGGCTGGTTTTGGCACCAAGTGCAAAAGTTCCTAGCCCTCGCTCCAACCCTTCTAGAACACTGTCTCTCCCGATGAGGCTGAACGCTCCGCCATGTTGTTCTCCGCTCCTTGTCATGGGCATCCACCTGACATTCCCGACCAAATGCCTTTGTATCCCTAAGGAGGAAATATCTACACAAGAAGTAGTTTTGCTGCACTTTATTGGTGGTAGTCAGGAAAACGGTGTTACAGTCACATCACGAGGACATACATTCCGGAGTCACTTGACATTGCACAGTGGGCAATGTCAAGTGACAAGTAGTCGCAAGTGAAAGCATTGAAAAAAAAAAAAGAAGGGCTCAAACATACTCACAAAACATGAGAAGATGTAATGCATATCATATAAAAGTCCAGTGACAGGGATATCACTTCTTCGCAGTTGGAAAGTTGATGTGTTTTGGGAGACACGCTCCCTTCCTCAGAGTTACAAGTGAAAGCATGGGAAGCCATCTCCTCTGCAGTCTCTCCTCTGCCCAGGTTCATTAGTACTCACAGGGCTGTGCTCCCTGTAGTCACTTCCTTGCTAGACTCATTTCTTCCAGAAAACCCTCACACAGGGATTTCTGACCTGGCCTAAAAAGCCTTTTGCAATCCACCCTAGCCCCCCACCTCCATAAGGGACAGAGAGTCTACAGTCATCTCCTTCTATGTACAGGTCTACTCCACCTGACCCCCTGCCTTGTCAAGGGCCTACATGCTTGGGTACATCCACATAGGTGTTGAGTGTTCATCTCACATGCTCCAAGGTTGACTGTGCTCCTCCCTACCTGATTTATATGTGGTTGCTGATTCAATCCAGACATCATCATTAGGAGAGCTCTAAGTAAAATGCCTAGCACCTGATGACACTACCTGCTGTAACCAGTCACTATTCTGGTACAGAGCCACCTAGTGGCAAAGCAGCTAACTGCACCTGCCTACAGGTGGAACTCTCTTTTCAAGACAAGATGTCCTCACTTTTTCAGGTGGAATGATGCCCAGTGCCCAGATATTGATATATCTAGTAGTAGTTGGTCACGTTTGAATGTAGAAGAAGTTTCACCACCCATCTAAGTGGCTTCCTCAGTTCTAAAGACTGTAGTGCACATACCCTAGTATTTATATCCACATGGGCAACTCAAAGTCCATTTAATCCAAACAACATGATGTCATGAAATCTATCAAGACAGATTTTGATTGTCCAGGAACATGACTGGAGACGTAATATTTGGTGACTAGAAACATGCCGTTTATCACAAGATCACACCAAGGCCTGGTAAAAGGTTGCTTAGTTGTGAGGGCAGAGAGAATGTCTATTTGTGTCCCGTATTTGGGTTTTTCTCTGGGCTCCAAGGATGGATCATGTGGTAGGACAAGGATAAGAACATAAACCATATAAGGTTTACTTTACAACAGTTGAGGGAGGCCCGCAGTGGATGGACTAAAAGGGAAGTAATGGAGTTCCGGGCATGACAGGGATGTTTAAGGGAGCTAGGGGGTTAAGCCACAGTGAGAATAGGCTGTGGGGGAGGAGCCGGTGGAGAGTGTAAGGGATGGGGGAGGAGCCCTATAAAAGGTGGAGGGGGCGGAGCAAAGGTCAGTCCGATGGAGGGGACAGAGAGAGGAGACAGTTTTTTACCACTGCTCCTCTAAAGATGGCGGACATCGAGACCATGCTGGCGGGGCTGAGGCGGCAGGTGGAGGAACGTGGACCGGAGTGGCTGCGGGATCATCTCGGGGGGCTGGCGGTGACACCGGGTCAGGAGGGGTGAGCTGATGCAGTGCGCGCAGAGGTCACGGCCTCCGGCGCGTTTTTCGCCTGGGCCTGACCCTCGGCCGCCTCGTTTGGTGCGGAGCACTGGGAGGACCGATCGCTCCCCCCAGCTAAGAGGACATGGGGGACTCAGGGGGCCTGGAGCGGTCTTCACGCCGTGGGCCGGGGGTGGGGGGTGAGGCGGGCGGGTCACGCGGCCGGCGTGCTTCAGCGGAGACTGTGGGGGGGGAAGGGGGGACTCTGCAGCAGGACCCAGTTCTGGAGGAGGGATGGCTGCTCGGGCTGGCTCTCGCAGTGATCCAGCAGCCAGGAGCAAGGGGACAGCAGGTCAGCCTGGGCAGGTGCGTGGACCGCCTGCAGGCTGCTCAACGCAGAAGGCTGGAAGGAGCGCCCGGGTGTCCACTACCCCAGGGGCTGGCAGGGTTGGTTCACTTCGCCAGGCTGCCAGGGAGGTATCGGCCAGGGGAGTGGAATCACCGATGTGGGTTGTGGCTTCAGCTTCCGGGGTCTCTTCCCCCGGGGGGCTTACACCCCCGCCTACATAGGACCATGGAGGACCGGTCCGAGGGAGAAGTGTCCGATGAGGAGGTGCTGTCTGTTCCAGGAGGAGATGTCACCAGTCCGGCTGTGGGGAGAGTTCCTGGACAGCCAGGTAGGTCCCCTGATGCTGTATTGTTGTCCAATGCATTGCAGGGTCTGTTGGGGGGCGGTGCAGGCGGGCACAGGGAGGCCAGTGATGCCTGTGGGTCACGACACCGGGGTGGCGGGTGTTTCGGTGGCGGCGGTACCGGGTAGCGGGGGCACGGAACCGGCTGGCCAGATGCGGGACTTGTTGGAGGGGTTGCGGGCCTTGGTGGGGCGTTTCGACCGGGGGCAGGCCTTGCCGCCGCCAGTGGCCCCATGGGTGGTTCCCCCGGCCGGGGAGCTTGGGGTGGCCACAGGGGGTGCGACGCCAGTGGCACCTTCAGTGCCGACCACAGGGGGGAAGGGGTGGGGGGCGGCGGGGGCTGACACGGGCAAAAAAGACTTGGTTGGACATTGTTCGGTTGGCCGACGCGGCGTGGTGTGAGGTGTACGCGTGTTTCGAGGGGCCGCTGGGGGCCCACTTGAAACAGGAGGTGCGGGACAAGATCGGGAAGGGGGAGTACATAGAGATTTTCTCGCTTCTCCCGTTGGAAAAGTTCAACTTGGATAGGGTGAAGCCCGATGATTCCAAGAAGGAGGATGAGGAGAAGCGGCGATATCGGCTGATACCGCGCACTTTCTCTAATTGGTTACAGGCATTTGCCATTTTGGCTAGCGTCATTGGGGAGAAGAGCCCCGAGCATTGCTCTGCGCTTTTCTGTTATATGGATGCGATTGGGGAGGCCCATCGGGTGTATGGGGGGTGGCATGGCTCCGGTACGACGAGCAATTCCGGCAGCGCAAAGCGGTGCAGCCGGACTTGCGCTGGGACCACAAGGACATCAGCCTCTGGATGAGGCTTATGTCGTCAGCCAGGGCCCCACCTCAGTTTCTTCGGGGGGGCCGGGAGTGCGCCTACCTCGGGACTGCCGGACGGAAAAAAGTGGGGGGTTTGCTGGCAGTACAATGAGGGAGCCTGCAAGTTCGGGGGAGCGTGCAAGTTTAAGCACGAGTGTTCCGGTTGCGGTGGGGCTCACATGTTGTCCCGTTGCTTCCGTAAAGGGGAGCGAGTCGAGGATGCTGCTCAGAAAAGGGAGGACGCCGGTGATGCTGACAAGGATGCTCCCTTTTCTAAGTAGGTATCCGGTTGGGGCGGCGGCGCGTTTGCTGGCGGATGGGTCCTGGGATGGCTTCAGGATTCTGTGTTCGCTGCCAGAGGTGCCGCGGGTCGCGAAAAACTTGAAGTCCACATTGGAACATCCGGGGGTGGTGGATGACAAGCTGAAAAAGGAGGTGGCGCTCGGGCGCATGGGGGGGCCGTTTGGGGAAAAACCGTGGCCCGACTTGGTGGTTTCCCCATTGGGGGTGGTCCCCAAGAAGGAGCCGGGGAAGTTTTGGCTCATTCATCACCTGTCCTTTCCGAAGGGGGGCTCAGTGAACGATTTCATTGACCCAGAGGTGTGCACGGTGTCCTACACGTCGTTTGACGCTGCGGTACGGTGGGTGCGGCGGTAAGGTCGCTGATGGCTAAGGCCGATGTGGAATCGGCTTTCTGGCTGCTTCTGGTTCATCCTGATAGCTTTAGGCTGTTGGGGTGCCACTGGCGCGAAAAATATTTTGTGGATATGTGCCTACCGATGGGTTGCTCGATCTCGTGTGCGTACTTCGAGACGTTTAGCTCTTTTTTGGAATGGGTGGTAAGGGACACTTCGGGCCTGGTGTCGGTTATCCATTATTTGGATGACTTCCTCTGTGTGGGCCCGCCTGCCTCCGCTTTTTGTGCGATTTTGCTGTCTACGTTGCAGCACATCGCAGGCAGGTTTGGGGTTCCCTTGGCAGCAGATAAGACGGAGGGTCTGACGCCGGAGCTGGATTTCCTGGGGATCGTGATTGATTTCCGGGCAATGGAGTGCCGGCTGCCGGAGAACAAGCTGGTGGAGTTGCAACGGGAGATTAGGGATATTCAGGGCCGGCGGAAGGTTCAGTTGCGGACGTTGCAGTCGCTTTTTGGTAAGCTGAACTTCGCATGCAGGATCATTCCCATGGGAAGGATTTTCTGCCGGCGGCTGCGGCGGGTGTCAGTGTTCCCAAGCACTTTGTGCGGCTGGGAAGGGAGCATCGGGAGGACTTGCGGGTTTGGCATGAATTTTTGGCTTCCTACAATGGTAGGGCCATGTGGATGGTGGGCCCTGTTAGCAATTTTGATATGGACTTGGTCACGGATGCGGCGGGTTCTACTGGGTATGGGGCGTTTTTCAGGGGCAGGTGGAGCGCGGAGCCTTGGCCGGAGGCTTGGAAAGCAGCGGGTTTTCTGGGCAATCTGGTTTTGTTAGAACTATTTCCGGTTGTATTGGCATTGGAGTTATGGGGGGAGGAGTGTAGGAATCTGAAGTTGCGCATTAATTGTGACAACATGGGGTTGTGCAGGTGGTGAACCGCGTGTCGGCCTCATCCCCTCCAGTTATACGGTTGATGCGGCAGTTAGTCTTTCGTTGTTTACAGTTGAATGTTTTTGTTTACGCTGTACACATCCCGGGCGTGGAAAACGAGTTGGCTGACTCCCTGTCTCGTTTTCAGTGGGACAGGTTCAGGGAGCTGGCTCCGGGCGCGGAAGCGGAAGGGGCCCATTGCCTGGAGTGGATTTGGAGGCTGCCATTGGAGTTGCCGCAGGATGGATCAGGCAGTCTGTGAGTGCGCCAACATGGGCGGCCTATTCCAAGGTTTGGTCTGAATGGTCGGGTCTGGTTCGGGAGGCAGGGGTAAGTGATCGGGGATCTGATCGGCGGTTGTTGGTGCTCTATTTTGTGACCAGGAATATGGAACGGGGGGTGTCGGTTTCCGCGATTGGACGGAAACTGGCGGGTTTGACGTTCTTATTTAAACTGTTGAGGGTGGAAGACTGGACTAAAGATTTTTGGGTGCATCAGGCGTTGAAGGGTTATCGCAAGCAGAACTGTACGAGGGATGCGCGGAGGCCGGTCACGTTCGCTACTCTGCAGGCGATTTGTGCTCAGCTGGGGTGGGTGTGTTCTTCGGAGTACGAGGCGCGGCTGTTTACAGCGGCATTTTCTTTGGCCTTCTATGGGGCGTTTCGGATTGGGGAATTGGTTAGCCCGTCCAAAAAAGTTGCCGGGGGGCTGTTTGATGGGGAGGTTTGAGTGGAAGCTGATAGGGTGGGGCTCTGGCTACGGGGGTCCAAAACGGATCAGCAGGGCAAGGGGGTCCTAGTGTCTCTGTTTGCGTTGCCAGGATCCAGGGTGTGCCCGGTGGCGGCGGTGCGGGACTTTCGAGAAGTTAGGCGGGGGGGGCGAGGGTCCTTTCCTGCGGCATGAGGGTGGGTCCTTTTTGTCCAGGTACCAATTCGTTTCGGTGTTCCGGAAGTGGTTACGGGAGGTGGGTCTGGAAAGTAGAGACTTTGCGTCGCATTCGTTCCGCATCGGGGCGGCCACGGAGGCGGCCCGGTGCGGTTTGGATGAGGCGGCTGTTCGCCGGATTGGGAGATGGCAATCTCTGCGTTTTCGTTCATATATTAGGCCACAGTTGGTGGTGGTTTGATTGCTTTTCTTAAAAAAAAAAGGGGGAACACCTGCACGACACTATTGGAGTTTGTTTCGCTGGAAGGGGGGTGGCGTGGGTGTTTTCCTGTCATGGTGGGTGCACTGTTGCGGGGTGAAGGCTGTTTTACGCTGTTGGTTTTTCTTTTCAGATGGAGGTACGGCTTGCCTCGTCTGGATTGTGGGGCACTCATACGTGTGTTGGGGGGCCAGGAGAGAAGATCAGTGGCCCGAGGGCAGGCAACTCGGTATTTCACAGAGAGAGGCTTGCTTGCAATGGTTGGGTATCCCGGGGATGAAGTGGGGTCGTTTGGTGGAGGCGATTGAGAGACATGTGTCTCGGGAGGGTCCCCCGGAGGTGCTGGTAATCCATGCGGGGGGAAGCGACCTGGGGGTCCGGAAAGTTAGGGATTTGATTGCGGATATCAAGTCCGATTTCATGCGGCTGCGCTTCCGTTTTCCAGGTGCAGTATTGGTGTGGTTGGACATTGTGGCGAGGACAGTTTGGCACTGGGCTCGTTCGGTCGAGAGCATCCATAGGACCCGTATTAGGGTCAACAAGGTGGTGGGGAGGTTTGTGGTCCAGCAGGGTGGGATTGTGGTTCGTCACCGGGAGCTGGAGTGTAACGTGGGGATGTACCTTAGACAGGATGGGGTACACTTGTCGGATGTGGGGATTGACTTGTGGTCATTGGGATTGCAAGAAGGTATCCTGAAGGCCTTGCGGGTGTGGGGTGGCCCTCAAGGGTAAGGGAGTCACCCTTTTTGGGCTGTGGCGGTGTGTGTCTGGTGGTCTTCGACGGTTGGCGGTAAATCAGAAGTCATCTGATAAGGAGTGGGGGACCCATTGCTAGTATGGGTCCCTCCGGTGTATTCCTGAACGTTGGATGGAATACCGTAATGGTTATCACTGCGGAGGTTGTCTCCGAGCGGTCACAGCTGGAGGCTGAGTTGTTTGGTTGGTAAAGTTATGGGTCACCGTCAGAGATCACCAGACCGGGCATGTTAGTTGTATGCTATTCGTTACCAGATGTGCGTTATGGTTATGGTTCAGCATGGACTGGCCAAATTTTGATTCATGTGTGGCCATCCCTGCTCGACACTGCGACAATCAACATCTGCCTTGATACATTTCACGACGTCGTGGTTTTTGGGTTAAAGTGACTTTAACTCTTTGAATCTTTGACTGCTGTTGATGGGACATGTTGGAACATTTTTTTCTATCAGTGGCTGTAGCCGCTAATCAGTGTTTTCTGAGCGCTGCAGGTGTTGCTGTGAGAATACAATGTCTCGGCTTGGGTGGTGTTTTGCTTTTAAGGTTCTTTGTGGTAAAAGCAAGAAAGCAATAAAACTTCTGTAGTGCATTAATGTGCTTTACTTAACACAAAACTGCACATACAATTGTAGTAAAAATGGCATTAATTAATGGCATACAAAGTATCACAAAATATGCATACAATATACACATGCACAGGCTAGCTATCCTTTTCCAGCAAAATTAGCATAGATAATGTATGCAAGAGGTATACCCTAAACAGTTACTTAGCTTGGTTCTTCCTGGTGATGGAGTCTTCTTCCAGGATTTAGGATCTCTCCTGCTCTTTGCTTCTTGGTGGCATGCTAAAAAAAACAAAAAAAAACACCACTGCTCCTTTTTTATGAGCACATGGCTATGTCCAGGTCCTTTCCCTCCCCCTACTTCCTGCCAACATAATTTGCTTTCCTGAGTTTCATGAACCAGTCCAACAAGTTAATTAGCTTATGCATGGTAGTGTTCCACAATGATGCAACCCAAGAATACAGAACACAAAATTTGATTATAATGACATATTTATGCTAAGACATTCTAGAAGGTGATCCTATTATTAGCCCTTGTACACACGGTCGGACATTCCGACAACCAAATCCGTCAGATTTTGTCCGACGGATTTTGTCCGAAACTGTTGCATACACACGGGCGGACGAAGTTGTCGGAAAATCCGATCGTTCAGAAAGTGATGACGTTATTTCGTTACAACAGGACTACCATCAGGCTAGTAGCCAATAGCTTTGATGTAGGAATATGATCTGAGCATGCGTGGCACTTTGTCCCATCGGAATTCTCTACACATGATCGGAGTATGTCCGATCGGAGCATTTTGTCTGAAAATTTTACCAACAAGTTGGAAAACTTGGTCCGTCGGATACTCCGATGGAAACAGTTCGATGGAGACCACACACAGTCGTAATATCCGACAAAATGGTCCGATCGGACACATTCCGTCTGAATCTCCGACTGTGTGTACAAGGGCTTAGACAGTATAAGAACATAGTATTAACATATGAGCACTTATGTAACACCGTGTATAAAATGAATTATAATTATTTTCCTTCTGTTCTTCCTTCCTTCCTTCCTTCCTCTCCTATTCTGCTTTGCTTTTCCAGTAAGCTTTGAGATTTTCCACCACTTCCTGTAGAAACAAGCTTATGTTCTATCTTCTACTCAACAGCTATGTGTGAAGTAGTCCTGGTTAGTTGGGAATCTCTAGAAGGGCCAATTCCAATGTTGTGCTTATTCTTCTCGGGTGAGTCAGTAATAATCCAAAGTGTCCCTACTTTACTTCTCCCTTCTTCTGCTTTATTATCCCTAAATTTCACCTGTCCTGAGGTCACAGAATAGTGAAAATATGGAAATGCTGACAATTCTGAAGGCTATTTATCATCCATCATCTGTTCTTAGGAGTGGCCATAATTTGCTGAAGTACTGAACAGTGTGCTGTTGGAGGGGGAAGGAATTGTACATGTTTGTCTCTTACCTGGAAATTGGGGTATTACAGGAGGATCTAGACCATCGGCTTCCAACCCTCCAGCTGTTGCAGAACTAAAGGACCCATGAGGCATTGCAAGGCTGACAGTTGCAAGCATGACTCCTAAAGGCAGAGGCATGATTGGACTTGTAGTTCCACAATAGCTGGAGGGCCACAGGTTGGACACCCATGGTGTAGGCCGGTGGTTCTCAACCTCAGTCCTCACGTACCCCCCAACGGGCCATGTTTTCAGGTTTACCTTTATTTTTCACAGCTGCTTTAATTCTATATCAATGACATAGTGCTGAGAAGAGCTATTTTATCTAAGGACAGTTCCCAAAACATGGCATGTTGGGGGTACTTGAGGACTGAGGTTGAGAACCACTGATGTTCACAGTGGGCAACCACTATCCAATAGTTTCCTTCTATAACCTTTGAAGCACCAAGCTGAGAAAACAAGAAAACGGTCCCCTGACTGATATAAAAATTGTCAAAAAACGTATTTATAATATTCTTTGCGCATTCTTTTTAACCACTTCAATACCAGGCACTTATACCCCTTCCTGACCAGACGAATTTTGAGCTTTCAGTGCTGTCGCACTTTGAATGACAATTGCGTGGTCATGCTACACCGTACCCAAGCTAAATTTTTATCATTTTGTTCCCACAAATAGAGATTTCTTTTGGTGGTATTAGATCACCTCTGGGATTTTTATTTTCTGCTAAACAAATAAAAAAAGCAGAACATTTTGAAAAAAACATTTTTTTTGTTTCAGTTACAAAACTTTGTAAATAAGTAAGTTTTCTCCTTCACTGATGGGCACTGACGGGGCCGCAGTGACTGCCACTGATAAGGCGGCACTGATGGGCACCAATGATGTGGCATCAATGAAGTGGCACTGATAGGTGGCACTGATAAATGGCACTGATGTGCGACACAGATAGACACTGATAGGTGGCACAAATAGGCACTGATAGGTGGCACGGATTGTCATGGATAGGTGGCACGGATTGGCATGGATGGGTGGCATGGATAGGTGGCATGGATGGGCACTGATAGGCGGCATGGATGGGCACTGATAGGCGGCATGGATGGGCTTGGATGGGCACTGATAGGTGGCATAGATGGGCACTGATTGGTGGCATGGATGGGCACTGATAGGCGGCACGGTTGGGCATTGTAGTGTACAGTACTGTATAGGGATGGATGCCAATCAGTGCCAAACAATAATGCATGCCAATCAGTAATGCCCATTGTGGGCACTGATTGGCATCCATTATGGGCATTGATTGGCATCCATCGTGGGCACTGACTGGCATCCCTGGTGGTCTAGGGGGGCATACCTGTTGCTGGGCATCCCTGGTGGTCTGGTGGCGTCCCTGGTGGTCCAGTGTGGGCATCCTCGGGGGGGGGGGCTGTGCTAATAATCGATCAGCACAGACCCCCCCTGTCAGAGGAGCAGCCGATCGGCTTTCCTCTGCGTCTGACAGACTCGAGTGAGGAAAAGCCGATCACCGGCTCTTCCTATTTACACTGTGATCAGCCGTGATTGGACACGCTGATCACATGGTAAAGAGTCTCTGTCAGAGACTCTTTACCGAGATCGTAGTTGCAGGGTGTCAGACTGACACCCCACAAGAACGATTGCCGCGTCCAGTCAGGATATTACAACCACTTTGCCACCATCATTTTGCTATATGGCGGGCGGCAAGTGGTCAATGAGGATTTACATATGTTTTAAAACCCAACTTCAAGCTTGAAGAAAAAAATCCTTATAGTGGAGCCCCCCACACCCTGCTATAATCAGGCTATTAACCCTACCTTGTACACAGAGGAGGCAGGATTGCAACCATGGATGGGAGCACATTAGGCTTTGCAATACTGGTCACACCACTGGAGGGACCCTATTGGAGAGCGGAATGAGGTAAGCATTACACCTTATTTCTCTACCCCTAGGCCAAAAACTATCATTTGCCCTTGCAGTGGGGGGCAGGTTTTTCTTGTGCCAAGCAGTGTTATTTTTGTCAATGAAAACATTTCCGTCAAACTTTTCGTCAGCTGCTGTTGACAAAAATTAAACAAAAAGTATGCCACATTTTCGTCCACTGACAAAAAGTATGACAAAAATCAATTCCATTTCCATTAAAGAACAAAAATGTGAGGAAGGGACATTTGAACTTCTGGTTTCCACAGAGCTCCATGCTTAGCAGTTAGCACTGTGCAGCATCACAGGTCTCCCCAAGCGACTGTCCAGGGCAGCACTGTGCATTACAGGCCTCCCGGCAAGAGTTCCAACTCACGACCATCCAGAGTAGAGCACTGTGAGTGTGTACATTACAAGTCTCACCTCAGACCACCGTCCAGAGCACTGTGTGCATTACAGCCCTCACTTCACCACTGGCATCCAGAGCACTGTGCATTACAGGCCTCCTCTCAGACCCCCATCCAGCACTGTGCAGCATTACAGGCCTCTCAGACCACCATCCAGAGCACTGTGCATTACAGGCCTCCCCTCAGACCACCATCCAGAGCACTGTGCATTAAAGACCTCCTCTCAGACCACCATCCAGAGCACTGTGCATTACAGGCCTCCCCTCAGACCACCATCCAGAGCACTGTGCAGCATTACAGGCCTCCCCTCAGACCACCATCCAGAGCACTGTACAGCATTACAGGCTTCTCAAACCACCGTCCCACAGCACTGTGCATTATGGGCCTCCCCTCAGACCACCATCCAGATCAGTGTGCAGCATTACAGGCCTCTCCTCAGACCACCATTCAGAGCATTACAGGCCTAGAGGCCTCCTCAGACCACCGTCAAAAAGCACTGTAAATCATTGCAGGCCTCCTCAGACCATCCAGAGAGGCTAAATCTGTATCTGTGAGTTTGTTCAAACCTTAAAGCGGAACCCTCCCCCCCTCCGGTGTCACAATTGGCACCTTTCAGGGGGGAGGGGGGTGACAGATCAAAGACAGGTATTTACACCCACTTCCGGGCATAGACTCCCGTGGGAGTCTATGCCTCTTCCTGTCCTGCCGCGCTGTCTGCTGGGACACACACGGGTCCCAGAGGACAATTCCTATTGCACTGCGCGACTCGCGCATGCGCAGTAGGGAACCGGGAAGTGAAGCCGATTCGCTTCACTTCCTGATTCCCTCACCTAGAATGGTGGCGGCAGCAGCCGAGAGCCGAGCGATCGATCGGCCTCGGCTGCCGGCATTGCTGGACCCCGGGACAGGTGAGTGTCCATTTATTAAAAGTCAGCAGCTGTAGTATTTATAGCTGCTGGCTTTTAATATTTTTTTCCCCAGTACAGTCCCACTTTAACTGCTTGCCGACTGCCTCATGCCAAAAAGTGCTCTGGTCAGGAAGGGGGTAAATCCTTCTGGGGCTGAAGTGGTTAATACCATAAATAATAGCGCATTATAATATTTTGCTCCAGGAGTATATAATAAGTTTGGAAATTCTAGAGAAATGCTTAAATAATGCATTACAATTTAACTAAACCCATTAGATCTTATTTGGCTAAAATGATTTTACTTAAAATTGTAAATTGTAGGGCATTTTAGTCAACTAAAATAATTGCAGATGACTAAAATTGGACTAAAACTAAAATGACATTTTAGTCAAAAGACTGACTGAAATTGGTGCCAAAATTAACACTGGTGACCAGAGTTGGGCTTTAAAGCCCGCTTGGACTTTCAGCATAAATCAGCTAAATATATATCAGGTGCATGTGATCAAAGCCTTATGCCGTGTACACACGATCAGAATTTTGGTCGGAAAAAGCTCTGATGGTTTTCCCAATGGAATTCCGACGGGATTTCACACAAGCTGTCTTGCGTACACACCGTCGCACCAAATTCCGAGCGTCAAGAACGGGGTGACGTACAACCTGTACGACGGGACTAGAAAAAGGAAGTTCAATACCCAGTAGCCAATAGCTTCCGTCTCCTAGTTGAATCTGAGCATGTGTGAGTTTTTGCGCGATGAAATTGCATACACGTGATCAGAATTTCCGATAGAAAGTTTTTCCGGAGGATAAAATTGAGAATTTGGCCAGCTAAATTTCCGATGGAGCATACACATGGTCGCAAATTCCGATGAAAAGCTCTCAGCGGTCTTTTTCTGTCCGAAATTCCGATCGCGTGTACGTGGCATTGCAGTTCATTTTCTTTACAAAGAAGATCTTGTACCCTGCCAGCACGTTGAGTGAAAGACCTTACTCTCTGTGTGGAGCCCCTACTGATTTAAAACTATAGTGCAACAATAAGCAAAGCTCATGCTCCCTGTTAATTGAAGAATCTTCTAGATGTGATTCAGCAGGGGGTGGGTTAGAATTTTGCAGAGAGGCCACTGCTTCCACAAGGAGAGCAAGGATCCTTCTCCGAAGTAAGCTGGCACGAGAAAGTGTTTTAGAGTCGGAAAGACTCCAGAAATCAAACTTTTGTTTTGATGCACCTGGAATGGTTTAGCTGATTAAAAACTGAAGTTTTATGGCCGCTGTTAGAGGCATCTGGCTTTGTTTTCTTGCCTCTAATGCCACATACACACGATCGAATTGTCCGGCGTACTTAGTCCGGCGTACTTAGTCCGGCGGATGGTCCGGCGGACTTTCTACTGAACGGACTTGGCCACACACGGACACACAGAAAGTCCGGCGTTTGCTAGCGCGATGACGTACAGCACGTACGACGGGAGTAGAAAAAGGAAGTTCAATAGCCAGTAGCCAATAGCTTCCTTCTCGTACTTGCTTCTGAGCATGCGTCATTCTTAGCCCCTGTACACATGGTCGGAGATTTCTACAACCAAATCCGTCGGATTTTGCCCGTCGGATTCTGTCCATCAGATCTTGTCCGAAACTGTTGCATACACATGGTCGGACAAAGTTGGTGAAAAATCCGATCTTTCAAAACGTGATGGCGTAATTTCGTTACGATGGGACTACGTTCAGGCTAGTAGCCAATAGCTTTGATGTAGGAATTTGATCTGAGCATGCGTGGCACTTGGTCCGATCAAAATTCTCTACACATGATCGGAGTATGTCTGATCGGCCCAGTTGGTCGGGAAATATTTCCAACATGTTGGAAAATTGGGTCCGACGGATATTCCGACTGAATCAGTCTGATGCATACCACACACAGTCGGATTATCCGGCGACACGGTCCGATAGGACACATTCCGACGGATTCTCCGACCGTGTGTACAAGGGCTTAGTCCGCCGGACTAGCATACTCACGAACGTATTGTCCGCTGAAAACCCAAGTCCGGCGGAAAGATTGGACTGCAAAACTACTTTCTTAGCCCTTGTACACATGATCAGAGATTCCAGCGGAATGTGTCCGATCGGAGCGTTTTGGCAGATCGGACTGTTTCTGTCGGAATATCTGTCGGACCAAATTTTCCAACTTGCCGGAAATATTTTCCGACAAAATGCTCCGATCGGACATACTCCGATCATGTGTAGAGAATTCCGATCGGACAAAGTGCCACGCATGCTCAGATCAAATTCCTACATCAAAGCTATTGGCTACTAGCCTGAACATAGTCCCGTCGTAACTAAATTAACGTCATCACGTTCTGAATGATCTGATTTTCCGACAACTTCGTCCGACTGTGTGTATGCAACAGTTTCGGACAAAAACCGACGGATTTGGTTGTCGGAATCTCCGATCGTGTGTACAAGGGCTAAGTCCGCCGGACTTTACGCTGAGAAAGTCCGCTGAAGCGGATCGGATTGTCCGGTGAAATGCGTTTCGGCGGACTAAGTACGCCGGACAATTCGATTGTGTGTACGCGGCATTACAGCAGCCATAAGCTTTCAGTTGGAATCAGCTTAACCATTCCAGGTGCATCAAAACAAAATTTATATGTTGGCCTATGTGTCCATGCACATCAGGCTTTAAGATCAATATATTATGAGCAGCGTTTAGGGGCATTATAAAACGCACCAAAGCTGCATTCATAGGAGGAGCTTATGAGCATAATTTACATGGGTATGCGCATAAGTGTAGACACGCATGCGTGAGTGTAAATGTATTCTAATGGCCAGAATATATTATTGTTCTGACTAGTAGAATGCATCTGCGCTCAATGCTATATGTGCGTAAATGCATGCACATACGCGACACTAGACATGTTATTATTATTATTATTATTATTATTATTATTATACACAATTTATATAGCGCCAACAGTTTACGCAGTGCATTACAATGTATAGCGGGGACAACACAATTACAGTACAATACAAAAGGTGCAGGAGGGCCCGGCTCGTAGAGCTTACATTCCAAAGGGAGGGGGTGGTGGTACAAAAAGGTAATAGCTGCAGAGAATGATTTGATGGGGGTGGCGAATATGTGGGGACACGTGCGATTCGTTTCGTGCGAAACGAAAAAATTCGTACGAATTTCCGGAAATACGTACATTCGTACGAATCCGAAATATGAATTTTTATGCATACGAATTCCGTACGAAATACGAAAATTTTGTGTACGAATTTCGGATCCAAATTCATAATGAAAATTCGTAATTGTTACGAAAAGTTAACGAACCTAAAAGTTAAAACCCCAGGAACTCAGCACAGCACAGGGATGGTGGGAACCCTATGGGAATTTCTAGGCTTACGAATTTGATAACGAATTTTGGAATTTCGGATCTAAATTAACAGAATTGTGACGGGTGTTTTGTTCACCAATCAGAGGAAGTCAGCACAGCACAGGGATGGTGGGAACCTCTCATAATGGGCACAGCTGGTGTACAGACCTGAGAACTCAGCACAGGGATGGTTGGAACCCCTCATAATGGACACAGCAGGTATACAGACCTGGGAACTCAGCACAGGGATGGTTGGAACCCCTCATAATGGGCACAGCTGGTATACAGACCTGGGAACTCAGCACAGGAATGGTAAGAACCCCGCATAATGGGCACAGCTGGTGTACAGACCTGGGAACTCAGCACAGAGATGGTGGGGACCCTTCATAATGGACACAGCAGGTATACAGACCTGGGAACTCAGCACAGGGATGGTTGGAACCCCTCATAATGGGCACAGCTGGTGTACAGACCTGGGAACTCAGCACAGGGATGGTAAGAACCCCGCATAATGGGCACAGCTGGTGTACAGACCTGGGAACTCAGCACAGAGATGGTGGGGACCCTTCATAATGGGCACAGCGGGTGTACAGACCTGGGAACCTAGCGCAGAGATGGTGGGGACCCTTCATAATGGACACAGCAGGTGTACACTCAGACCTGGGAACTCAACACAGTGATGGTGAGGACCCTTCATAATGGACACAGCAGGTGTACAGACCTGGGAACTCAGCACAGGGATGGTGGGAACCCCTCATAATGGGCACAGCAGGTGTACAGACCTGGGAACTCAGCACAGAGATGGTGGGGACCCCTCATAATGGGCACAGCTGGTGTACAGACCTGGGAACTCAGCACAAGGATGGTGGGGACCCTTCATAATGGACACAGCGGGTGTACAGACCTGGGAACACAGTACAGAGATGGTGGGGACCCTTCATAATGATAAATTCATCATAACAAACTTTCGTTATTTTTACAAAAAGTTTACGAAACTAAAGGTTAAAAACCCAGGAAGTCAGCACAGCACAGGGGTGGACGGAGCCCCTCATAATGATACATTCATCATAACGATCTTTCTTTATTTTAAAGAAAAGTTTACAAATCTAACGAAAATTTGTATTTCGTACGAATCTGAATTGAATTTCGTTCACGAAATACGATTTTTTTTTTTTAATACAGAACGAAACAAAACAAATTTTTTGACAGCACCCATGTCTACGCGACACTAGAAGCATTTCTGGCAAAAAAATAAACAATCCAGGATATTTTGAGCATAAATTCATACGCCCATGTGTATGAGTCCTAAATGCTGGCCCTTTTAGCTACCCATAATCAACTCAGCCTGAGCTTACACAGGCCTGAGGACTCTCTTAAGCAGGTTCTAAAGAGATAACTGTTTTTCTCAGGCTGTATTCATGCCCTTCAGTTAATGAGGTCAGCCATTTACAAATTGTTACACTCTCTTATGCCGCGTACACACGACCGGACTTTTCGAGGGACTAGGTCCGACGGACTTTCGGCGGAGTTCCGATGGGCTTTCCAAATGAACGGACTTGGCCACACACAATCAAACCAAAGTCCGACGGATTAGAACGTGATGATGTACGACCGGACTAGAATAAGGAAGTTCATAGCCAGTAGCCAATAGCTGCCCTAGTGTCGGTTTTTGTCCGTCGGACTAGCATACACACGAACGGATTTCTCGAATTTTCCGGTGGAAAAATTTAAAACATGTTCTATTTCTAAAGTCCGCCGGATTTTTGGCAAGCAAATGTCCAATGGAGCCCACACAAGATCAAATTGTCCAATGGACTTGTTCCGTCAGACCTTTGCTGTTATCCTGCTTGGGTGGATCAACCCCTGGACTTACATCTGCCAGTCATGGACTTACTGCCTTGTGAGGATTATTGCCAGGTCATAGAGTCTAAGGCCGCGTACACACGGGCAGATTGTCTGGCCAACTAAGTTCGTCAGACAATCCGACAGACAGTCCGTCCTACTTTTGAATGAACGGACTTGACCACACACGACGAACAGACAGTCCGCTGAAAGCTTGCGCGATGACGTGTACGGCACGTACGACAGGACTAGAAATTCGACGTCCAATACACTGCAATGCAACCTTCGGCCGTGTAAATCCTTTCTGAGCATGTGCCATACTTAGTCCGTCGAACTAGCCTACTCACGAGCGGACTGTCCGCTGAAACCAAGTTTGGACGGACAATATTACGGGAAATTCCGAAAGACTTAGTCCGCCAGACTGTCCGCTGAAAAAGTCAGCTGAAACCCACACACGAGCGGATTGTCCGCTGAAACACGTTTCAGCGGACTAAGTTGGACGGACAATCCTCTCGTGTGTACGCGGCCTAAGGGATTACTTTCTGCCTTTTTGTGGATGCCATGCCTAAATGTACTCTTGCCTTGAAAAGGATTGGTTTTAGGAACGTATCATCTGTCAAGGTAAAGTCACTATATGCGCCACTTAGGGAACTCGGGAATGTGTGGGAAGATGTCATTTGAGAACTGTTCCCGTGTGATCCTTAGCAGTAAAGATATTTTGTTGTTCCTTTAACAATTTGCCTTCTGGGCACTTTTACCCTCTTCCTGCCCAGGCCAATTTGTAACTTTCAGCGCTCTCGCACTTTGAATGACAATTGCGCGGTCATACAACACTGTACTCATATGACATTTTTATAATTTTTTCACACAAAGAGCTTTTTTTTTTTTTTTGGTGGTATTTACACACCACTGGGTTTTTTTATTTTTTTGCTAAACAAATGAAAAGATTAAGGAAATATGAAATATAGTTTGTTATAAAATTTTGCAGTTAATTTTTCTACTTCACTGATGTGCGCTGATGAGGCTGTACTGATGGGCACTGATGAGGCTGCACTGATGGACACTGATGAGGCTGCACTGACGGGCACTGAAGAGGCTGCGCTGATGGGCACTGATGAGGCTGCACCGATGAGGTGGCACTGATGGGCACTGATAGCTGGTGATATGGGGCACTGAAGGGCACTGATTGGTGGCACTGATAGGCAGTACTAATGGGCACTAATAGGTAGCACTGATAGACACTGATGTGGCTGCACTGATAGGTGAAACTGATGGGCACTGATAGGTGGCACTGATATGCAGCACTGAATGGCACTGATTGGTGGCACTGATAGGCGGCACTATTGGGCACTGATAGATGGCACTGATGGGCACTGATAGGTGACACTGATGATGAGGTGCTGATAGGCACTGATTGGCAGAACTGTTTGGCACTGATTGGCAGCACTGGTGGGCCCAGATTGGCAGCACTGGTGGGCACTGTTGGGCTGCACTGATATTTAGGACACTGATATTCAGTACCCTGATTATCAGCGTAAAGGTCCCTTTATCACAAGGCGTTCAATGCCTCTCTTCTCCTCTCTTCAAGCTGTTAGCGTGAGGGATGGAATGCCGATAACTGGCTTGTGTTTACATTGTGATCAGCTGTCATTGGACACAGTTGAGCACGTAGTAAAGGGCAGCTCTTTAAACTGATCTGTGATCAGCTGAGTCCAAAGCACAATCACGGGAGGACGTCCATGGATGCCCTCTTAGCATAGTAATTCTGCATCCGGTTATAGTGCGGGGCCGGGAAGGGTTTAATCTGCCTGGTCTGAAGTCTCTTTAACCACTTAAGCCCCGGACCAATTTGCAGGCAAAGGACCAGGCCCCTTTTTGCGATTCGGCATTGCGTCAATTTAACTGACAATGGCGCGGTCGTGTGACATGGCTCCCAAACAAAATTGGTGTCATTTTTTTCCCACAAATAGAACTTTCTTTTTTTGAACAATTCTTGAAATTTTCGACAATTTTTGAAATATATACTTTTTGCTATAATAAATATCCCCAAAAAATATATAATTTTTTTTCCCCTCAGTTTAGGCCGATACATATTCTTCTACATATTTTTGGTAAAAAAAATAAAAATCGCAATTAGTGGTTATTGATTGGTTTGCACAAAAGTTATAGCATTTACAAAAAAGGGGATAGTTTTATGGCATTTTTATAAAAAAAAATGTTTTACTAGTAATGGCGGCGATCAGCGATTTTTATTGTGACTGCGACATTATGGCGGACACATCGGACATTTTTGACACATTTTTGGGACCATTGTCATTTATACAGCAATCAGTGCTATTTAAATGCAGTGATTCCTGTGTGACTGTCACTGGCAGTGAAGGAGTTAACCACTAGGGGGCGAGGAGGGGTTATGTGAGACGTTGTGTGTTGTTTTTTTTTGAATTGTAGGCGGCGTGGCTTGGCATGTGACGTCACTGATCGTCTTTCCCTATAACAAGGAACAGACGATTGGTGACAGTCACAGTAGGAAGCACAGGGAAAGGTTTGTTTACACAGACCTATCCTCGTTCTTTAGCTCTGTGACCCGATCGCAGGACACCAGCGGCGATCGGGTCCGCGGGTCCCGCGGCCACGGTTACGGAGCTCTGAGCCACGTTGTGAGCGTGCTGCCGGTGGCGCGCTCATGACCCACGGCTGGGCACTTAAAGAGCAACGTACCTGTATGTGCTTGTGCCCAGCTGTGCCATTCTCCTGATGTAAATGTGCAGGAGACGGTCCTTAAGCGGTTAAAGGAGTGAATGCATGGCATGTCAAATGAATCAGGCTTACAACTAGCGGACAGAAGTCAGAGAAGATACAGTATAGAGGTTGAGCAGAAGAAGCTATGCTGCCATTGCTAAAGACTTCTGTATTTGTGTTACTTGCTAAAGCACCCAACCAGCCAGGAAATTGGTGACATGGAAAAGGTGATGGTTACTCTAGTAGTGAAGGGGTGTCATGCTTGGCTCCTTCACTAGCGGCCAATTTCCTATGGGACAGGAAGTGAAGGGAAATCTCCCTAATGGGACATAGATAGCAAATTAAAAAGAAACTGATGGGGTTATAACCCTTCCTTACTTCATCCAAAAGGAAAAGTTTTGCCTTTAGTTCTACTTTAATATACCTTTAAGAACTCTACTTGAGTCTGTGTCTCTTATTTTACATTTAACAAAGAAATCTATTTTTGTCGTTAGCCTTTCTTACTACTTGTGTTTATCTTGGGCTCTTTGTTACTACTTCACCTTCTACCTTAGCTCCTGCCTTGTAATTCAAGGCTCACCTATGAAGGAACTTAGTGTCATGCAATTCATCCTTCCCCAACAATGCAAAGGCTGAGGCCGCGTACACACGCGCGGACTGTTCGCCCAACCTTGTTCGGCAAACAGTTTGTCAAACAGTCCGCTCAAAATTTGCATGAGCGGACTTGCCCACACACGAGCGGACTGTTTGACGAACAAGGTTGGGCAAACAGTTCGCTCAACTTTTGAAATGAACGGACTCGCCCACGTAAGGAGGAGGCAAATCCGCCCATTTCGAGCGCGTGTACAGGTAGGCGGGGCCCGCGAAGGAGACGTCGCGGGCTCCGCCGCCTGGAATGGGCTTAAAGGGGAACCCCAACGCCGAAAAAAATCGGCGTGGGGGTTCCCCCCAAGTCCACACCAGACCCTTGTCCGAGCACGCTACCCGGCCGGCCAGGAAAGGGGGGCGAGCGAGCGCGCCCCCCCCTCCTGAGCCGTACCAGGCCGCGTGCCCTCAACATGGGGGGGTGCCTTGGGGAAGGGGGGGCCGCGCGGCCCCCCCACCCCAAAGCACCTTGTCCCCATGTTGATGAGGACAAGGGCCTCTTCCCGACAACCCTGGCCGTTGGTTGTCGGGGTCTGCGGGCGGGGGGCTTATCGGAATCCGGGAGCCCCCTTTAAGAAGGGGGCCCCCGGATACCGGCCCCCCACCCTATGTGAATGAGTATGGGGTACAATGTACCCCTACCCATTCACCTGTGAAATAAAGTACAAATAAAAACACAACACAGGGGGAAAAAATATTTTATTGCACAGCCGGGGGTCTTCCGTCTTCGGGGGTCTTCTCGCCGGACTCCTCCGCTATGTGTGTGTAGCTCTTTTGCCAGCGGAGGAGTCCGGCTTTCTTCCTCCCCGCCGCCGGCCTCTTCTCCCGACTTCGGGGGTCTTGTCCCCCTCTTCGGTTCTTCTGCCGGGCCACCGCGCCTGGTCCGGTGGCCCGGTCTTCTGTCGCCGTCTTCCGTTCTTCTGTCGCCGCCTTCGGTTCTTCTGCCGGGCCACCGCGCCTTCTTGTAGCTCTTTTACAGGCGGTGGCCCGGTCTTCTGTCACCGTCGCCGCCTTCCGTTCTTGTTCTTCTTGTTCTTCTCCAGGCGATGTTGACACGTCGCTCCCTCCGGCCGGAATGCCAGAGCCGCCCTGCGCTGTGACTTATATAGTGACAATGGGGCGGGGTCACATGGTATATGTCACATGGGTTGATGTCACATGGTGACCCCGCCCCCTTACGATGTCATAGTCCCCATGTGACATCAACCCATGTGACCAACCCATGTGACATATACCATGTGACCCCGCCCCATTGTCACTATATAAGTGACCGCACAGCGCGTCCCCGGCATTCCGGCCGGAGAGCTCGTCGAGTCAACATCTCCAGGAGAAGAACAAGAAGAACAAGAAGAAGAACACGAACGGAAGGCGGCGACGGCGACAGAAGACCGGGCCACCGCCTGTAAAAGAGCTACAAGAAGGCGCGGTGGCCCGGCAGAAGAACCGAAGGCGGCGACAGAAGAACGGAAGACGGCGACAGAAGACCGGGCCACCGGACCAGGCGCGGTGGCCCGGCAGAAGAACCGAAGAGGGGGACAAGACCCCCGAAGTCGGGAGAAGAGGCCGGCGGCGGGGAGGAAGAAAGCCGGACTCCTCCGCTGGCAAAAGAGCTACACACACATAGCGGAGGAGTCCGGCGAGAAGACCCCCGAAGACGGAAGACCCCCGGCTGTGCAATAAAATATTTTTTCCCCCTGTGTTGTGTTTTTATTTGTACTTTATTTCACAGGTGAATGGGTAGGGGTACATTGTACCCCATACTCATTCACATAGGGTGGGGGGCCGGTATCCGGGGGCCCCCTTCTTAAAGGGGGCTCCCGGATTCCGATAAGCCCCCCGCCCGCAGACCCCGACAACCAACGGCCAGGGTTGTCGGGAAGAGGCCCTTGTCCTCATCAACATGGGGACAAGGTGCTTTGGGGTGGGGGGGCCGCGCGGCCCCCCCTTCCCCAAGGCACCCCCCATGTTGAGGGCACGCGGCCTGGTACGGCTCAGGAGGGGGGGCGCGCTCGCTCGTCCCCCTTTCCTGGCCGGCCGGGTAGCGTGCTCGGACAAGGGTCTGGTGTGGACTTGGGGGGAACCCCCACGCCGATTTTTTTCGGCGTTGGGGTTCCCCTTTAAGCCCATTCCAGGCGGCGGAGCCCGCGACGTCTCCTTCGCGGGCCCCGCCTACCTGTACACGCGCTCGAAATGGGCGGACTTTCCGAGCGGGAACAGTCCGCTCATTTCGAAAGTACAGCGGACAAGCCCACACACGGGCGGACTGTTCGCTCAAACACAGTTTCAGCGGACAGTTTTTCGGAATTTCCGAAAGACATTGTCCGTCCAACTGTCCGCTGAAACTGTCCGCTGAAAGCCCACACACGAGCGGACTGTCCGCCCAAACACTGTTCAGCGGACAAGGTTGGGCGAACAGTCCGCCCGTGTGTACGCGGCCTCAGAGTGAAGTTTAGAGGTACATGGTCATTACTTCTTTTGTTCCCGGGAATGCAGCTTTCGAGCATGAAAAATAAAAAGAAAGAAAAAAAGTGAGTAAACAGCAAAAAAAAAAAAAAAAAAGACAAACAGGAGCATTCAGCAATGATGGATCTCTTGCATTTGTTATTCTGTATCCAGAAATTGCCCTTGGCTCCCTGCTTATCTCTTTGCATTTGTGAATTTCATTCCCAATTGTTTTATTTCTGGGCCGCGATGCCGCACCTCGCTGTCACGCTCTCGGTACACATTGCTGCTGTTAAACAAAATAAAATGCCCACGTTCTATCTTTTTTTTTTTTTTTTTCAAAAGTGGAATTCTGCCCGCCGCTTTTAGAAACATAAATTTGCTGGATCAGGTTCCCTCTTTGATACATTCTTACTGCTTTGAAATGCTTCTTTTCAAGTGTAACCTTTTCCACGTCTGCACTTTCTTAATTGTTGCTACTTTGGACAAAAAGCAGAAGAGGGACTGGAGGTTACGGAGGCACGAGCAGTTGATACGATAATGCAGGTAAAGCGGACCGGTCATTTTGTAGCTTAACCGATTTTGCCCCCCGGAAGATTTTACCCCCTTCCTGACCACAGCACTTTTTGCGATTCGGCACTGCGTCGCTTTTAGCTGACAATTGCGCGGTCGTGCGACGTTGCACCCAAACAAAATTGACGTCTTTTTTTCCCCACAAATAGAGCTTTCTTTTAGTGGTATTTGATCACCTCTGTGGTTTTTAATTTTTGCGCTATAAACAAAAAAAGAGCGACAATTTTGAAAAAAAACACAATATTTTATATTTTTCCCTCAGTTTAGGTCGATATGTACTCTTCTACATATTTTTGCTATAAAAAAAAATCGCAATAAGTGATTATTGATTGGTTTTCACAAAAGTTATAGCGTCTACAAAATAAGGGATAGTTTTATGGCATTTTTATTATTTATTTTTTTAATTAGTAATGGTGGCGATCTGCGATTTTTATCATAACTGTGACATTATGGCGAACACATCGGAACACTTTTGACACTATTTTGGGACCATTGTCATTTATACAGCGATCAGTGCTATAAAAATGCATTGATTACTGTGTAAACGACACTGGCAGGGAAAGGGTTAAACACTAGGGGGGGATCAAGGGGTTAAGTGTGTCCTAGGGAGTGATTCTAACTGTGGGGGGAAGGGCTTCAACTCACATGACAGCAGTCCCCACTCACAATAACAGGGAGCAGTAGAGCTCTGTCATGCCACTAGGCAGAACGAGGAAATGCCTTGTTTACATAGGAACTTCCCCATTCTGCGGCTCCATGACACATTCTTGGGAGACTGGTGGACATCGAGTCCGCCAGTCCTGCGGGCACGGTATGTGCGCTGTACGCACGCACACGTGCCTGCTAGCCCCACCAATTAAAGGGGACATGCAGGTACACCCATTTGCCCACTGCTGCCATTGTGCCGATGTATATCGGTGTGCAGCGGTCGGCAAGTGGTTAACTAGTTAAGGACCAGGCCTATTTTTCAAACTTGGTGTTTACAAGTTGTTTTTTTTTGCTCGAAAATTACTTATGCCACGTACACACGACCGGACTTTTCGAGGGACTAGGTCCGACAGACTTTCGACGGAGTTCTGACAGAGTTCTGACGGACTTTCCGAATGAACGGACTTGGCCACACACAATCACACCAAAGTCCGACGGATTCGACCGTGATGACGTACGACCGGACTAGAATAAGGAAGTTCATAGCCAGTAGCCAATAGCTGCCCTCGCGTCGGTTTTTGTCCGTCGGACTAGCATACACACCAGCGGATTTCTTGGTAGGAACTGGGTCCGGCGGAGTTCCGGCGGAAAAATTTGAAACATGTTCTATTTCTAAAGTCTGTCGGATTTTTGCAAATCAAAAGTCCGCTGCAGCCCACACACGATCGAATGGTCCGCTGGAATCGTTCCATCGGACCTTTGATGTTGAAAAGTCCGGTCGTGTGTACGGGGTATTAGAACCCCCAAACATTATATATATTTTTTTTTTCAGACACCCTATAAAATAACATGGCGGTTGCTACAATACTTTATGTCACATTGTATTTGCACAGCGGTCTTCCAAACACAATTTTTTTGGAACACATAAATTTTTTTGAATTATAAAATAAGACAACAGTAAAGTTAGTCCAATTTTTTGATATTGTGAAAGATAATGTTACGCCGAGTAAATTGATACCCAACATGTTGCGCTTCAAAATTGCGCCTGCTTGTGCAATGGCGACAAACTTTGACCCTTAAAAATCTCCATAGGCAATGTTTAATAATTTCTATGTTACCAGTTTTGAGTTACAGAGGAGGTCTTTACTATGATTATTGCTCTCGCTCTAACAATCGTGACGATACCTCACATGTGTGGTTTGAACACCGGTTTTATATGCAGGCGTGACTTACGTATGCGTTTGCTTCTGTGCGCAAGCTTGGCGGGATGGGGTGCTTTAAAAAAAAATAAATAATTGATTTAACTTTTTATTTCTATTTTTTACGCTGTTGTTTAAAAAAAAAATGGGTCACTTTTATTCCTATTATAAGGAATGTAAACATCTCTTGTAATAGAAAAAAAAAAGCATGACAGGACCTCTTAAATGTGAAATCTGGGGTCAAAAAGGCCTCAGATCTCACTTTTACACTTAAATGTAATAAAAAAAAAAAATGTATTTTTTTTTTTTGCAAAAAAAATATTTTCCCCTTTAAGACCATTGGCCGGAAGTGACGTCTGACGTAGTTTCTGTCCTCCAATGGTATGGAGCCGAGTGGGGGCCATCTGTCCCTCACTCGCATTCCAGCCCCACATGGGAAAGTATGGGATCGTCTCCGACGCTACCGACAGCTCCGGTGGGCGGCGGAGATGACCGGAGCATGGCGAGAGGGGGGGTGCCCTCTCCGGCCCCCCATAAAAGTGATCTTGTGGCGAATCTGCCGTGGAGACCACCTTTAGCTGAAAGAGGACCGTCCGCCGTTGAAGAGGGTACCGGAGTTATGGCATCTATCCACAAGCGGGTGCAATTTTGAAGCGTGACATGTTGGGAATCAATTTACTCAGCAAAACATTATCTTTCACAATATTAAAAAAAAAGTGCTAACTTTACTGTTTTTTTTTTAAATTCAAAAATGTCTATTTTTTCCAAAAAAGTGCACTTGTAAGACCGCTGCACAAATACGGTGTGAGAGAAAGTATTGCAAGGACCGCCATTTTATTCTCTAGGGTGTTATAAAAAAATGTATAATGATTTGGGGGTTCTAAGTAATTTTATAGCAAACAAAACAGTTTTTACCTGTTTTTTAAACAACAAATCTCAAAAAGAGGATTGGTCCTTAAGTAGTTAAATGCCATTAAAGTTGTGTGTATTGCATGACACTCTCACATCCCCCTACTCCAATCTCCCTGTCTGGAGATTTGGGGGTTTTCACCCTATTTCTTGTCTAGAACCCTTGAAATAAACTTGCTAAATATTTCGCCGCTGTAGGACGTCAATGACGAAACGCGTATGACGGAGCCACGCACACTACTTCACTTCCGGGCGCCGATCGTGTGGAACGCACCTGGAGTGCACGCCGCGCTTCCACAGATCAAGCGATCCCTTGTAATAGTTGATTTGTACGGTCCGAACGGACACATTCCGTCGGAATCTCCGACCGTGTGTACAAGGGCTAAGACAATCCCCTTTCTTCTTCCTTCTCCTTCTCTTTCTTTCTTGTTCTAATGCTAAGAGTAAAGTAAGTTAACTTGCACTGTCAATAACTAATGTGATGTAAACATAATGTACAGATAGTTCTGTGACACTTTACATTTTTGTATCGATATGCATCTATTTTTGTCATGGACTGTGCGGAAACACAAAAAAATTAAACAAAATAAAAATTGTTATTTGAAAAAAAAAAAAAAACACTACACTATGGGAGCTGCTTTTTGTTTTTTCTGAGGATTCACCAGAGTACACCTTCATACATACACACAAGTGTACAAGTTTAAGGGGAGATCCCCGCGACTACAAGGACCCCTTACAGTATACGGAGTGGAGAGAGAAGGGGAAGGAGTCAAACAGATCCAGCTGGATACGGAGAGATTACATGCATTCAACCCCTATAGGGGTGGGAAGATCTGGTGAGTAGGGACCCGTGAGGGGGAGCACGCAAGTCACTGGAATTTTTTGCTCAAGCACTAAACGTCACTTTTATTATTATTTTTTCTGGACTTTCTATATATACAACATATTTTTGCATTGGTCTGCACGTATTTGCACTTTTTTACATTTTAATACAGCTTTTTTGCACTTATTTGGACATTACTGATATATGGACATTTTGGTTCTTTATACGTACATATATACACATATATATATTTTTTTGTAACGGAGCTATAGTCACAGGAATTATTATTATTTCACATCTACTGTCTATAGAGTAATTATGGTAGAGTGTTACGTTCACATACACAACTACACACGGTTAACATATATGCATAGCATGCTACCTGGTATGTGTATTGTGGGTTGAACATAGGGACGTAATCCTGCCGCCACAAGTGGAGTGGCTGGTTGGCCCATTAGCCTACTCCTACTGTGCATTTTGCATACCTGGTGTTTGGTCTTTGAACATTATAGGGTTAGTATACATCATTAGATGAAGTACTGTTTACACTTAGGGGTGTGTCGGAAAAGTCTGGGCACTTTTGTAGCATAGTAACACATTTTTTGGTATTATATAAATAAGGGACCTTGATGTACACCCTTTTGTAGCATAGTAACACATTTTTTTACGTAAGTAAGGGACCTTGATGTACGCCCTCTGAATCTTGGGAGATCCATCAGTGATTGAATACAACCCAACCCTTTCGCTTTCCCCCTCACCTCAACCATTTATGATTTGTATCAATGGTTGAGAGGATTTTGGGGAGAGAAATCATAGGGGATTTTCGCTCTTGCTAAACCTTTATTTATAAAAACTATTGAGGTAGCGCCATTTACCCCACTTTCTTATATAACTAAATATTTCTATATCTACAGTACAACGCAGGATACATTGGTGTGATGGTCAGTGGGTCCTCTGGAGGAACCCTGGTTGAGACATTCTGGTCTAAGGGTTTCTTTTTAGGGTTTTTTTTTTATTGGGAACAATGACCTTGGATAGGGAGAGGGAGAATGGGATACTCCAGATCAATAACTTGAGGATTCCTCACTTCCTAGTTGCATAGTACAAAAAGGAAAGTTCCACAGGATCTCTATGCTGATGGTATCTAGTACTCCTTTCAGAGTCAAAAAGCTACACAGTCACTAATGGGGTTGCCCCCCCCCCCCCTTGAACTGTACCAGGCCACAAGTCCTCAACCTGGGGTGGGTGCTTTGGAGTCCCCTTCAAAGCACCTTGTCCCCATGTTGATGGGGACAAGGGCTTCACCCCCACAACCCTTGCCCAGTGGTTGTGGTGTCTGTGGGTGGGAAACTTATCGGACTCTGGAAACCCCCTTTAACAAGCGGATCCCCAGATCCCGCCCCCCCCCCTATGTGAATGGGTAGGGGTACATTGTACCCCTACCCATTCACCAAAAAAGTGTCAAAAAAGTAAAAACAACAGGAGGCAGTTTTGGACAATTCGTTTATTAAAAAAAAAAAACTGTCCCACGATGTACATCCATCTTCAATCATGGTGCCCAGACCCGAAAGATAGAAAAAAAAATCTCTGCCTCTGTGTCTTGGATGTGACAGCTGTTATATAGGCAAGGGCGGGGCCACCCGGTGACATAACCGGGTGACCCCCGCCCCGCTCTGACGTCACATGGCATTGCATGACATCAGAAGGGAGCCTAAATAACAGCTGTCACAGCCAAGAGACAGTGCTGTGGGCAGGGAATTCCCCACCCTGCATCTGCATATTCACAAAGGGGTGGATAATGGATATGCTCATGACATCGTTGACCTAATATGATCATAGGGCCATATTAGGTCAATGATGTCATGAGAATCTCTGCCCTTTTATGTACCTTCAACTGTGGAGTGGGGAATGTCCACTCACAGCTGATCGATTCCAGGTTCAGTTGAACATTTGGACTGAACCCAAGCTTATCCCTGCTGGCATATCTATTTTTTTTTCTCTGAACCTAAGGCCTAATCCCTATTTTCTTATCTAACCCCAAACTTTTTTTTATTTTTATAGAGTAGGTAGTAAGTTAAACCCCAATCAAATTTTGCCATCTGTGTCCCACTGGGGAGAGCCCCCTCCCCCCATTTCCTGTTCTGTAAGCACAACAGGAAGTGAGAGGAAATCTCTCCAAAGTGAGACAAATGTCCAGTTAACCAAAAGAAAAAATTGCGCTAATAAAGTCCAAAAAATGCAAAACAGTTATTTCTTGTAACTGGGGTAGATATGAAAATCCAGAATTCTGAACAGTTCAATGATCTTAATGGAAAATCATAACTAGATGTGTCATCAATTTATAGAGAACATGCTCAACAGATTGTAAGCCCAACATGCGTGCGGCCTTAACCCAGTCCGGGTTGGAGATTTTTGAGGAAGCACGTGCCGACATCACCACGCTAGGAGGACGGGGGGGGGGGGGGGGGGTGTTTGTTTGTAGCCGGCCGGCTCTACAGTTTTTACAGGCGATTTTACTTCTGTCTGTAAGTGCAACCATTTTCTTTTATTTATTAAATCTCCAGCTACGATATAACGATATGATGCTCCTTATTATTCTTTTGGGCATTACTTGTTGATATCTACGGACATATTTCTTTGCTAAATTGCTTTTGGCTTTTAGATAAACTTTACCTTTCCCCTAGGTTTCTATTCCAGTGACGACTCAAACTTTGGGATTTTGTCACCAGGACAAACAGAAAGGGTGACCCCTCCCGCACAGACACTAAACAAAAAATGAAAAATAAATGAATTAATAACATTTGAAATGAAATACGTTTTTCGGCTTTAGATACACTTTAACTTTTCCCTATGTTTCTATTCTGGTGGCAACTCAAAATTTGTGATAAGCCTTTGTACGATACCATGAAAGTCCATGAAAAACTCAATCAACTATCCTTTCAAAATTTGGGATGTTGTCAGTGTTACCAGGACAAACAGAAAGGGTGAACCCCCTATCAGGGACACTAAACTAAGATAAAAAGAAAAAGAAAAAAAAAGAAAAAAAGAATGGATTTGGATGATTTAACATTTCCTTATGCTTCTTTTCTGGTCAATAGGAAAAACAAAAAGAGTAAACTCCCCAAAAGGGACATTAAACAAAAAAATAAAAAAAATGTGATAAAAAAATGTTTTTGGCTTTAGATACACTTTACATTTCTATTGCAGTGACAACTCAAAATTTGGGATTTTGTCACCAGGACAAACAGAAAGGGTGGCCCCGCAGAAGGGACACTAAAGTAAAAAATAAAAATAAAAAAATTAAACAAAATCAAGCCTTTGTACGGTACCGTGAAAGTCCATTATAGCCTCAATCTACTATTCTTTCAAAATTTGGGATTTTGTCACCAGGACAAACAGAAAAGGTGAACCCTCTACCAGGGATACTAAACACTAAAAAAAAAAGATTAAAGAAAAATAAATAAAAATGAGAAAAAAAATGGATTTAGATGATTTAACATTTTCCTTATGCTTCTTTTCTGGTGACAACCAAAACTTTGGGGTTTTGTCACTAGGAAAAATAGAAAGAGGGAACTCCCCAGAAGGGACATTAAACCTAAAAAAATTAAATAATAATAATAATAATTTAGATAATAAAAAAAATGTTTTTGGCTTTAGATAAACTTTACCTTTCCCCTAGGTTCCTACTCCCATGACAACTCAAACTTTAGGATTTTGTCCCCAGGACAAACAGAAAGGGTGAACCCTCCCGCCCGACACTAAACTAAAATAAATAAATAAATAAATAAAAAATTAAATCAAATAAGTTTTTCGGCTTTAGACATACTTTAGCTTTTCTCTATGTTTCTATTTCAGTGGCAACTCAAAATTTGGGTTTTTGTCACCAGGACAGACAGACAGGGTGACCCCCCCAGAAGGGACACTAAACGAAAAAAAAAAAGAAAGAAAATCAAGCCTTTGTAGGGTACAGTGAAAGTCCATTATAGCCTCATTCTACTATCTTTTCAAAATTTGGGATGTTGTCCATGTCACCAGGACAAACAGAAAGGGCGAACCCTCTATCAGGGACACTAAACTAAGATAAAAAAAAAAATAAAAAAATAAGAAAAAAAATGGATTTAGATGTGATTTAACATTTCCTTATGCTTCTTTTCTGGTGACAACCTACACGTTGGGGTTTTGTTACTGGGAATAACAGAAAAAGTGAATTCCTCAAAAAGGACTAAAAAAAAAGAAAAAGATGTGATAAAAAAAAAAACTTTTTTTTTGGTATATAATCCCCCCCCCCCCCCCCCCCCCCAGAAGGGACACTAAGCTAAAAATAAAATAAAAAAATAAAACAAAATCAAGCCTTTGTACGGTACCGTGAAAGTCCGTTATAGCCTCAATCTACTATCCTTTCAAAATTTGGGATGTTGTCCATGACACCAGGACAAACAGAAAGGGGCAAACCCTCTATCAGGGACACTAACCTAAGATAAGAAAATAAATAAATAAAAATTAGGAAAAAAAATGAATTTAGATGCAATTTAACATTTCCTTATGCTTATTTTCTGGTGATAACCTAAACTTTGGGGTTTTGTCACTAGGAAAAAAAAAGAGTGAACTCCCCAAAAGGGACATTAAACTAAAAAAACTAAAAAAAGTTATAAAAAAAATGTGTTTTTGGCTTTAGATACACTTTACCTTTCCCCTATGTTTCTATTCCGGTGGCAACTCAAAATTTGGGATTTTGTCACCAGGACCAACAGAAAGGGTGAACCCTCTCTCAGGGACACTAAACACAAAAAAAAGATTAAAAAAAAGAAAAAGAAATAAAAATTTAAAAAAAAAAATGGATTTAGATGATTTAACATTTCCTTATGCTTTTTTTCTGGTGACAACTTAAACTTTGGGGTTTTGTCACTAGGAAAAACAGAAAGAGTGAACTCCCCAAAAAGGGACACTCCACAAGGGACAAACTATGAAAAAAATTATTTGATTAAAAAAAAAAATGGCTTTAGATACACTTTACCTTTTCCCTATGTTTCTTTTCCAGTGATAACTCAAAAATTGGGATTTTGTCACCAGGACAAACAGAAAGGGTGACCCCCCAGAAGGGACACTAAACAAAAAAATAAATAAAAATAAAACAAAGTCAAGCCTTTGTACTCAAAAGGGACATTAAACTTAAAAAAAAAAAAAGTGTTAAAAAAAAAAGTGTTTTTGGCTTTAGATACACTTTACCTTTCCTCTATGTTTCTATTCCAGTGGAAACTCACTAACACACTAAGCTGAAAAAAACTGTAAACAAATGGAAAAAAAAAAGTTTCTGTCTTGGAATATTATACATTATATTTGTGAACGGTAGAATACATTTTATGTAAAAAAAGCCTTTTCTTGTCTCTTTTCTTTCGGCGATATTGACGCCACACTTCACCCCCTTCACTTAATTGTGTATCTGCGGCTCATCCGGAGTCATTTGCCCGAAATCTTTGTTATAGAGGATAAATCAGGCAGAGGAATTATTTTGGGACGTGATTAGACAGGCCTGGGATTCTGTAGACCGTGATCCTCTAACAAACGCCTCTCCCTTCACTTCAGGAGGAGATTAAAACTTGACAACGCCGCTCACTTGGCACCGGAATCAAAGTCCAGCGGCGGTAATGGAAACCCTCTGGTTCTGTATGAGATGACAGGCCGGGAGCCCGGCTAAATCAATGCATCATATGCAGCGTGAATGAGGCAGATTAAACAAATGTCGGCAGAAGATTCATGCTCCCTCTGGAGTTTTTAAGCACATTTTATCGAATGCTAAAAAGGTCAATCCTAAACAAAGCAAATCAGGGGAGTCAAGCATCTGCTTCTGTGGACGCATTGGCTTTAATGTAAACCCACCATACTTAAAGTATAACTCCACTTCTGTTGAGGGAAAAAAAACAAAAAAACAATGCCCTCTGAGTAATCAAAATACATTATAGGGAATTTAACAAACTTTGTGGCAGCCTCCTACCTGTTTCTGCTCTGAAGAAAAATCAGTTTTTATGACTGTGTTCTTTCCAGACTGATTCTGAATGGGAGGGTCTGGTTCATTATACCCACCTGGTGCACTCTCGGTGTTCTCAATAGGAAAAGCTGCAGTGTCAGCATCCCTTTAGAAGTATTTAACCCTTGGGGATTATCTCAGCAAAATTGAAATACCTATTGCAGGGGGTGCCTTAACCGGGTTCCCGACCAACGCACGCCGATGTACGTCGGCAGAATGGCACGGGCAGGCAAATGGGCGTACCTGTACGTCCCTTTAAATTTGCCGCAGTGCCATCGGGACCCCCGTGAGTCCGGTCGCGGGTCCCGCGGACTCGATCGCCGCGGGCATACCCGTGATCGTCTCAAGGGGCGGCTGAATGGAGAAATGCCGTTGTAAACAGCATTTCCCCATTCTGCCTAGCAACTAGTGATGCTGATCTCTGCTCCATGTGATTGGAGCAGAGATCAGTGTTCACTAAATGAAAGCCCAGCCCCCCACAGTTAGTAACAAACCCCTAGGAACACTTAACCCCTACACTGCCACCCACTGGTTAACCCCTTCACTGCCAGTGTCATTTACACAGGAATCACTGCATTTGTATAGCACTGATTGCTGTATAAATGACAATGGTCCCAAAAATGTGTCAAAAATGTCCGATGTGTCCACCATAATGTTGCAGTCACAATAAAAATCGCTGATCGCCACCATTACTAGTAAAAAAAAAATTATTAATAAAAATGCCATAAAACTATCCCTATTTTGTAAACGCTATAACTTTTGCGCAAACCAATCATACATCGCTTATTGTGATTTTTTTTTACCAAAAATATGTAGAAGAATACGCATCGGCCTAAACTGAGGGAAAAAAATGTTTTTTTATATATTTTTTGGGGGATATTTATTATAACAAAAAGTAAAAAAAATTAGTTTTTTTCAAAATTGTCGCTCTATTTTTGTTTATAGAGCAAAAAATAAAAAACGCAGGGGTGATCAAATACCACCAAAAGAAAGCTCTATTTGTGGGAAAAAAAGGACGTCAATTTTGTTTGGGAGCCACGTCGCCCAACCGCGCAATTGTCAGTTAAAGCAACGCAGTGCCAAATCGCAAAATAGTGGTCTGGTCTTTGACCAGCAAAATGGTCCGGTCTGTAAGTGGTTAAAGAGGAACATCAGCTTAAACCCCCCTTACTTTTGCTTACATAGATAAGGCAGCACTGATGGGCACAGATAAGGTGGCACTGATGGCCACTGATAAGATGGCACTGAGTGGCCCTGATGGGTGGTACTGATGGGCACTGATAGGTGTTACTGATAGGTATCACTGATAGCTGGCACTGATGGGCACTGGTAGGTGGCACTGATAGGTGGCACTGGTAGGTGACACTGATGGGCAGCACTGTTGATGAGGCATTGATTAGTGACATTGATAGGTGGCACTGTGGGCACTGATAGGTGGCACTGGTGGGCACTGGAAGGCAGCACTGGTAGGTGGCACTGGCAGGGGGCACAAGTGGGCACAGATGAGCTAGCGGGTGCTCTCCTTGATCTGGACCGATGTCCCTCTGACAGCTGCGAGTGATCGGCTTTTTTTTCTCCTTTACAATATCAGCGTGAGGAGAAAAAGTAGCCGATTACCGGCTCGGTTTACATCACATCATGATGCCCTGTACACACGGTCAGACATTCCGAGGACAAAATCTGTGGGATTTCTTCCGATGGATTTTGGCCCAAACTTGTCTTGCATACACACGGTCACACAAAGTTGTTGAAAAATCCGACAGATCCGATCCGAACGCGGTGGCGTAAAAGACGTACGACGGGACTATAAAGAGGGCAGTAGCCAAAAGCTTTAGTCTCGTAATTTATTCTGAGCACTTTGTCCATCGGAATTGTCTACACACGATCGGAAATTTAAACTTTGTGTGTCGGAAATTTCGACAGGAAAAGTCAGATGGAGCCCACACACAATCAGATTTTCCGACAACACGATCGCACATTTTCCGTCGGAAAGTCCGACCGTGGCTACAGGGCATTAGAAGAAAAATCTTCTAATGGGGACACTAGATCTGGTGGCCTGGGGGTCCTTAATTCCTTTAATTTTGCAGGGATTTCCTCTCACTTCCTGTTTGGCTTTAGGGCAGGAAGTGAAGGGAAATATCCCCAATGGGGCACAGATGGCAAAATATAAACCAACAGGGGTTATAACCCTCCCTTACTCTATCAAAATAAAAAAAAATAAAAAAAAGTTTTACCCATAGTTCTATTTTATGGGAATCTCTTGGTCACCAGAACCAGTTTTCCTATTGGACAATTTCCCCCCTCTAATAATTTTCTGGGGACAACCCAAAATGTGTGAATTTCTTTCTCACAGTGATAATGGTAAACAGGACAAATAGGGTGAATATCCCTAATGCACGTACGTACACACGATCGGAAATTCCGCCAGCAAAAGTCCAATGAGAGCTTTTGGTCGGAAAATGCGACCGTGTGTATGCTCCATCGGACTTTTGCTGGCGGAATTCCTGCCAGCAAAAGATTGAGAGCAGATTTTCTATTTTTCAGTTAGAAAAAGTTCTGTCTGTAGCAATTCCGATGCGCAAAATTCCTACACATGCTCAGAAACAATTTGACGCATGCTCGGAAGCATTGCACTTAATTTTCTTGGCTCATCATAGTGTTGACTGTCACCGCGTTCTTGGCGGTTGAAATTTCAAAGAACTTTTGTGTGACCCGTGTGTATGCAAGCCAAGCTTGAGCGGAATTCCGTCTGAAAAACCATCCAAGATTCCGCTCGTGTGTACGGGGCATAACAGGGGCAAAGACAGCAATAAAACCTCACATGTGTTTGAATCCATCCATCCAATGAAAAAAAAATATACTTTTTCTTTTAGTTATACTTTAACCATCCTGGCGGTATGATTCCGATTTTTGCGACTCAAAGCGGTACAATTGTTTTGCATAGAAATTTGGCGTTTTATATTGTAGGCCTGTAATTCTTAGTAATAACACACTTAATTCTGTCCAAACAAGAGTCTAGTAGATATCCCGGCTATGATAAAGTTTGAAAAAAAAATCATAAATTATAATATAATAAATAACTATAAATAATGATAAAAAAATAATAATAATAAAATTAATTTACCCACGATTCACTATCGCTCAATTCTAAAACCACTTTTGACATAAAGGGACACTTTTTGGTTGCTATGGACAATCTCAAGCTTCCAGGCAGAAAGAACAGTATATATAATATAAAAGTGCATGCAGGGCACTGGACAAAGCACTAGAGACAAAAGGGATGTGAAATGATTTTATACAGTGATGTAATCAGTAAGATTACAGTGTACTGTATGTGTTATAATTTTTTTACTTTTTGAATTTGCCACCGGGCTCCATTCCCTGCGACGCTCTCAGGGAATGGAGCCTGGCACACAGAGGCATCGGGAGTAGGACACAGCCTGCAGACACAGCGGGGGGGGGGGGGGGGACATTGCATCCTGGGGACAAGGTAAGTAACCTGCACCAGGATCCTGAGATGCAATTCTGAGTGTGGCTCGGGAGTTACTGCTAATGGTACTGAAATTTAACCCCGAGCTACACTCTGGAAAACCGCCAGGGAGCTTGAGACTCCCTAAAGAGGTATCTCTTACTATTGACATTAGGCAAAGTTTTTGTGAAGCAGCTATCTGAGTGAGCAGTCGTTAGCCCTAGTTCTTCAGCTGGCTAGCATTGGGGCCCAGTCTTTATGTTGGTGCACAAAAACCTAATAGGTATTCTGATCCCTCTCCACTCTGTCCAAAACTTAAAAATAAAATAAAAAAATAAAATAAAAAAAGTTTTGCCTTTCGTTATACTTTAAGGCAAAGACTTAAGAAAAGCACTTTATTTTTATTTTTTATTTTTTTTTTTAAAGCTGCTGTTCAGGCAGCAGGAAACATCACCCAGGGAAGCCCAGAAACACTCAGATAAAAAAGCAAATAAGACTAACTTGCGATTTATACCTATTAAAATTGTGATGCTAAGTGTGTTTCCAGTCCAAAAGGTGGAGCTCCTCTATACAAATGTCTTTACATGAAACAACTTGTAATTAATGCTTAATGAGCTTTTACAGTAGTATCGCGGGTTTCTATAGACACAAAATAAGCTCTTAGAGGTAAGCAACAGCTACTGTAACAATTCACATTTTCAAAGACACAAAGCCCGTCCTTTATTTAAACAATGCAGTTTTCTACAATAGACATATAAAAAAAAAAAAAAAGCCATGTAATTAGATCTCAGTTTATTAGTCTTTGCTGCAAACGTGTCATGCTGATCAATTGTTCCCATCTCTTGTCACTTGTGCTTTTCTTTGAAGCCTTTCTGCATTTTAATTTTTTTTTTTCCCCAGCCCTTGTATTTTTCTTTTTACTTGTCACAGTAGATATTAAACTGGCAACCATTGCTGGGGAGCTACTGAATTAAAAAAAAAATAAAAAATGTGTTTGCATTTTTATCCTTACATCCCCTCTCTGCTCTCAATTCAAAGGCTTATGTTGTAGAAGGCAGATGGGTTGACAAGTTAAAAGCGTTCAGGTATGACAATCTTTTTGGATTTTTACAGGGATCTTGTCAAGCAAGAAATTCGGGTTACTGTCTTTTTTTTTTCCTTTAAAGGGTCCAGCTTCTATCTTCCTTACACTGGTTTTGCTAAATAGGCGAAGCTCCCTCCTAGGGTAGTGAAGCCTGTTAGGTAAATTTAGTTTGCTCCCCTGTAATCGTTGGAGTTGAGGTTGATTGTTTTGGCCTGCTCTATAACTATATTTGGGGGAAGAACAGAGTAAGCAGCCTGAATATTTATGTAACTTAAGTCAGTCGCTAGGAAGGTGCTCCCAGAAGGCGGTGGAAGAGCTTATAAATTGTCTGGGGCATGAGGCAGGGGGAGCCGAGTTCCTGGGATCAGTCTTGCTGGAAGTGACCCCTGTGTAGGGGCTCTGCTCCATGGGGCAGGAGTTCTGAAGATGCCATTTAGAAGACATCAAGGTCCCAGCTGAGGCTTCAGCTGGGGGTGCCTATTCACAAAAGTTTAGTCCTGGAGTTAATTTGGGTTTGGAGAAGATCGCTGGGAAGTAGCAGGAGGAAGTTGGGGGAAAGTTGTCCAGTAGTCCTATGGTGGTGTGAGTTTGTGTCTACCTTACTGGAAAGAGCCCGGTGGATATCGGAAGGAATCAACCTCTTTATCCAGGCCTACGGATAATATGATGAAGAATAGGCTTGTGCAATTAGTTTCGTAACGAATCAAAATTCGGCCGAATTTTTCATCTTTCGGACATTCGGATGCATCCGAATCTCCGAATAAAATAATAATGAATTACAACGAATACGAAAGAAATATAACGAATGAATTCGAATGAATTCGACATGATTCGGTAAGGCCGCGTACACACGGGCGGACTGTTCGCCCAACCTTGTCCGCTGAACAGTGTTTGGGCGGACAGTCCGCCCGTGTGTGGGCTTTCAGCGGACAGTTTCAGCGGACAGTTGGACGGACAAAGTCTTTCGGAAATTCCGAAAAACTGTCCGCTGAAACTGTGTTTGAGCGAACAGTCCGCCCGTGTGTAGGCTACTTTCGAAATGAGCAAACTGTTCCCGCTCGGAAAGTCCGCCCATTTCGAGCGCGTGTGAAGGTAGGCGGGACCCGCGAAGGAGACGTCGCGGGCTCCGCCGCCTGGAATGGGCTTAAAGGGGAACCCCAACGCCGAAAAAAATCGGCGTGGGGGTTCCCCCAAAGTCCACACCAGAACCTTGTCCGAGCACGCTACCCGGCCGGCCAGGAAAGGGGGGCGAGCGAGCGCGCCCCCCCTCCTGAGCCGTACCAGGCCGCGTGCCCTCAACATGGGGGGTGCCTTGGGGAAGGGGGGCCCCCCCACCCCAAAGCACCTTGTCCCCATGTTGATGAGGACAAGGGCCTCTTCCCGACAACCCTGGCCGTTGGTTGTCGGGGTCTGCGGGCGGGGGGCTTATCGGAATCCGGGAGCCCCCTTTAAGAAGGGGGCCCCCGGATACCGGCCCCCCACCCTATGTGAATGAGTATGGGGTACAATGTACCCCTACCCATTCACCTGTGAAATAAAGTACAAAAAAAAACACAACACAGGGAAAAAATATTTTATTGCACAGCTCCGGGGGTCTTCTCGCCGGACTCCTCCGCTATCTGTGTGTAGCTCTTTTGCTAGCGGAGGAGTCTGGCTTTCTTCCTCCCCGCCGCCGGCCTCTTCTCCCGACTTCGGGGGTCTTGTCCCCCTCTTCGGTTCTTCTGCCGGGCCACCGCGCCTTCTTGTAGCTCTTTTGCAGGCGGTGGCCCGGTCTTCTGTCGCCGCTGCCTTCCGTTCTTCTGTGGCCGCCTTCGGTTCTTCTGCCGGGCCACCGCGCCTTCTTGTAGCTCTTTTACAGGCGGTGGCCCGGTCTTCTGTCGCCGCTGTCGTCGCTGTCGTCGCCGTCGCCGCCGCCGCCGCCGCCGCCGCCTTCCGTTCTTGTTCTTCTTCTTGTTCTTCTTCTTCTTCTCCTGGAGATGTTGACTCGACGAGCTCTCCGGCCGGAATGCCAGGGACACGCTCCGCTGCCACTTATATAGTGACAATGGGGCGGTGTCACATGGTATATGTCACATGGGTTGGTCACATGGTGACCCCGCCCCCTTACGATGTCATAGTCCCCATGTGACATCAACCCATGTGACCAACCCATGTGACATATACCATGTGACACCGCCCCATTGTCACTATATAAGTGGCAGCGGAGCGTGTCCCTGGCATTCTGGCCGGAGAGCTCGTCGAGTCAACATCTCCAGGAGAAGAAGAAGAACAAGAAGAAGAACAAGAACGGAAGGCGGCGGCGACGGCGACGACAGCGGCGACAGAAGACCGGGCCACCGCCTGTAAAAGAGCTACAAGAAGGCGCGGTGGCCCGGCAGAAGAACCGAAGGCGGCGACAGAAGAACGGAAGGCAGCGGCGACAGAAGACCGGGCCACCGCCTGCAAAAGAGCTACAAGAAGGCGCGGTGGCCCGGCAGAAGAACCGAAGAGGGGGACAAGACCCCCGAAGTCGGGAGAAGAGGCCGGCGGCGGGGAGGAAGAAAGCCGGACTCCTCCGCTAGCAAAAGAGCTACACACAGATAGCGGAGGAGTCCGGCGAGAAGACCCCCGAAGACGGAAGACCCCCGGAGCTGTGCAATAAAATATTTTTTCCCTGTGTTGTGTTTTTTTTTGTACTTTATTTCACAGGTGAATGGGTAGGGGTACATTGTACCCCATACTCATTCACATAGGGTGGGGGGCCGGTATCCGGGGGCCCCCTTCTTAAAGGGGGCTCCCGGATTCCGATAAGCCCCCCGCCCGCAGACCCCGACAACCAACGGCCAGGGTTGTCGGGAAGAGGCCCTTGTCCTCATCAACATGGGGACAAGGTGCTTTGGGGTGGGGGGGCCGCGCGGCCCCCCTTCCCCAAGGCACCCCCCATGTTGAGGGCACGCGGCCTGGTACGGCTCAGGAGGGGGGGGCGCGCTCGCTCGCCCCCCTTTCCTGGCCGGCCGGGTAGCGTGCTCGGACAAGGGTCTGTTGTGGACTTTGGGGGGACCCCACGCCGATTTTTTTCGGCGTTGGGGTTCCCCTTTAAGCCCATTCCAGGCGGCGGAGCCCGCGACGTCTCCTTCGCGGGCCCCGCCTACCTGTACACGCGCTCGAAATGGGCGGATTTGCCTCCTCCTTACGTGGGCGAGTCCGTTCATTTCAAAAGTTGAGCGAACTGTTTGGCAAACAGTTCGCTGAAACAGTCCGCTCGTGTGTGGGCAAGTCCGCTCATGCAAATTTTGAGCGGACTGTTTGACGAAACTGTTTGACGAACAAGGTTGGGCAAACAGTCCGCGCGTGTGTACGCGGCCTAATTCTTTAAAGATCTAATGAAACAAAAGGTCAGCTCAAAGCAAATCTTTTAGTCCAATCAGCTAATTAATTTTGTGCCGGAGGTTGGATTACTGGCAAAGTGCATTCCTGAGAACTGAGTTAGAAGGGTGTTGTATTGTATTTGAACCGAGGAGAAGAGACGTTGTCATTGTGAAAAGATTCAATAAACAAACGACTTTCCAAACTACGAATCATTATCACGAATGTCTATACATACATAAATAGCGAATTTCAACGAATACGAATGAATGAATTCGACACTCTACGAATAATAACGAATTATCCGAAAACTTATTAACGTAACATAACGAATATAACAGAACGAAATGATGTATTTTACGAATGACAACGAACCGAAACTAAATTAAATTTTCCGTTGTGCACAAGTCTAGTGAAGAATAAGAATTGTGCAAAAACTTTATTTTTTTATGCTCTTTTTCCTCTTCCATCTGGAGGGTTAGCCCCTCCCCCCTCCATTTTTTCTCTGTTTTACTTTACCTTTTTCATATTGGGCACCCTAGGCTTCTTTTTTAACGTTCTATTGGAAATCTCAACTTGATTTTAGGGTCTCTGTGCGCCTAGACGCGCTCCTAGCATTCAGCGCAGTACACATCCCATATCAAATCAAATCAATGATCCTTTGGCCGTGTGAGTACTGTGCCTTGCAAAAGTATCCCCCCCCCCCCACCAGCTTTTTACCTATTTTGTTACATTACAGCCTTTAATTCTATATTTTTGAATTTGAATTATGTGAGAGGGATCAGAATACAATGTAAGTTGGTGAAGTAAAATTTGAAAAATATATACATAAAACAATTTTTCAGAAATAAAAAAATGATAATTGGCGTGAGTGAGTATGTATTCACCCCTTTTGTTATGAAGCCCATAAAAAGCTCTGGTGCAACCAATTACCTTCAGAAGTCACATAATTAGTGAAACGATGTCCACCTGTGTGCAATCTAAGTGTCACATGATCAGTCATTACATAGACACACCTTTTTGAAAGGCCCCAGAGGCTGCAACACCTAAGCAAGAGGCACCACTAACCAAACCCTGCCATGAAGACCAAGGAACTCTCCAAACAAGTAAGGGACAATTATGTTGAGAAGTACAAAGTCAGGGTTAGGTTATAAAAAAAAAATATCCAAGTCTTTGATGATACCTAGGAGCACCATCAAATCTATCATAACCAAATGGAAAGAACATGGCACAACAGCAAACCTGCCAAGAGACGGCCGCACACCAGAACTCACAGACCGGGCAAGGAGGGCATTAATCAGAGAGGCAGCACAGAGACCTAAGGTAACCCTGGAGGAGCTGCAGAGTTCCACAGCAGAGACTGGAGTATCTGTACATAGGACGACAATAAGCCGTACGCTCCATAGAGTTGGACTTTATGGCAGAGTGGCCAGAAGAAAGACATTACTTTCAGCAAAAAAACGAATTGTCACGTTTCGAGTTTGCAAAAAGGCATGTGGGAGACTCCCAAAATGTATGGAGGAAGGTGTTCTGGTCTGATGAGACTAAAATGTAACTTTTTGGCCATCAAAGAAAACGCTATGTCTGGAGCAAACCCAACACATCACATCACCCAAAGACCACCATCCCCACTGTGAAACATGGTGGTGGCAGCATCATGCTGTGGGGATGTTTTTCAGCAGTTGGCACTGGGAAACTGGTAAGAGTTGGAACTGAGTCAGAGTTGATGGAAAGATGGATGGTGCTAAATACAGGGATATTCTTGAGAAAAACCTGTACCACTCTATGTGTGATTTGAGGCTAGGACGGAGGTTCACCTTCCAGCAGGACAATGACCCCAAACACACTGCTAAATCAACACTTGAGTGGTTTAAGGGGAAACGTGTAAATGTGTTGGAATGGCCTAGTCAAAGCCCAGACCTCAATCCAATAAAAAAATCTGTGGTCAGACTTAAAGATTGCTGTTCAGAAGTGCAAACCATCCAACTTGAAGGAGCTGGAGCAGTTTTGCAAGGAGGAATGGGCAAAAATCCCAGTGGTAAGATGTGGCAAGCTCATAGAGACTTATCCAAAGCGACTTGGAGCTGTGATAGCCGCAAAAGGTGGCTAAGTATTGACTTTAGGGCGTGAAAAGTTATGCACATTGACTTTTTCTGTAATTTTGTCCTATTTGTTGTTTGCTTCACAATAAAAAACAAAACAAAAAAAAAAACATCTTCAAACTTGTGGGCATGCTCTGTTAATTAAATGATGCAAATCCTCAAACAATCCATGTTAATTCCAGGTTGTGAGGCAACAAAACACAAAAAATGGCAAGTGGGGGGGGGGGGGGGGTGAATACTGTCACGTGGCACTGTAAATGACCTGATGCTGGAAGTTAGTCACTGTGTGCAGTTTGTGCTCCTTTGGGAAAGTCCTAGTCACCGTCAGCATTAGAGACACTGTGGGACATTTTTGCATAGCTCAGCAGCAGAGAAGTGTCCTCAAAGTGTTCAGTTCTTCAGTTTTGGGGTTGCCCATGCTCCCTCACCCCATCCAATTTCTATGTTCCAATAAAACCCAAAAAGACACCCCTGAACTGTTCCCTTGAGTCAGTGAAAAAGTGGAAAAAGTGCTATGTGCCACTTCCTGGCTGTGCGTGTCCTAGTTCTCCAGGGCTTGTTCAGGGGTGCACTATATAGGGAATCACTTACTGGGAACAGCCATGTAACTAGTGAAGTCCGAAATGACCTGCGTGCTTTTTTAAAGTCAGTGACCCACTTGAAAGAAGATGAGAGCCCCATAGTTTGCTGCAGTAAATACTGGTCAGCAACTGTACCTTCTTAGAGGTCTTATGTGACAGGTTCCCTTTAAGGTGCTTACTTGTTTAAAGAGATCCAGTTGTCAGATTATTCATTTCAACAAAAATGTTCTCATATGATTGCATGTGCACTTAAAGAAGAAGTAAACCCTGATGAGTTTACTTCCTCTTTCATTCCCTGCAAAAGCAAAGCATAATGGACTACTATGCATCGCATAGTAGTCCATTATGTGTCACTTACCTGACACAGGAGCCAGCGAAGTCACTGCTGTCCCCTGTAGTTCCGAGCGTCCATCTTCTTGGTGGGTCTCGCTGCTCCGGCGCTGTGATTCACCGGAGCAGCGATGACATCACTCACGCACATGCGCACGGGAGCCGAGACGCGCGGCATCGTCGTCATCGACGATGCCCCGCTCAGTGCGCCTGTGCTCCGCTGTCTACGGCGCATGCGCCGTAGATAGCGGTGCCCGTCTTCGGGCAAATATCTCCTAAACCGTATAGGTTTGGGAGATATTTCTTGGACCTACAGGTAAGCCTTAATCTAGGCTTACCTGTAGGTCAAAGTGGTTTGTAAGGGTTTACAACCACTTTAAAGCAGAGTTCCACCCAAAAATTGAACTTCCGCTTTAAGGGAGGTGACCCCCTGACATGCCACATTTGGGGGGGCAGTACCCTCTTTTTAGAAGGTCCCAGCTCCCACTTCCTCCCGGCGCACCGTGGCACTGGAAGGGAGATCACCTCTCCCCCCTCCCTCTTGGCAATCATCTGGGACACATCACAGGTCCCAGATGATTGCCCAGCCAGTCACGGCACACGGCATGGCTCGGCTCGCGCATGCACAATGGGTGTTACAATACTGATGCCACAGAGAGGAGGGGGAGACAAGCAGGGCTACATTCCCTCGCATTGCTGGACCCTGGACAGGTAAGTGTCCGATTATTAAAGGTCAGCAGCTGCAGTGTTTGTAGCTGCTGACTTTTATTTTTTTTTTTTTAAGCAAAACTTTGCTTTAATGTATGTTATGCATGGTATTTACCTGTGAAATCTTTCCTTGTGTAGACATCCAAAAACATTGAAACTGCTGCTGAGTGCTGCCATCTTGGATGCAATGTCAACAGCCCCAGCAGACTCAATGATGTCACTCAAATGACACTCTATAGTATTTCCCTTGACTCCTCCCATCTACATAAAAGATTATGCAGGGAGGTGATGAGAGGGGAGGAGAAGCTGAGTCAGTACAAACAGTAATTAGACCCTCCCAGAAGAGGAGAGGGCTATGCCATGCAAGGAGGTTTGTGTGCTATGGAGTTGATACTTCCTGCAGAAGTCAAATTTTCTAGAAAATTAAAAACAAAAGTCTTACTGGTTCTTCGATATGTTACACATTTTTTTTAATAAAGAAATTCACAGAGATAGAGCCATTAACAATATGCTCCTTGCCATTGTCCTCTTAATCTAAAAAAAGGGGTATGTTCAAAATGGCTCTAAATTAAAAGTATGTTCCTCCTGGAATACCACCACTGTCCTACACTTCCTTCTGGAATACCACCACTGTCCTACACTTCCTTCTGGAATACCACCACTGTCCTACACTTCCTTCTGGAATACCACCACTGTCCTACACTTCCTTCTGGAATACCACCACTGTCCTACACTTCCTTCTGGAATGCCACCACTGACCTACACTTCCTTCTAGAATACCACCACTGTCCTACACTTCCTTCTGGAATACAACCACTGTCCTACACTATCTCCTGGAATACAACCACTGTCCTACACTTCCTCCTTGAATACCACCACTGTCCTGCACTTCCTTCTGGAATACAACCACTGTCCTACACTTCCTTCTGGAATACAACCACTGTCCTACACTTCCTCCTTGAATACCACCACTGTCCTACACTTCCTCCTGGATCACCACCACTGTCCTACACATCCTCCTGGGACACCAACACTGCCCTGCCTTTCCTCCTGGGACACTACCACTATCCTACACTTCCTCCTGGCACAACACCACTGTTCTATACTTCTTAATGGGAGACTACCACTGATATTACACTTCCTCATGCCACATTAGGATTGTCCTGCGCTTCATCCGGGACACCAGCCACAGCCGGGCGCCCAGTGGTGTAGTGGTTAGCACTGTAGTGGGGCGGCACAGTGGTGTAGTGGTTAGCACTCTTGCCTAGCAGTAAAAAGGGCCGCTGGTTCAAATCCCAACCACGACACTACCTGCCTGGAGTTTGCATGTTCTCCCTGTGCCTGCGTGGGTTTCCTCCAGGTACTCCAGCCTCCTCCCACACTCCAAACACATGCAGGTAGGTTAATTGGCTTTTGTCCAAAATTGGCCTTAGTATATGAATGGGTAAATTGGATTGTGGGCTCCTTGAGGGTAGGGACCAATGTGAGTGTACAATGTACAGGGATAGGGACAATTGTAGACACTCACTCAGGTTGAACTGGATGGACTGGTGTCTTTATTCAACCTTACTAACTATGTAACCAGCATTGTCCTACATTTCTTCCTGGGACATTATCACCATCCTACACTTCCTTTTGGTGCACCACCACAGTCATGAAGTTGGTTCTGGAAAAATTGGAAGTGTACACAACCACTGGAGACATATACTGTGTCTCAGTCTCTCAACACTTCTAAGACATTACCGCTGTCCCATACTTGCTCTTGGCCTTGGATATCACCACTTTATTATATTTCCTCCTGACACACCACCATCCTGCACTTTCTCCTGGGAAACCACCACCACTCGACATTTCCTTCAGGGACACCACCACCGTCCTACACTTGCTCCAGGGGCACCATCACCACCCCACACTTTCTTCTAGAACACCACCACTGTCTTACATTTCCTCATGGGATACCATCACCATCCTACATTTTCCTGTGTGCTTCATCCTTTTTCCAATTCCTCCTGGAAGAATCAAGTTTGTATTGATGAATTACATATTCCAGCCATCACACAGGATTTAAAAAATGTCTTATGAGCCCTGATCCTGGCAATAAAATATAATGGTTTTCCTAGGAGTGTGTCCAATCATTAAACTCTATAGCCAGATCTGGCACATGAATATAATTTCTGAAGATGGCGTAACACCAGCCAGCACAAACATTGCTTCATTTGGGGAGTGAGAGATTGAAGTGCTGTTTATTTTTTTAATAATAAAAGTATACCTAAAGTATATGTCTAGCACAAAATAAAAATAATACAAACATGCAAATTTTCCCATGTTTTATCCACTTAAATAAAACAAAAAATGCCTGCTTATCCTGGCAGTAATGTACTTATCTCCTGGTCCTCTGTTGTGGGCTGACAACACAATGCCTTGTCTTGACCGAAATTGCAGGTTTCCATCCTATACTTCCTTGTTTGACACTACCACCATCCTGCACATCTCCCTGGCACACAATCACCATCCTGCACTTCCTGGGACATCACCACCACCTAACATTTCCTCCAGGTACACCACTATTCTCCTACACTTGCTCCAGGAGCACCATCCCCATCCTATATTTCCTTCAAGGACACCATCATCTCCCAACATTTCCTTCGGGTACACCACTACCAACCTACACTTGCTCCAGGAGCACCACCACCATCCTAGACTTCCTTCTGGGACACCACAACTGCCCAACATTTCCACCATGGACACCACCACCATCCTACACTAGCTCAAGGTGCAAGTGTCAACCCCTGCTGAGTTTTCTTTGGCTGAACTACAAGACATGTAAGCCCAATTATCAAAATTTCAAGTTAATTTAACACAAAAGAATCAAATGAAAATTTCAACGTTTTTCATGAAACTTTAAAGCTGAGCTCCACCCAAAAAGATAAGCTCTGCTTGTCTGCCCGCCCGCCCCCCCCCCCTTTTGCTGCCAAGTTTGGCACCTTTCTGGGGGGAGAGGCAAGGTCTCCCTGGAAGTTCAGTCCCCCTCCTCCTTTCACTTCCGGCAGGCCATTCAGAGATTGCAGCGTGCTTCAGGCATGCGCAGTAGGGAACTGGTTGTGAAGATGCAAGCCTTCTCTGCTGGTTTCCCTTAGAAAGAATGGAAGCGGCAGCCCCCGAGAGCCAACTGAAAAATCAGCTGGAGTGCCGACATCACAGGATCCCTGGATAGGTAAATGTGGTAATAAAAAAAGTCAGCAGCTACAGTACTTGTAGCTGCTGACTTTAAATTTTTTTGGTTGGGGGGGCTGGAGTATCACTTTAATTCAAATTATATTTGATGATCCTACCCAGGCTCTTGTTCAGCCCATATAGGGTGGCATGGCTGCCAGTTATGCTCCAGAGTTTTAACCCTGCCACAAACTCTCCCAATGGAGACTGAAAGGCATGGCCCACCATTATCACCATCAGGAAACCCACCCTGAAAAATGCAGTGCAGTCATCGCTGGAGAAGGAAATAGCTTCAGAAGATCAGCAGCACTAAAATGCACCAAAGGATGAAAACAGGTAAACCACTTCCCGCAAACCGCCATAGCTGTACATCGGTACTTTGACGTAGAATACCAGGGTAATGACAGCAGATAGCGGCCATAACCCCCCCCCCCCCCCCCCGTATTTTCTGAAACGGCTGGCAGTCCTCTCTAGAATAAAAGTGGTCTCTGCGGCAGATTCACTGCGATATCACTTTTTTCTGTGGTGGGAGAGGTGCCCATCCCCCTCCCACCATGTTCCGTGCATCTACACCAATTACCAGAGCTGCCGGTAGCGGTGGAGACAATCCGATCCTTTCCCCTCAGAGGCTCAGAGTCGAGTGAGGGAATGATGGCCCCCACTCGACTCAATGATGTCGGATGAAAAATGTTATTGAAAAAAAAAAAGACTTTTTGACCCCAGATCTTACATTAAAGAGGTCCTGTCATGATTTTATTTATTTTTTTCTATTACAAGGGATGTTTACATTCCTTGTAGTAGGAATAAAAATGATCCAGATTTTATTTTTTAAAGGGACAGTGTAAAAATAAAATGTAAAATAAATAAGAAAAAATACATTTTAAAGCGCCCCGCCCCACTGTGCTCGTGCGCAGAAGCGGACGCATACGTAAGTCACACTCACATATGTAAACGGTGTTCAAACCACACATGTGAGGTATCCCTGTGATCATTAGAGTGAGAGCAATAATTCTAGCACTAGTCCTCCTCTTTAACTCAAAACTGGTAACCTGTAGACATTTTTAAACATCTCCTATGGAGATTTTTAAGTGTCAAAAGTTTGTCGCCATTCCACAAGCGGGCGCAATTTTGAAGCACATCATGTTGGATATCAATTTACTCGGTGTGACATTATCTTTCAAAATATATAAAAACAAATGGACGAATTTTACTGTTTTCCTATTTTTTTATTAAAAAAAATGTTTGTAAGATTGCTGCGCAAATACGGTGTGACATAAAGTATTGCAACGACCACCATGTCATTCTCAAGGACAGTGTTTCTCAAAATCCAGTCCTCAAGGCGCCCCAACAGGTCATGTTTTCAGGCTTTCCATTATTTTGCACAAGTGATTTCATCAGTTTCACTGCCTAATGCCACGTACACACGATCAAATTGTCCGGCATACTTAGTACGGCAAACAATCCGGCGGATAGTCCGGCCGACTTTCTACCGAACGGACTTGGCCACACACGGACACACAGAAAGTCCGGCGTTTGCTAGCGCGATGACGTACAGCACATACGACGGGACTAGAAAAAGGAAGTTCAATAGCCAGTAGCCAATAGCTTCCTTTTTGTACTTGCTTCTGAGCATGCGCCATTCTTAGCCCGCCGGACTAGCATACTGACGAAAGTATTGTCTGCTGAAACCCAAGTCCGGCGGAAAGATTGGACTGCAAAAATACTTTCTAAGTCCGCCGGACTTTACGCTGAGAAAGTCCGCTGAAGCCCACACGCGATCGAATTGTCCGGTGAAATGCGTTTCAGCGGACTAAGTACGCCGGACAATTTGATCGTGTGTACGCGGCATTAGTGATTACCACATCTGTTTCATCTGAGGAAAATCCTGAAAACATGACCTGTTGGGGAGCCTTGAGGACTGGAGTTGAGAAACACTGCTCTAGGATGTCTGAAAAAAATAAATTATATATATATATATATATATATATATATATATATATATATATATATATATACATACATACATAATGTTTGAGGGTTCTAAGTAATTTTCTAGCAAAACAAATAAAACATATTTTAATTTGTAAACAACAAGTTTGAAAAATAGGACTGGTCCTTAAGTGGCTAAAACAAATGTTTCATACCTCCCAACTTTTTGAGATGGGAATGAGGGACGCCTATCAGCAAAAGAATGCAGGCATAGGACACACACCCTGGCCACGCCCCTTTAATGGAGAATTGCACAAAAAAACAAGTCTTCTTCTTCTTCTAATCCTTCTCCTTCTCCTTCTAATTCTATTTCTTCTCCTTCTCCTTCTTCTAATTCTTCTCCTTCTCCTTCTAATTCTAATTCTTCTTCTTCTCCATCTCCTTCTAATTCTTCACCTTCTCCTTCTAATTCTTCTCCTTCTAATTCTTCTCCATCTCCTTCTAATTCTTCTCCTTCTCCTTCTAATTCTTCTCCTCCTTCTTCTCCTTCTTCTCCTTCTCCTTCTTCTCCTTCTCCTTCTAAGCCCATGTACACATGGTCGGAGATTCCGAAAACCAAATCCGTCGGATTTTGGCCGTCGGATTTTGTCCGACAGATTTTGTCCGAAACTGTTGTATACACATGGTCGGACTTAGTTGTCGGAAAATCCGATCGTTCAGAACGTGATGACGTTATTTCGTTACGACGGGACTACGTTCAGTCTAGTAGCCAATAGCTTTGATGTAGGAATTTGATCTGAGCATGCGTGGCACTTTGTCCGATTGGAATTCTCTACACATGATCGGAGTATGTCCGATCGGAGCATTTTGTCGGAAAATATTTCCGGCAAGTTGGAAAATTTGGTCCGACGGATATTCCGACGGAAACAGTCCGATGCAGACCACACACAGTTGGAATATCCGACAAAACGCTCCAATCGGACACATTCCGTCGGAATCTCCGATCGTGTGTACAAGGGCTAATTCTTCTTGTCCGTCTCCTTCTCCTTCTCCTTTTAATTCTTCTCCTTCTCCTTCTAATTCAAATTCTTCTCCTTCTCCTTCTTCTTTTCATTCTAATTCTAATTCTTTTCCTTCTAATTCTAATTCTTCTCCTTCTCCTCCTAATTCTTCTCCATTTCCTTCTAATTCTTCACCTTCTCCTTCTAATTCTTCTCCTTCTCCTTCTAATTCTTCTCCTTCTAATTTTTCTCCTTCTCCTTCTAATTCTTATCCTTCTCCTTCTAATTCTTCTCCTTCTCCTTCTTCTCCTCCTAATTCTTCTTCTCTGTCTCCTTCTCCTTCTAATTCTTCTCCTTCTCCTTCTAATTCTAATTCTTCTCCTTCTCCTTCTAATTCTAATTCTTCTCCTTCTCCTTCTTCTCCTTCTTCTAATTCTAATTCTTCTCCTTCTAATTCTAATTCTTCTCCTTCTCCTTCTCCCTCTCCCTCTCCCTCTCCCTCTCCTTCTCCTTCTCCTTCTAATTCTAATTCTTCTCCTTCTCCTTCTAATTCTTCACCTGCTCCTTCTCCTTCTAATCCTTCTCCTCCTTCTCCTTCTCCTTCTAATTCTAATTCTTCTCCTTCTAATTCTAATTCTTCTTCTTCTCCTTCTAATTCGAATTCTTCTCCTTCTCCTTCGAATTCGAATTCTTCTCCTTCTCCCTCTCCTACTCCTTCTCCCTCTCCTTCTCCTTCTTCTCCTTCTCATTCTCATTCTAATTCTAATTCTTCTCCTTCTCCTTCTCCTTCTCCTTCTCCTTCTCCTTCTCCTTCTCCTTCTCCTTCTCCCTCTCCTTCTCCTTCTCCTTCTTCTCCTTCTCCTTCTAATTCTAATTCTTCTCCTTCTAATTCTTCACCTTCTCCTTCTAATCCTTCTCATTCTCCTTCTAATTCTAATTCTTCTGCTTCTCCTTCTCCCTCTCCTACTCCTTCTCCTTCTCCCTCTCCCTCTCCTTCTCCTTCTTCTCCTTCTCCTTCTTCTCCTTCTCCTTCTAATTCTAATTCTTCTTCTAATTCTTCACCTTCTCATTCTCCTTCTAATTCTAATTCTAATTCTAATTCTTCTCCTTCTCCTTCTAATTCTAATTCTAATTCTTCTCCTTCTAATTCTAATTCTTCTCCTTCTAATTCTAATTCTTCTCCTTCTAATTCTAATTCTTCTCATTCTAATTCTAATTCTTCTCCTTCTCCTTCTCCTTCTAATTCTAATTCTTCTCCTTCTCCTTCTAATTCTAATTCTTCTCCTTCTCCTTCTAATTCTTCTCCTCCTCCTCCTCCTCAGAATTTACAAATGCAGCAATTTAGAAATCAGATGAAAGGTTTAGCGCTGGAAAACACTTTTTGATAGATAATACATGCATTTTATATACATCTATATAGATCAGAGCAAAATGAGGGACAGAGGGACATTACTCCAAATCAGGGACAGTCCCTCGAAAATCAGGGACAGTTGGGTGCTATGGTATTTTAATATAAATATGGAGATTGTTTATGATGCGCTGTGCTTTTTTCAACAGAATATCGTTCAGTTAGCGTTTACATGTACTTTTCATAAAGCACAACATGGAGACTCATTTACATTTGCCTGAAACAGAGCGGCGCACAAGCTAATATTTCCCTTTTAATAACATGCATACAATATCGGCTTTCCTCTTACAATTAGCATACAGTGCATTGGCTGTTGACAGACAGCTCTTCTCCCATTGGTCCCATTAAACACTAGTTTAGTCTTGGCTACAATGTTTCCAAGCAACCTTCAAAAGCATTCCCTCAATTCACAGTCCAAGAGACTGCAACTCGAAGTCCGACTATCCATCCATGAATCCAGATTATCTGATTGTTTTTTTTATTTTTTTATTTCTTCTAATTAATTAAATAGAATCACTGTTCTGGAAATATCAGAGGGGTCGCCGGGGCTCCTTGCTGGTGCTCAGATATTGCGAGGACCGCGAGGAAGTATAGATTTACTGTGAATTCTCAGAACGCTCACATCTCCCGGGTATTTCAGCATGCACGGGTTGTAAAGCATGATTGTTAAATGTTATTTTTTTTTTTATTCCGTGATAATGAATGTATGGAAAATATCCACACAGGTGGTTGTAAAATGTAATGAAAACTGCATGAGGAGGAGGAATTAAAGGGCCATTCCACTCAAACTAGATTGTTCTGTTTCAAATGACGCTTTATGCATTGTCCTACCTCCTTATGCCCTATACACACGAGCGGAATTTCCGTCGGAAAAATCTTGAAAGGTTTTTCAGACGGAATTCCGCTCAAGCTTGGCTTGCATACACACGGTCACACAAAAGTTCTCTGAACTTTCGACCGCCAAGAACGCGGTGACGTACAAAACTACGACGAGCCGAGAAAATTAAGTTCAATGCTTCTGAGCATGCATCGAATTGTTTCTGAGCATGCGTAGGAATTTTATGCGTCGGAAATGCTACAGACGATCGGAAATTCCGATCGGAACTTTTTCCGTCAGAAAAATAGAGAACCTGCTCTCAATCTTTTGCTGGAGGAAATTCTGCCAGCAAAAGTCTGATGGAGCGTACACATGATCGGAATTTCCGACCAAAAGCTCACATCGGACTTTTGCTGGCGGAATTTCCGATCGTGTGTACGAGGCATTAGACCTAGTTTGTCTGGACAGTAGGATCACCTTCTGACTTAGCGCCATCCACAGGCAGCTTAAAGTGACTTTTTTTTTAGTAACCATTTTCCCTCCGGAAGATTTACCCCCCTTCATGACCAGGCAATTTTTTTGTGATATGGCACCGCGTTAGTTTACAGCGGAAGTAAACCCATCCATAAAACAGTTTAATTTACTGCACCTGCTGGAAATGTAACACTCCCATTGGTTGTGCTCTCAACAAAACTGTCAAAACATCCAATGGCTGATGTCAGCGACAGCCCGTGCATTGTGTGTGCATGGGTGCCGCCCCCCATCCCTGCTGCCGCCTCCCCATCCATGCCCCCGGCCCCTTTCAGGACGCCGGACGCATGGATTCCTATGGCAGGGGCAGGAGGGGTGCATTTAATTTTAAGCACCTAATTAGAGGCAGAGGCTCTAATAGGCTTCAAAAAAGGGTAGGCACGGGGGCGCAGAGAGTGTGCCCTGATCTCACCCAATTGTGTGACCATAGCGGATGAACATTCGCTATTTTCACACCGCATTGCCTCCCTGACAATCTGTAGGCAGGTCAGTGAGACCTGTTTCTTGATTGGCTAAAGTGCCAGGCATTCCTGTTGGATTCCCAGCGCTTTGGCGGAAGTGGGACAGAGCGGAGCAAGCTGACTGGAGAGGAGATGCCAGGGAAGAGGACACCCATGACAAGGTAAGCGCCGGACCTCCTGCATGGGAATCCATCCGCGATCCATCCAAAGGGGGGGTGCTGTAAGCGGAGTGTCCAGCGATCCATCTGCGGGAGGTGTGCTGTGAGCAGGGTGTCCAGCGATCCATCCGCTGGGGGGAGGGGGTGCTGTGAGCGGGGTGTGTCAGTGTCTGTGGTGCTGATCTAAATACAGTATCTGTGGTGCTGATCTATATCCAGTATCTGCTTTGCTGATCTATATACCGTATCTGCGGTGCTGATCTGTATACGTATCTGTGGTGCTGATTTGTATACCATATCTGTGGTGCTGATCTGTATATGTATCTGTGGTGCTGATTTGTATACCATATCTGTGGTGCTGATCTGTATACCGTATCTGTGGTGCTGATATGTATACCGTATCTGTGGTGCTGATCTGTATACCGTATCTGTGGTGCTGATCTGTATACCGTATCTGTGGTGCTGATCTGTATATCGTATCTGTGGTGCTGATCTGTATACCGTATCTGTGGTGCTGATCTATATACCGTATCTGTGGTGCTGCTCTGTATACCGTATCTGTGGTGCTGATCTGTATACCGTATCTGTGGTGCTGATCTGTATACCGTATCTGTGGTGCTGATCTGTAGACCGTATCTGTGGTGCTGATCTGTAGACCGTATCTGTGGTGCTGATCTGTATACACTATATGTGGTGCTGATCTGTATACCGTATATGTGGTGTTGATCTGTATACTGTATCTGTTGTGTTGATCTGTATACCATATCTGTGGTGCTGCTCTGTATACCGTATCTGTGGTGCTGAACTGTATATTGTATCTGTGGTGCTGATCTGTATACCGTATCTGTGGTGCTGATCTATATACCGTATCTGTGGTGCTGATCTGTATATCGTATCTGTGGTGCTGATCTGTATACCGTATCTGTGGTGCTGATCTGTATACCGTATCTGTGGTACTGATCTGTATACCGTATCTGTGGTGCTGATCTGTATACCGTATCTGTGGTGCTGATCTATATACCGTATCTGTGGTGCTGATCTGTATACCGTATCTGTGGTGCTGATCTGTATACCGTATCTGTGGTGCTGATCTATATACCGTATCTGTGGTGCTGATCTGTATACCGTATCTGTGGTGCTGATCTGTATACTGTATCTGTGGTACTGATCTGTATACCGTATCTGTAATGCTGAGCTGTATACTCTGTTCTGTGATTCTGGGGCTGTATACTCCTAACACTATGGGTGGGAGCAAGTGGAATACAAGGGGCGGAGTGGGTGGATTATATAAGGGGTGGGGCTTATAGAAAGTGGGAAGGGTCAGAAAGGAAAGGTGGGGTCTGGTGCCCCCCCCATCCTAAAATTTCACCAGCCGCCACTGGCTGCTGTCATAACTGATCACATGTACAGCATTATGGCAGTTGCAGACAGGAGGGTTTACTTACACTTTAACTGACAATTGCGCGGTCATGTGAGGCTGTACCATAATAAAATGTATGTCCTTTTTACTCACAAATAGAGCTTTCTTTTGGTGGTATTTGATCACCTCTGTGGTTTTTATTTTTTGCGCTAGATACAAAAAAAAAAGACTGACATTTTTGAAAAAAAATTTTTTTTTTACTTTCTGCTATAAAACATATCCAATAAAAAATGTAAAAAAATATAATTTCTTCAACAATTTAGGTCAATATGTATTCTGCTACATATTTTTGGTAAAAAAAAAATCCCAATAAGCGTATAAGTTTTAGATAGCATCTACAAACTATGGGATACATTTATTTAATTATCTTTAACTTTTTTTTATTAGTAATGGTGACGATCAGCGATTTATAGTGGGACTGCGATATTGCGGCGGACAAATTGGACACTACCTGACACTTTTGACGCTTTTCGGGGACCTGTGACACTAATACAGTGATCAGTGCTAAAAAAACATGCACTGTCACTATATTAGTGGCTAGGAAGGGGTTAACATCAGGGGCAATCTAAGGGTTAACTTTCCCAGGTTGTGCTTACTCACTGTGGGGGAGGTGCTTGGACTAGGGGAAGGCAAAAATCCACAGGATCAAAGCCTTCCCCACTGACTGAACGACAATCTTTCTTGTTTACATAGGCAGATTGCCGTTCTACCTGTGTCCTGTGTAATCTGCGGGTGCAGGCGGACATCGGGTGCAGGCAGATATCGGGTTCCACGATACCCGGCGCTGGGCTCTCGCTGTGTGTGATCACAGTGGGAGCGGCTCGCTGGCGGCGCACGTGCCCTAGACCCAGGAGTGTCAGATCATGTGCTAGGTAGGTGATCTGGGGCTGCCCTGCCACAGTAAATCTACGTGGGGTGGTAGATAATTGGTTAAAGTGACTGTAAATACTTATTTTTAATAATAAACATGGCATATTCACCTGCTCTGTGTAATGGTTTTGCACAGAGTAGACCCGATCCTCCTCTTCTCAGGTCCCACGCCAGTGCTCCTGGCTTCTCCATCCTGCCGGGTGCCTCCATAGCAAGTCGCTTGCTATGGGGGCATTCACTGGTTGGACTAATGTCCAAAAAAAACATTTTTTTTTTAAGAGCTTACTGATGTATAGGGGGGCGCTATTGTAATGGGAGCCTCTAACGTGAACACGGGACTCTGATGTGAAGTAGGGTTTTGATATGATGGGGGACCTCTGATGTGATGAGAAAACCTCTGATGTGGTGGGAGAACTTCTGATGTGATGGGGAAACCTCTGATGTGATGGGGAAACCTCTGATGTGATGGGAGAACTTCTGATGTGATGGGGAAACCTCTGATGTGAAGGGATGACCTCTGATGTGATGGGAGGACCTCTGATGTGATGGGAGGACCTCTGATGTGATGGGGAAACCTCTGATGAGAAGGGATGCTTCTGTTGTAATAGGGGGACCTCTGATGTGATGGGAGGACCTCTGATGTGATGGGGAAACCTCTGATGTGATGGGGAAACCTCTGATGTGAAGGGATGCTTCTGTTGTAATAGGGGGACCTCTGATGTGATGGGGAAACCTCTGATGTGATGGGAGGACCTCTGATGAGAAGGGATGCTTCTGTTGTAATAGGGGGACCTCTGATGTGATGGGGAAACCTCTGATGTGATGGGAGGACCTCTGATGTGATGGGAGGACCTCTGATGTGATGGGAGGACCTCTGATGTGATGGGGAAACCTCTGATGAGAAGGGATGCTTCTGTTGTAATAGGGGGACCTCTGATGTGATGGGGAAACCTCTGATGTGAAGGGATGCTTCTGTTGTAATAGGGGGACCTCTGATGTGATGGGGAAACCTCTGATATGAAGGGATGCTTCTGTTGTAATAGGGGGTCCTCTGATGTGATGGGGAAACCTCTGATGTGAAGGGATGCTTCTGTTGTAATAGGGGGACCTCTGATGTGATGGGGAAACCTCTGATGTGAAGGGATGCTTCTGTTGTAATGGGGGAGGACCTCTAATGATGGAAGGACCTCTGATGTGATGGGGGAAATTCTGATGTGAAGGGAGGCTTCTGATTTAATGAAGGGACCACTGTTGTAATGGGGAAACCTCTGATGTGATGGTAGAACCTCTGATATGCAATTCAAGATGGCTTTGTCTATTGTCTCAGGCATGGGTTTCCCAATGATAAGTAACATTTATGTTTTTTGCATACTTTTTTTGGATGACTGTAAAAAGGTTGGGAAAAGCTAGTGTATGATATATATGCCTTAATTCCACAAACAAAATGCCATCCAGTTGGGATTAGACATATTTTACAACCAATTTATGTGGCAAATGAAGCAAAGAAAATTGCGAGAACTTAAGTAAGTATAAAGATCCTGAAACAAGGTGCAGCGGGCCCAACTCCTTCCCTGGTACAGAAGGCTAATTTGCCTTCATACACGGGTGCTGTGAACAAGAATAATTCCTACATTTTAGTTAGGCCAATGTTTATGCTTAGATTGATGTATTGATGCCTCATTTCAATAGTCTTCTGGTGTTGATTGGTTTGTTTCCACCCGACAGACCATTCCCCGTCATCATTTCTCGGGGTCATAGGAACAATGATGCCGGCCGCGCACTCCATCAGCCAGCTAGCCAGTTTCTCGTACGAGTGAGCACAGCACATTGGCAGGTAGGTCATTTAGCAAACACATATTTTCCTTTTTAGTATGTAATGATAACCTGAATAAAAGGTTTGAATTACCAGGCAGGCTCAACGCACTTCGCCGCTGACTGATGAGGGCTATTTATGTCACAGAGAGGAAAAAACAACGCAGCGAGGAGGAAAATATGGAAAAATACACAGAAAATAAAGTCCAGTTCTCCATAGAAGAAATAATGAACTCTAACCTATTCACTATTCCTTCCTTGTGTATTTGCTTTTTCTTTCTTCCTTTTTTTTTTTTTTTTATTTAGTCTATCCCCAACTCTTTTATTCCTTTCTTCTTTTTTCTACCTCTCCTTCCTTCATTCCTTTCTTCCTCCCCTGCTTCTTACTTTATGATTTATCACATTTTTTATATTGTTTGTAAATCATATCTGAAAAAAGAGGAAATTAAATACAGTTTTCCATAGAAATTATGTTGCAGCCTATCCTCAATTCCTTCCTTCCATCTGTCCTTCCTTACTATCCTACTTCCTTACAAACCATTAGCATTTCTTTGAAAAAATTTTGTAGTCTATCCCCAACTCTAGTTTTCCTTTCTTCTTATTTCTGTTTCTCCTTCATTCTTTTCTTTTTCTCTCTCTCCTTCCTTCCTTCCATCCTTTCTCTCTTCCTTCCTTTTTATGTTTCTCCTTCTTTCCTCACTTCCTATTTTCTGTTTTTCCTTCCTTTTTCTTTCCCTTTTTCCTTCCTTCCTTTTTCTGTTTTTCCTTCTTTCCCTTTTCTGTTTCTCCTTCTTTCCTTCCTTCCTACCTTCCTTCCTTTCTTCTTTTTCTCATTCCTTCCATCCTTTGTCCCTTCCTTCATTCCTTTCTTCCTTCCTTCTTCCTTGCTTTCTGCCTTCCTTCCTTCCTCACTCTATTCCTTCCTTTCTTCCTTTTTCTCCTTCCATCCTTTCTTTTGCTGTTTTTTTCCTTCCTTCTTCTTTCTGTTTCTCCTTCCTTCCTTCCCTTGTTTTTTCTGTTTCTCCTTCCTTCCTTCCGTCCTTCCTTTCTTTTTATTTATCTCATTACTTCTTTCTTTTCTTTCTTTCTTCCTTCCTCCCTTCCTTCATTTTTATGTATCTCCTTCCTTTCTTCATTCCTTCCTTCTTTCCTTTTTCTGTTTCTCCTTCCTTCCTCTGTTTTTCCTTCCTTTCTTTTTCTGTTTCTACTTCCTTCCTTCCCTTTTCTGTTTTTCCTTCCTTCCTTTTTCTGTTTCTCCTTCCTTCTCATTTTATAATTTATACAAAATTAAAATGTTTTATTTAAAAAAAACCCTGAAAACAGAGACAATTTTTCCATAGAAAGAATGTTGCAGTCTATCCCAAATTAGTTCCTTCCTTTAAACAAAAAAAACAAATAAATGTAAAAATGGCCGGAGAGAGGATAGATAGATAAATAGATAGATAGATAGATAGATAGATAGATAGATAGATAGATAGATCAAAAAAATATTCCCAGTAATTTAAATAAATACAATTTGCCAAAAATACAATCCTTTGTTCCTCTCTCCGTCCCCTGCTTCCTTCCTACAAATAATTGTACAGATGGATAGAGATAGATCTCTCTCCTTCCTTCCATCCTTCCTCTTGTCCTTCCTTTTTCTGTTCCTCCTTCTTTCCTCCCTTCCTTTCTTCTTTTTTCTGTTTTTCCTTCCTTCCTTTTTCTGTTTCTTCTTCCTTTTTTTCCTTCCTTCCTTCCTTTGTTCCTTTTTCTGTTTTTCCTTCCTTCCCTTTTCTGTTTCTCCTTCCTCCCTTCCTTCCTTTCTTCCTTCCTCCTTCCTTTTTTCCCTTCCTTCCTCCCTTCCTTACTTCCTTTCTTTCTTCCCTTTTCTCCTTCCTTACTTTCTTTTGCTGTTCTTTTTCCTTCCTTCCTTTCTTTTTTCTGTTTCTTCTTCCTTCCTTCCTTCTTCTTTCTGTTTCTCCTTCCTTCCCTTCTTTTTTCTGTTTCTCCTTCCTTCTGTCCTTCCTTCCTTTTTATGTATGTCCTTACTTCTTTATTTCCTTCCTTCCTTTTTATGTCTCTCCTTCCTTCCTTCCTTCATTCCTTCCTTTTTCTGTTTCTCCTTCCTTCCTTCCCTTCCCTCTGTTTTTCCTTCCTTCCTTTTTCTGTTTTTACTTCCTTCCTTCCTTTTTTCTGTTTCTCCTTCCTTCTTTCCTTCCTTTCTTTTTATGTATCTCCTTACTTCTTTATTTTCTTCCTTCCTTCCTTTTTATGTATCTCCTTCCTTCCTTCCTTCATTCCTTCCTTCCTTCCTTTTTTCTGTTTCTCCTTCCTTCCCATTTTATAATTTATACAAAAAAAAATGTTATTTTGGTTAGAAAGAAACCTGAAAACAGAGAAAATGTAAATACGTTCTTCCATAGAAAGAATGTTGCAGTCTATCCCCAATTAGTTCCTTCCTTTAAACAAACAAATACATAAATGTAAAGATGGCCAGAGAGATAGAGATAGATAGATAGATAGATAGATAGATAGATAGATAGATAGATAGATAGATAGATAGATAGATAGATAGATAGATAGAAAAATATATATTCCCAGTAATTTAAATAAATACAATTTGCCAAAAATAAAACCCTTTCTTCCTCTCTCCGTCCCCTGCTTCCTTCCTACAAATAATTGTATAGATGGATAGAGAAAGATAGACAGACAGACAGACAGACAGACAGACAGACAGACAGACAGACAGACAGACAGACAGATAGATAGATAGATAGATAGATAGATAGATAGATAGATAGATAGATAGATCTCTATTATAGGAAGACTATGAATAGATAAATAGATGGATAGTAGACTATAGACAGACAGACAGATAGATAGAGAGATAGATAGAGAGATAGATAGATAGATAGATAGATAGATAGATAGATAGATAGATAGATAGATAGATAGATAGATAGATAGATAGATAAATCAGATTTTATACTCTGCATTGTAAATAGATACAATTTGTCATGAATATATTTTTCCAGCCCATGTACATCAGAGGATCACATTTATTTTTTTCCTATTTCTAATGTAATAAGTCTAAACATGTTTAGCATTCCGCTGGTCTTACCGTCCATAAGAACCTCTGTCCTTTCTACTTTTCTATATGGAGTCTTAATAGGAGCGGGGATTTTCCTTCTGTACCTCATGTTCCCAGCCCTGACATAACACAATAGCTGTCCTCAATGACACCTAATAACCGCGGGGTAATTGAAACATAACTCAGTGCAAAAGGCCAGGACTGGATGACGTGTTTTTCTGTTTCTCAGGAAATAAACAACTGAATAGAATATTAAAAACTGAGCACTGTTTGTATCTACAGTGACGGTATAAAATAATTTCATTACTATAGTCATTCTGTAGTGGCCCCTTCTGTACATACACTTTATTACCAAAAGAATTGGGACACCTGCCTTTACACGCACATGAACTTTAATGGCATCCCAGTCTTGGTCTGTAGGGTTCAATATTGAGTTGGCCCACCATTTGCAGCTATAACAGCTTCAACTCTGGAAGAATGGTCAAACATTCCCATAGACACGCTCCTAAACCTTGTGGACGGCCTTCCCAGAAGAGTTGAAGCTGTTATAGCTGTAAAGGGTGTGCCAACTCAATATTGAACCCTACGGACTAAGACTGGGATGCCAGTAACCACTTAAGGGCCAGTCGTCTTCATTATACTGTGGAAGGTTGGCTCTCCTGGGTGAATAGCTGTAGGTGTACGTTGGGCACTTACTTTAACCACTTGCTTACTGGGCACTTAAACCCCCCTCAGTCCCAGACCAATTTTCAGCTTTCAGCGCTGATGCACTTTGAATGACAATTGCGCGGGCATACAACACTGTACCCAAATGAAATTTTTATCATTTTTTTCCCACAAATAGAGCTTTCTTTTGGTGGTATTTAGTTACAGCTCGGAGTTTTATTTTTTGCTAAACAAACAAAAAAAGATGCAAAAAAATAAAAAAATAAAATCATGTTTTAATAGTTTGTTATAAAATTTTGCAAACGGGTAATTTTTCTCCTTCATTGAAGTGCGCTGATTAGGCGGCACTGATAGGCTGCATTGGTGGGCACTGATGGGCTGCATTGGTGGGCACTGATAGGCTGCATTGGTGGGCACTGATAGGCTGCACTGGTGGGCACTGATAGGCATAGTTAAGGCGGCACTAATAGGCACAGATAAGGCGGCACCGATGGGCACAGATAAGGCGGCACTGATGGGCAAAGATGGGCACAGATAAGATGGCACGGATGGGTGGCACGGATAAGTGGCACGGATGGGTGGCACGGATGGGCACTGATAGGTACCACAGATAGATGGGACTGATGGGCACTGATAGGTGGCACTGATAGGTGGCTCTGATAGGTGGCACTGCTGGGCACTGATGGGCGGCACTGCTGGGCACTGATGGGCGGCACTGCTGGGCACTGATGGGCGGCACTGGAGTGCAGCACCTTTGAGGCAGATTGGGTGGCACTGTGGGTGGCACTGTGGGTGGCACTGTGGGGTGGCACTGTGGGTGGCACTGTGGGTGGCACTGTGGGTGGCACTGTGGGCACTATGGGCACTGACGGGGGGCACTGACGGGGGGCACTTACTTTTGCTTTTTATTTTACTTCAGGATGGCACTGCGGGAGGCAGGTGGGCACTGGCAGGTGGCAGGTGGTCCCTTGTATTGATGGCCGTGATCGGGACTAATGTCCCGATCACGGCCGCCGGTGATCGGCTTTTTTTTTTCTCCTCGCGCTGTCAGCGCGAGGAGGAATAATAGCCGATTACCGGCTCCGTTCTATCACATGATCAGCTGTCATTGGCTGACAGCTGATCACGTGATAAGGGGTCGGGATCGACCCCTTGCACGGATCGGTGATCAGGCGAGTCTCATGGACTCGCCGATCACAGAGCGCGCCGCGCGCGCCCCTCAGGGGGCGCGCAGGCCGCTCGTAACCGGGACGACGTCAATAGACGTAGTCCCGGAAATGTAGGTCCGCGCTAATGCCGTCATTTGGCAATAGCGCGGTACCGAAGTGGTTGAAAGCGACTGGGGGCACGCATGCCTGTGGCATGACGCTGGAGCTGATGCGCATGGCTGGCGCACGGCGATGTCCACCCCACACCTGTGATCGCTCCACAGAGAGCAAGAATGGGGATCTGTTAATGTAAATGGGCAGATCCCCATTCTGACAGGGGAGGAGAGAAAGATCTGCTGTATAAATGTCACTGGTCCCAAAAATATGTCAAAAGTGTCCGATATGTCCACTTCAATGTCACAGTCCTGCTAAAAATCGTAGATCGCTGCCATTAATAGTAAAAATGAAATAAATAATAAAAATACCATGAATCTATCCCCTATTTTGTAGACGCTATACATTTTGCACAAACCAATCAATATAGGCTTAATGCAATTTGTTTTACCAAAAATATGTAGAAGGATAGATATTGGCCTAAACTGATGAAGACATTTTTTTTTTTTTTGGGATATTTACTTTAGCAAAAAGTTAAAAAGATTGTTTTTTATTTTTTCAAAATTGTTGCTTTTTTATGTTTATAGCGCAGAAAATAAAAACCGCAGAGGTGATCAAATACCACCAAAAGAAAGCTCGATTTGTGGTAAAAAAAAGACATCACTTTTGTTTGAGTACAACGTCGCTTGACCATGCAATTGTCCCTTAAAGTGACACAAAGAAGTATCACAAAAAATGGCCTGGTCATTAGGGGGGCAAATCCTTCTGGTCCTTAAGTGGTTAAAGTTCATGTGCCTGTAAAGGCAGGTGTCCCAATACTTTTGGTAATATAGTGTATATAAACATGGTGGAGTGCTGTGGGAGTGCCATCACCCCAGTGACTAGCGAAAAAGAGAGAAAGGGAGAGAGAGGACTGGAGAGAGGGAGAGAAAGGAGAGGGAGAGAGAAAGGAGAGAGAGAGAGAGAGAGAGAGAGAGAGAGAGAGAGAGAAAAGAGAGGGAGAGAGAGGAGAGGGAGAGAGAGAGAGAGAGAGAGAGAGAGAGAGAGAGAGAGAGAGAGAGTGAAAGGAGAGAGAGAGGAGAGAGGGAGAGAAAGGAGAGGGAGAGAAAGGAGAGGGAGAGAGAGAGAGAGAAAAAGGAGAGAGAGAGAGAAAGGAGAGGGAGGGAGAGGAGAGAGGAGAGAGGAGAGAGAAATGAGAGAGAGAGAGAGAGAGGGAGGAGAGAGAAAGAGAAAGGGAGAGGAGAGAGAAAGGCAGAGAGAGAGGAGTCAGGGACAGGGTCTGGTCACAGTGCTCACTCACTTGGATGGTCCCCGGGGGCTCTCAGTCACTGTGGTATCTCTAGTGGCTGTCGGCTTGTTTAATCTTCCCACCCCCACATTCCTACAGATGCAGCACACAGACAGGGAGAGAAGAAGGAAGCAGGCAACCTCTGGCATACTACGTCTGCTACTGGAGGTGGAAAGAGCCCTGTGGGGATCATCTCCTTTTAGCTTACAGGACAGGACAGCCACATGTCGTGAGCCACCTGTCACTGCACTGTCTGCACACCGACACCAGGGACATGAAAGGAGGGGGACGGGGAGAAGAGGAGCAGGTGGATGGAACCACTGGTGTTCTGAAGGGGGCAGCATGGCACTGATTTCTGCACTCCTCGAGTGCTCCAGCTACTCCTGCATTACGCCACTGGCTGCGAGTTAGGAGCCAGTGCAGCGGGTGGCCTCTGCGGGAGTTGGGACTAGTGGGGCACCAGTAGAACACTGCCAGCGTCCGCCAGTCTCGCCAACCCCTTGGTACAGCCCTGGCTTGACACCATCTGAACCAAATAAGTTTATCTTAGAGTAATCCATGACCTTAGTCTGCTTGTCTTCAGAAAACTGTTTGCGGGCTTTCTTGTACATCAACTTTAAAAGAGGCTTCCTTCTGGGATGACAGCCATGCAGACCAATTTGATGCAGCGTGCAGTGTATGGTCTGAGCACTGACAGGCTGACCCCCCCCACCCCTTCAACCTCTTCAGCATTGCTGGCAGCACTCATATGTCTATTTCCCAAAGACAACCTCTGGATATGATGCGGAGCATGTGCATTCAACCTCTTTGGTTGACCATGGTGAGGCCTGTTCTGAGTGGAAGCTGTTCTGTTAAACCACTGTATGGTCTTGGCCACCATGCTGAAGCTCAGTTTCAGTGTCTTGGCAATCTTCTTATAGCCTAGGCCATCTTTATGTAGAGCAACAATTCTTTTTTTTCAAATCCGCAGAGAGTTCTTTGCCATGAGGTGCCATGTTGAACTTCCAGTGACCAGTATGAGAGAGTGAGAGCGATAACACCAAATTTAACACACCTGCTCCCAATTCACACTTGAGACCTTGTAACACTAACGAGTCCCATGGAAAATGGCTAATTGGGCCCAAGTTGGACATTTTGACTTCGGGGTGTACTCACTTTTGTTGCCAGCGGTTTAGACATTAATGGCTGTGTGTTGAGTTATTTTGAGGGGACAGAAAATTGACACTGTTATACAAGCTGTACATTCACTACTTTACATTGTAGCAAAGTGTCATTTCTTCAGTGTTGTCACATGAAAAGATAGAAGAAAATATTTACAAAAATGTGAGGGGTGTACTCACTTTTGTAAGATACTATATATATATATATATATATATATATATATATATATATATATATACTGTATATATATATATATATATATATATATATATATATATATATATATGATATTTTTTGCCTCTCTTGTCTCTTGTATCATAGAATATCCGTGTAGCTACATATGAGCATTCCTGAAAAAGAACATAAACTATTGTCGAAACTCGTTGGATTGTTTCTATAGTTTGTATTTCATGGTCAAGGATTCATTCACCACCTTTACTGTGTTGCTCATGTATAATTTATAATAGATCCCCCCCCCCCCTCACCCTCCCCTTCGTTGATTGGAGGGTATTCTTTTTATATTCTATACATATAGGGGGTGTTATACCAAAATAGTCTAACCTAAAAGTAGTTGAAGTCAGAATAATGAAATATACTGTAGATTTATAAAAAAAATGGGGAAAAAAAGAGGAAAAAAGTAATACAGGAAATAATTATTAGAGCTGAACTCGTGCAGTTTTGCCAACAATACATCATTAAATGTATTTGTTTTAATGTAAGCAGTGTACCCTTGAAATAAGTCCCCCTTGATTTCTGAAGCTATATGCTCAGTGGAGAAGTTCATCTTCAAAGTTCACCACAAAAGCTTTGATAAACATTGTAGAGGCCAAGGTGATGAGAGCGCTTTCCGTACACTTCCTTTCCAATAGAGCCCGCAGGTTCATTAAGCAAAGCCACAGTCAAGATGAGCCAGAGCAGCAGCCAGCTAACAGAGATACCAAGATCAGAAGCAAGGCCAAGGTCAATGTTTGACAGGCAGCATAAGTACCAAAATAGCAGGCAGGAGAAGTCAAGACACAAGCCAAGATCAACAGAAAGAGACTTGGATAAAACAGTCAGGATGCAACCTGAGCTGACAACCAATCAGCTATGGCTGCATGCATTGAAGGTCTTTGGGCATAGCCACCTGCTTAACCCTACTGAAAAAACCCTGAAGTCACTCAAGTTGCCCTCTCAGGAGCTCAACTCCCCTTGACCAGCAGTGACTCAGCAGCTCAGCTCCCCCTGGTCCCTCTGCTGGAAGCACCTTACCAGCTCATTTTCCCATGTGTTCCCCTTCTCTCAGCAGTGACTCATTGAACCAGAACTGCAAGCTTTCTTCTCACAGCAGTGACTCAGCATCTCAGCTCCCCCTGGCCCCTCTCCCAGTAGTAATCCAGCAGCTCAGCTCCCCCTGACCCTTATGCTGGCAGTGATCTACCAGTTCAGTTTTCCAGGTCCCCTCTCACAGCAACGACTCAGTGAACCAGAGACTCAGCTTTCCACGTGCAGCAGTGACTCAGCAGCTCAGCTCCCCCTTGCCCCTCTCCTGGCAGTAACCTACCAGCTTGGTCTTCCATGCCACCCCCTCAGCAGTGACTCAGTGAACAAGAAGCTCAGCTTTCCACTCACAGCAGTGACTCAGTAGCTCAGCTCCCCCAGGCACTTCTCCCAGTAGTAATTCAGCAGGCCATTATCCCCTGACCAGTGGTGACTCAGCAGCTCAGCTCCTCCTGGCAGTAACCTGCCCGCTCAGTTTTCCATGCCCCCCCCCCCCACCTCTCAACAGTGACTCAGTGAACCTGAAGCTCAGCTTTACACTCACAGCATAGACTCGCTCAGCAGCTTAGCTCCTCCACCCCTCTTCTGGCAGTGGACTACCAGCTCAGCTTCCTATGCCCCCTCCTCCCAGCAGTGATGCTTTGAACCAGAAGGGCAGCTTTCTTCTCAGAACGGTGACTCAGCATTTCAGCTCTCCCCCTGTCTCCTCTCCCAACAGTGGCTCAACAGATCAAACTCCCTCCCACCCCTTCCCAAGAAGTGACTCAGCAGCTCAGCTTCCCTTATTCCTTCCTCCTCCTCTCCTCGATTAGAGTTTACATGGCTGGAAGTCTGCTGAGTCACTAATGAGAGGGGAAGTTGAGTGAGCTGAGCTTCTAAGAGAAAAAGGTGGATAGCTTAAATCAGTGGTCTCGAAACTGTGGCTCTTTGTTCACTTTGAACCGGCCCTTGGGGCACGATTTCATCCACTGACACATGCAATGGAGCACAATTCCCCCCCATCAGACACCAACAAAGGTGCATAATTCCTCCCGATAACCCCAATGATGGGGCACAATTTCTCCTAATGACACCAGCAATGGGGCTGAATGACACTAACAATGGGGCACAATTCCTCCTAATGGGGGGCCAATGACACCAATGATGTGGCACAATTCTCCCCATTTGACACCAACAACAGAGCACAATTGACACCAGCAATGGAGGCGAATGACACCAATGATGGGGCCCAATTTTTCACAATGGGGCCAATGACACCAATGATGTGGCACAATTCCCCTATCCAACACCAACAAAGGAGCATAATTCCTCCCAAAGACCCCAACAGTGGGGCACAATTCCTCCCAATGGGGACACTGACACCAATAATGGGACACAATTCCCATTCTGACACCAACAATGGGGCCCATTGACACCATTGATGGGGCACAATTCCTGCCAGTGACACCAACAATTCCTCCCAATGACCCCAATGATGGGGCACAATTCCTCCTAATGACAACAGCAATGGGGCTGAATGACACTAACAATGGGGCACAATTCCTCCTAATGGGGGGCCAATGACACCAATGATGTGGCACAATTCTCCCCATCTGACACCAACAATGGAGCACAATTCCTCCTAATGACACCAACAATGGAGGAGAATGACACCAACGATGAGGCCCAATTTTTCACAATAGGGCCAATGACACTAATGATGTGGCACAATTCCCCTATCCAACACCAACAAAGGAGCATAATTCTTCCCAAAGACCCCAACAGTGGGGCACCATTCCTCCCAATGGGGACAATGACACCAATGATGTGGCACAATTCCCCTTCTGACACCAACAATGGGGCCCAGTAACACCATCGGTGAGGCACAATTCCTCCCAGTGAGACCAACAATGTAGCCCAATCACACCAATGGAGGGGCACAATTCCTGCCAGTGACACCAACAATTCCTCCCAATGACACTAATGATGGATGCAAGGGCATTTTCTACTTCCAATGGCTAACACCTGCCCCCCCCCCCCCCCCAAGTCTGAAGGATGGTAAACTGGCCCTTTGTTTAGAAAGTTTGGAGACCCCCTGGCTTAAATGCTAATGTTGTAAATTGTGAAGACAGTTTGCTCTGCAGTGCTTATAGCTACTGAGGTCAGTGAGGGCTTGTTTTAAAGCCCAATAACTGATTGTTAAGAACAAAGAAAATCCAACTTGGAAACAGGTTCACTTTAGGTGGAGGCATGGGCAAAATGTCAGTTAAAAAACTGCTGTGTATAAAAAAATAAAAATAAGAATACAATCTTTCATGATCACACACGCTATTTTACAAAAAAGCGCAAAAGACTGGATATTAAAAAAAGGGTTAAAAACAGATTTTTTTTTTTCTTTAAGAAAATTTTATTTTAATGCGTGTGCTTATGAGGAATACACTTTGTTCCTGCGCTGACTGCCGAAGCATTGAAGCAACTGCAAATGATGCAGAAACTTTGGCTTAGAGCAAGCCGCATCGCAAAGTCGCGGATCAGGCCAACAGGGTGACTAATGGCGTCTTTCATTGTCCTCGATAGTCATGGCCAATTTAAGTTCAGAAAACAGTTCTTTAAGCCGTGAAATGATGCCCACTGGCACAGCGGCCTGAACATATTATGGCACCATACATGCAAATGGTCCAGAGCTGGCAGACCATAATATATGTTGGTTGACAGTGGATCAGAATTGAAAAATTAGGCAGCGTAAGTAATTAGTCCTTGGGATGTGGATTCAGGGACATCACTAAAGAATGTCAGTGTTAGCCTGACCATTAACTCTTCCCCGGAGAATAGAACACATTAAAAAAATGGAAATGAGGACTTTTTCATTAAGCTATATCTTTTAATATCTGTCCGGAGTTCAGCACCAATAAAAAAAGCCACCTGGGCAGGTTATTGTATTCTAAAATGAATGGACAGTAGACAGCAAATCTATCTGCTCAGCACAAAGTCTACTAGTTGAGGTGTCAGGTACTTCTTTTGGTAACTTTATTGTACAGAAAGTGCAGCCTAAATCATATTGTAACTGAACCCCCTCCCTTATATCTATCTATACCCTGTGCAGGTACCTGCGCCACAAGTTCATTAACTTTTTATATTTCTCACAAGTCCCATTTAACCACTTGCCGACTGGCTCACGCCGATATACGTCGGCAAAGTAGCACGGGTGTGCAAAACAACATACTCGTACATCACTGCATCGTCCGTGGCTAGCGGGCGTGCACACGCCAGGTGCCGCGGAGGTCATGCCCGCGGGTCCCACACACTCAATGTCCACCGGTGGCCCGCGATCATGGTACGGAGAGGCAGAACGAGCGGCGACAGAAGACCAGGCCACCGCTAGTAAAAGAGCTATAGGAAGATAGCGGAGGCCCGGCAAGAAATACCGAAGAGGGGGACCCCCGAAGTCGAAAGAAGACCCCCAAGCAGCGGCGATGAAGAAGAAAGCCGGGCTCTTCCGCTAGTAAAAGAGCTAGCAGAAGATAGCAGAGGAGTCCGACGAGAAGACCCCCAAGACGGAAGACCACTGGAGCTGTGCAATAAATTATTTTAAAACCTTGTGTTGTTTTTTTTTACACTTTTATCACCAGGTAAATGAGTAGGGGTACATTGTACCCCATACTCATTCACATAGGGTGGCGGTCCGGCATCTGGGGGCCCCCTTATTAAAGGGGCTCCCGGATTCTGATAAGCCCCCCGCCCGCAGACCCCAACAAACAATGGCCAGGGTTGTCGGGAAGAGGCCCTTGTCCTCATCATCATGGGGACAAGGTGCTTTGGGGTGGGGGGGCTGCACTACCTGGAGCCACGTTCAAAATGAACGGACTTTTCTCCGTGTGTGGGCAAGTCTGTTCATTTCAAAAGTCCGGCGGACTAGCACACAGACTCCTGGATTGTCCGCCGGACTACCGAGTCCGGCGGACAATTTTGAGTCAAAACTCCTTTCTAAGTCCACTGGACTTTTGGGGAAAAAAAGTCCATCAGAGCCCACACACGGGCAGATTGTCCGGCGGACTCTGGTCTGCTGGACCAAGTCCGCCGGATAGTCCGATCCGGTGTATGGGGCATAAGAGTACCTGAACCTCCTTCCTAACCCTCTGATCCTATTTTAACCACTTTCAGACCGGACCATTTTGCTGGTCAAAGACCAGACCACTTTTTGCGATTCGGCACTGCGTCGTTTTAACTGACAATTGCGCGGTCGTGCGACGTGGCTCCCAAACAAAATTGACGTCCTTTTTTTCCCACAAATAGAGCTTTCTTTTGGTGGTATTTGATCACCCCTGCGGTTTTTATTTTTTGCGCTATAAACAAAAATAGAACGACAATTTTGAAAAAAACGCATTATTTTTTACTTTTTGTTATAATAAATATCCCCCAAAAATATATAAAAAAACATTTTTTTCCCTCAGTTTAGGCCGATACGTATTCTTCTACATATTTTTGGTAAAATATTGATTGGTTTGCGCAAAAGTTATAGCGTTTACAAAATAGGGATAGTTTTATAGCATTTTTATTAATAATGTTTTATTATTTTTTTTTTACTAGTAATGGCGGCGATCAGCGATTTTTATTGTGACTGCGACATTGTGGGGGACCCATCGGACATTTTTGACACATTTTTGGGACCATTGTCATTTATACAGTAATCACTGCTATATAAATGCAGTGATTCCTGTGTAAATGATACTGGCAGTGAAGGGGTTAACCAGTGGGTGGCAGTGTAGGGGTTAAGTGTTCCTAGGGGTGTTACTAACTGTGGGGGGGTTGGGCTTTCATTTAGGGAACACTGATCTCTGCTCCAATCACATGGAGCAGAGATCAGCGTCACTAGTTGCTAGGCACAATGGAGAAATGCTGTTTACACGGCATTTCCTCCATTCAGCCGTCCCGTGAGACGATTGCGGGTATGCCCGCAGCGATCGAGTCCGCGGGTCCCGCGACCGGACTCACGGGGGTCCCAACCAGCGCGTCCCGATGGCAGGGCGGCATTGAAGATTGGACGTACATGTACGCCAATATGCCTGCCCGTGCCATTCTGTCGACGTACATCGTCGTGCGCTGGTCAGGAACCGGTTAAAGAGACTGTTTGTTGTCTACGCTTTTGCAATAAAAATCCCATCATGCGGATCTGTCGCCAGTCTCTAGCGTTACTGGGTATCTACAACGGGAATCCCCTAGACACAAATCGAGGAGAAGAAGGTAACGGTAAGCCCAATCAAACCAGCAGCTCCTTCGGGGGTTAGTGCTATATATAATTTTAATTTCTAAAATAATTATTTTTTAAACTGAAAGGGGTTGTTTTACAAGGTGAAGGTTCACATATACTTTAAGTACATTTGCATGTGTACATGTGCTAAAAATGTAGGATCTACAGTATGTGGCCACAGGAACATTTCTGCTCTATTATTTTTTTCTTTTTTTAGGCCGCGTACACACGGGCGGACTGTTCGCCCAACTTTGTTTGTCAAACAGTTTCGGCAAACAGTCCGCTCAAAATTAGCATGGACGGACATGGCCACACACGGCACTTTTTGAGCGGACTGTTTCAGCGAACTGTTTGACAAACAGTTCGCTCAACTTTTGAAATGAACGGACTCGCCCACGTAAGGCGGAGGCAAATCCGCCCATTTCGAGCGCGTGTACAGGTAGGCGGGGCCCGCGAAGGAGACGTCGCGGGCTCCGCCGCCTGGAATGGACTTAAAGGGGAACCCCAACGCCGAAAAAAATCGGCGTGGGGGTTCCCCCAAAGTCCACAACAGACCCTTGTCCGAGCACGCTACCCGGCCGGCCAGGAAAGGGGGGCGAGCGAGCGCGCCCCCCCTCCTGAGCCGTACCAGGCCGCGTGCCCTCAACATGGGGGGGTGCCTTGGGGAAGGGGGGGCCGCGCGGCCCCCCCACCCCAAAGCACCTTGTCCCCATGTTGATGAGGACAAGGGCCTCTTCCCGACAACCCTGGCCGTTGGTTGTCGGGGTCTGCGGGGGGGGGCTTATCGGAATCCGGGAGCCCCCTTTAAGAAGGGGGCCCCCGGATACCGGCCCCCCACCCTATGTGAATGAGTATGGGGTACAATGTACCCCTACCCATTCACCTGTGAAATAAAGTACAAAAAAAAACACAACACAGAGAAAAAATATTTTATTGCACAGCTCCGGGGGTCTTCCGTCTTCGGGGGTCTTCTCGCCGGACTCCTCCGCTATCTTCGTGTAGCTCTTTTACTAGCGGAGGAGCCCGGCTTTCTTCCTCCCCGCCGCCGGCCTCTTCTCCCGACTTCGGGGGTCTTGTCCCCCTCTTCGGTTCTTCTGCCGGGCCACCGCGCCTTCTTATAGCTCTTTTACAGGCGGTGGCCCGGTCTTCTGTCGCCGCTGCCTTCCGTTCTTCTGTCGCCGCCTTCGGTTCTTCTGCCGGGCCACCGCGCCTTCTTGTAGCTCTTTTACAGGCGGTGGCCCAGTCTTCTGTCGCCGCTGTCGCTGTCGCCGCCTTCCGTTCTTCTTCTTCTTCTTGTTCTTCTTCCCCAGGAGATGTTGACACGTCGCTCTCTCCGGCCGGAATGCCAGAGCCGCGCTGTGCGGTCACTTATATAGTGACAATGGGGCGGTGTCACATGGTATATGTCACATGGGTTGGTCACATGGTGACCCCGCCCCCTTACGATGTCATAGTCCCCATGTGACATCAACCCATGTGACCAACCCATGTGACATATACCATGTGACACCGCCCCATTGTCACTATATAAGTGACCGCACAGCGCGGCTCTGGCATTCCGGCCGGAGAGATCATCGAGGCAACATCTCCTGGGGAAGAAGAACAAGAAGAAGAAGAAGAACGGAAGGCGGCGACGGCGACAGCGACAGCGGCGACAGAAGACCGGGCCACCGCCTGTAAAAGAGCTACAAGAAGGCGCGGTGGCCCGGCAGAAGAACCGAAGGCGGCGACAGAAGAACGGAAGGCAGCGGCGACAGAAGACCGGGCCACCGCCTGTAAAAGAGCTATAAGAAGGCGCGGTGGCCCGGCAGAAGAACCGAAGAGGGGGACAAGACCCCCGAAGTCGGGAGAAGAGGCCGGCGGCGGGGAGGAAGAAAGCCGGGCTCCTCCGCTAGTAAAAGAGCTACACGAAGATAGCGGAGGAGTCCGGCGAGAAGACCCCCGAAGACGGAAGACCCCCGGAGCTGTGCAATAAAATATTTTTTCTCTGTGTTGTGTTTTTTTTTGTACTTTATTTCACAGGTGAATGGGTAGGGGTACATTGTACCCCATACTCATTCACATAGGGTGGGGGGCCGGTATCCGGGGGCCCCCTTCTTAAAGGGGGCTCCCGGATTCCGATAAGCCCCCCCCCGCAGACCTCGACAACCAACGGCCAGGGTTGTCGGGAAGAGGCCCTTGTCCTCATCAACATGGGGACAAGGTGCTTTGGGGTGGGGGGGCCGCGCGGCCCCCCCTTCCCCAAGGCACCCCCCATGTTGAGGGCACGCGGCCTGGTACGGCTCAGGAGGGGGGGCGCGCTCGCTCGCCCCCCTTTCCTGGCCGGCCGGGTAGCGTGCTCGGACAAGGGTCTGTTGTGGACTTTGGGGGAACCCCTACGCCGATTTTTTTCGGCGTTGGGGTTCCCCTTTAAGCCCATTCCAGGCGGCGGAGCCCGCGACGTCTCCTTCGCGGGCCCCGCCTACCTTCACACGCGCTCGAAATGAGCAGACTTTCCTCCGAGCGGGAACAGTTTGCTCATTTCGAAAGTAGCCTACACACGGGCGGACTGTTCGCTCAAACACAGTTTCAGCGGACAGTTTTTCGGAATTTCCGAAAGACTTTGTCCGTCAAACTGTCCGCTGAAACTGTCCGCTGAAAGCCCACACACGAGCGGACTGTCCGCCCAAACACTGTTCAGCGGACAAGGTTGGGCGAACAGTCCGCCCGTGTGTTCGCGGCCTTACACTGCTAAATGCTTACATAACAGCCCCTCAACGGCCCTGACTCTTCAGGCACTTTGGGGATGGCTCCTTCCTGTTGCAACATGACTGTACACCAGTGCACAAAGCAAAGTCCATAAAGACATGGATGAGCGGGTTTGGGGTGGAGGAACTTGACTGGCCTTCAGACAGTCCTGACCTCCACCCAATAGAACACCTTGGGGATGATTTAGAGTGGAGACTGCGAGCCAGGCCTTCTCAGTCCATACCTAACCTCACAAATGCGTTTCTGGAAGAATGGTCAAACATTCCCATAGACACACTCCTAAATAGGGATGAGCTTCATGTTCGAGTCGAACATACGTTTGACTCGAACATCGGCTGTTCGCCTGTTCGGGGAATTCCGAACATTATGGGCCGTTCGCGCCAAATTCGTGTTGTGCTCACGGCCCACAATGCACTGCGTCATCGCAGTGCATTGCTGGCTCATGATTGGCCAAGCATGCACTGTGACCCCGCATGCTTGGCCAATCACAGCGCCAGCAGCAATGAGAGCCATGATTGGCCACAGGCAGGATGCCTGTGGCCAATCATAGCTCAGGCTGTGTAGTACACGCCCCACACTATATAAGGCTGCCAGCGCGGCGGCCTTGTGTAGTGTGTTGGCGTCTGAAGCAGTTAGTGGGTGTTCTGTGTGCCTTCAACACAGTACACACCGATCGTTATCGGCCGATTTTCGATCTTGCTGTTGTGTAGTGGTTGTTGTCTGCGTGCCCTGACCGCAGTATACACCGCTATATTCACCTCACCTATATAGCTAGTGATCTATCTTTTATAATACAGCTTGCAGTCAGTAGTGTTAGGAGCTTGTGCGTGCTGTCTGCATGCTCTGTACCCAGTACACACCGCTATATCCACCTACATAGCTCTTCTCTATTTGAGCCCACTTGCCATCTACAGGAGTTATTGGAAGTTGTGTGTGCCTCCAGCACAGCACAGTATACATCTGTATATACCCCTTTATCTCTGGTGTTCTATAATAAAGGCATCTGCAGGAGTTAGTGGGTGTTTTGTGCCTCCAGCACAATATACACCTGTATCTACCCTTTATTGCTGTTCTCTAATAGAGCCATCTGCAGGGCTTAGTGGGTGTTGTGTGACTCCATTACAGTATACCCCTTTATCTCTGGTGTTCTATACTAAAGGCATCTGCAGGAGTTAGTGGGTGTTGTGTGCCTCCAGCACAATATACACTACCCAACTGCTGTTTTACCCAACTCCCTTCAGGCCATTACCATGTCTGGAAGGCCAGCAAGGAGAGGCAGACAGATCGAGCCGATAAAAGAGGGCAAGCAGGCTCTGTGTCTAGAGACAACAGTGCTGGTCGTGGACGCGGTGCATTGTCATCAGCACGTGGCCATGGGACACGCTTGTCCTTCTTTTCGGCAGCTGGACATGTTGAACCGCAACATGCCAACGACTTGGTAGAGTGGATGACCAAGCACTCTTCATCCTCTCTCACCCAGTCTCAGGGTACTAGCAAAGCAGCTGCCAACGCATCGTCTTCCCTCATCTCAATGTCATCATCAGTGACTCCTTCCCTAGACCCACGATGTCCTCCTGAGGAGTCTCCTGAACTCTATGAGCACAGTGTTGGGTACATGCTCCAGGAGGATGCCCAGTGTTTTGTAGGCTCTGATGATGACACTCAGCTAGAGGAAGGCAGTAGCGTGAATGCAGAGAGAGGGGATGCTCAAGAAGGACAGCAATCTGGCAGTCATGTTCCACAAGCTGCAGCATATTGCCAGGTTTGCTACAGCGATGAAGAGGGAGGGGATGATGAGGGCACTGACTCCACGTGGGTGCCTGGTAGGAGAGAGGAGGAGGAGGAGGAGAAGGAGGAGGAGGCACATGTCCAACAAGGCAGGATGCCCTCCGGGGGCCAGCTTAGGGGCAGCACACCGACTGAATCACACCGCAGAGCTCTGCCTGTGCAGGGCGCTGCCTCTGCGCGTTATTCTAAAAGTTCTTTGGTGTGGGCCTTTTTTGAGACGAGTGCATCATATCGCACCGCTGCTATTTGCAACATATGTCTCAAGCGTATCTCGCGTGGCCAAAACATCAGCCGCTTGGGCACCACATGCTTGACCAGACATATGTTGACCTGCCATGCAGCTCGTTGGCAATCGTACCTCAAAGACCCACACCAAAGAACCAAGCGGACCTCTCCTTGCTCCGCATCAGCTGGCATCTCCAACCCCACTAGACCTTCAGTCCTCTCTGAAACCTGCTCTGAGAGGAATGAAGGTGTAGAATTAGGTGTGTCACAGCCAAGTGCTTCCGGGCACTCTGCTAGCAGTACACCCACGTCCAATTATAGCAGGCAAATGTCCCTGCCCCAGCTGCTGGACCGGCGAAAGAAGTTCACTCCCAGCCATCCACATGCCCAGCGGTTGAATGCTAGCTTGGCTAAATTGCTAGCATTTCAACTGCTGCCTTTTCAGTTGGTAGACTCGGCCCCCTTCCGTGAGTTTGTAGAATGTGCGGTTCCTCAGTGGCAGGTCCCCAAACGCCACTTTTTCTCACGGAAGGCGATTCCGGCTCTCTACCGGCATGTGGAAGGCAATGTCCTTGCCTCGCTGGACAGGGCAGTCAGCGGTAAGGTGCATATTACCGCTGACTCATGGTCCAGCAGGCATGGACAGGGACGTTACCTGTCTTTCACGGCCCATTGGGTCACTCTTCTGGCAGCTGGGAAGGATGCAGGACAAGGTGCAGTAGTGTTGGAGGTTGTTCCGCCACCACGCCTCCAAAATGCTACTATTGGTTGTGACACACCTCTCTCCTCCACCCCCTCCTCTTCTTCTTCCTCCATGGCCTTTTCCAGTGCCCTGTCCTCAGAACCAGCTGTGCTCCGTAGGCGTTCCAGGGGCTACGCAAGTACGCAGGCAAAACAATGCCATGCCGTGCTTGCGCTGTTTTTTTTGGGGGACAGGAGCCACACTGGGGCGGATGTTTTGTCAGCTCTGCAGGGGCAGGCCAAGAGGTGGTTGACGCCACGCCAGCTTAAGCCAGGAATGGTGGTTTGCGACAATGGCACCAACCTCCTCTCCGCCCTCCGACAGGGACAACTGACCCATGTGCCCTGTGTAGCTCACGTCCTTAACCTGGTGGTGCAGCGGTTCTTGGGCAGGTACCCCGGCTTACAGGATGTCCTGAAGCAGGCCGGGAAAGTCTGTGTGCATTTCCGCTGATCATTTAATGCCTGTGCTCGGCTGGCTGAGCTCCAAAAGGAGTTCAACCTGCCCAAGAACCGCCTTATATGTGACATGCCCACCAGGTGGAACTCAACGTTGGCCATGCTGCAGCGGCTGCACATGCAGCAGAGGGCCATCAATGAGTACCTGTGTGACTACAGCACCAGGACAGGGTCAGGGGAGCTCGTTTTTTTCTCACCACGCCAGTGGGACATGATCAGGGATGCATGCACTGTCCTGTCACCGTTTGAGGAGGCCACAAGGATGGTGAGCAGTGACAGTGCATGCATCAGTGACACTGTACCTCTTGTCCACCTCTTGGAGCATACGCTGCGTGGAATAATGGACAGGGCTCTTGAGGCAGAACAGAGGCAGGAAGAGGAGGACTTCCTTGCCTCTCAAGGCCCCCTTTATCCAGACAGTGTTCCTGCTGTGCCACCCATCACACAGGAAGAGGAGGAGGAGGAGGAAGAGGAGGAGGAGGATGATTGTGTCAGCATGGAGGTGGAGGCTGGCACTCAGCATCAGCAGCAGCAGTCTTGTAGGGGTGATTTACAGTCCCAAGAAACACATGGACTTGTACGTGGCTGGGAGGAGGTAGCTGCGGATCATGTTGTCCTTAGTGACCCAGAGGACTCCGGACCGAATGCCTCAGCTAACCTACGCTGCATGGCCTCCCTGATCCTGCAAAGCCTGCGGAAGGATCCTCGTATTCTTCGGATCAAAGAGAGGGACCATTACTGGCTGGCCACTCTCCTTGATCCACGGTACAAGGGTAAGGTTGCCGACCTAATCTTGCCATCGCAGAGGGAGCAGAGGATGAGACATCTCCGGGAGGCCTTGCAGAAAGGTCTGTGCAACGCATTCCCAGAGACTGGGAGGCTACAAACTCCTGGTCCTGGACAACGTGTTGCTTAGGCATCGGTCAGAAGGAGCGGTGGAGAAGGTGGCCGTCTGACTGATGCTTTCAGACAATTTTTTAGTCCGCAGCCCCAAGGTATGAACGGTTCCAGCAACCATCACCAGCATCTGATTTACATGGTGCAGGAATACCTGGGGGCAAGGTCAGACTTGGACACCTTTCCCACCGAAAATCCTCTGGCTTACTGGGTCTTGAGGATGGATCACTGGCCAGAGCTTGCACAGTATGCAATTGAGCTACTGGCCTGTCCTGCATCCAGCGTTCTTTCGGAACGCACCTTCAGTGCTGCTGGTGGCTTTGTTACCGATCACAGGGTGCGCCTGTCCACCGAATCAGTTGATCGACTGACCTTCATCAAGATGAATCAGTCTTGGATCACCCACAGCTACCAAGCACCTGAAGCTGATGTAACCGAATAATTTTTTTTGAAATATCACATCCCTTCAAGACTGCCTATGCTGATGCTGAGTGACTGTCCTGTTATGTTGATTGTCTATCCTCTTCCTCCTCCGCTGATATGTTGGAAGAACATTTCTGGTTCTGGGTGATGCCATCAGCCCAATTTTTCTGCCCCTGTTTAACAGGGGCGTTTAATTACAATTTTTGATGCAATGCTTTGCAGCAGGGCTAATTCCTGCAATAAAACTAGAGTATATGGGAGAGGTTGCAGTGTGGGGGCACCAGCACCAGTGCCTAAGGCCCAATTTTTCTGCCCCTGTTTAACAGGGGCGTTTAATTACAATTTTTGATGCAATGCTTTGCAGCAGGGCTAATTCCTGCAATAAAACTAGAGTATATGGGAGAGGTTGCAGTGTGGTGGCACCAGCACCAGTGCCTAAGGCCCAATTTTTCTGCCCCTGTTTAACAGGGGCGTTTAATTACAATTTTTGATGCAATGCTTTGCAGCAGGGCTAATTCCTGCAATAAAACTAGAGTATATGGGAGAGGTTGCAGTGTGGTGGCACCAGCACCAGTGCCTAAGGCCCAATTTTTCTGCCCCTGTTTAACAGGGGCGTTTAATTACAATTTTTGATGCAGTGCTTTGCAGCAGGGCTAATTCCTGCAATAAAACTAGAGTATATGGGAGAGGTTGCAGTGTGGGGGCACCAGTGCCTAAGGCCCAATTTTTCTGCCCCTGTTTAACAGGGACATGTAATTACTAGACATGTGCAGAGTAAAATATTTCGTTTCGGAATTTCGTTTTCGTCTGAAAACTTAATTTATTTAGTTACTCCCGAAATTCGTTTTTCGTTCAAAAATTGCATTCGTCCGAAAATCCACATGAATTACGGTCAAATCTGTCTTGGAAGGCTTATGGTGTCTGTCGAATGTATAAAGAAGATTTGACGGAGCTAACTATATAGCATACTTTAGAACCCTATTAAAGTCTATGGGACTCCAACGTTCAAAATCTAAAGTGCTAATTTTAAAGGCTAATTTGCAAGTTACTGTCCTAAAAAGTGTTTGGGGACCCGGGTCCTGCCCCAGGGGACATGTATCAATGCAAAAAAAAGTTTTAAAAACGGCCGTTTTTTCGGGAGCAGTGATTTTAATAATGATTAAAGTGAAACAATAAAAGTGTAATATTCCTTTAAATTTCGTAGGGGGGGGTTGTCTATAGTATGCCTGTGAAGGGGCGCATGTTTCCCGTGCTTAGAATTGTCCCTGCACAAAGTGTCATTTATGCAGGAAAAAAAGTCCTTTAAAATCACTCGCAGCTATAATGAATTGTCGGCTCCCGTAATACAGAGAACACTCATTGAAAGTCATTAATAAAAAAATAAATAAATAAATAAATTAAAAAAAAAGCGTGGGGGTCCCCCAAATTCAATTACCAGGCCCTTCAGGTCTGGTATGGATATTAAGGAGAACCCTGCCTCAAATTTAAGAAAAAATTTGACGTGGGGTTCCCCCTAAATATCCATAACCAGACCCTTCAGGTCTGGTATGGATATTAAGGGGAACCCCGCGTCAAATTAAAAAAAAAATTGACGTGGGGTTCCCCCTAAAAATCCATACCAGACCCTTTATCCGAGCACGCAACCTGGCAGGCTGCAGGAAAAGAGGGGGGGACGAGAAAGCGGCCCCCCCTCCCTCCTGAACCGTACCAGGCCACATGCCCTCAACATTGGGAGGATGCTTTGGGGGTCCGTGACCCCTCAAAGCACCTTGTCCCCATGTTGATGAGGACAAGGGCCTCATCCCCACAACCCTGGCCGGTGGTTGTGGAGGTCTGCGGGCGGGGGGCTTATCAGAATCTGGAAGCCCCCTTTAACAAGGGGACCCCCAGATCCCCCCCCCCCCCCTGTTTGAAATGGTAAGGGGGTACAAAAGTACCCCTACCATTTCACAAAGAAAGTGTAAAAAATGTTTAAATAAAACAAACACACTTTTTAAAAATTCCTTTATTAAAAATAAAAAAAGATTCCAGCGGCGGTAATCCACTCTTGCTATCCAGCGACGGACGGTCAGCTCTCCATCGATGTCTAATGTCATCCAGCGCAGCGCAGCATCCTTCTTCTGTCTCCTCCACGGAGACACTGGAGGCATTCCGGCGCTGACGTTTCTTATATACGGAGGGCGGGGCCACCCGTCACCTGACCCCGCCCCCCTCTGACGCAAGGGGAAACCCGGGGTTCCCTGTGACGTATGGGTGACCCCGCCCCCCTCTGATGTAACGGAAACCTGCCTGTGTTACATCAGAGGGGTGCGGGTCACCCCTACGTCACAGGGAACCCCGGGTTTCCCCTTGCGTCAGAGGGGGGCGGGGTCAGGCGACGGGTGGCCCCGCCCACCCTATATAAGAAACGTCAAGCCGCCGGAATGTCTGTAGTGTCTCCTCCACGGAGACAGAAGAAGGATGCTGCGCTGCGCTGGATGACATTAGACATCGATGGAGAGCTGACCGTCCGTCGCTGGATAGCAAGAGTGGATTACCGCCGCTGGAATCTTTTTTTTATTTTTAATAAAGGAATTTTTCAAAAGTGTGTTTGTTTTATTTAACCATTTTTTACACTTTCTTTGTGAAATGGTAGGGGTACTTTTGTACCCCCTTACCATTTCAAACAGGGGGGGGGCCGGGATCTGGGGGTCCCCTTGTTAAAGGGGGCTTCCAGATTCTGATAAGCCCCCCGCCCGCAGACCTCCACAACCACCGGCCAGGGTTGTGGGGATGAGGCCCTTGTCCTCATCAACATGGGGACAAGGTGCTTTGAGGGGTCACGGACCCCCAAAGCATCCTCCCAATGTTGAGGGCATGTGGCCTGGTACGGTTCAGGAGGGAGGGGGGGCCGCTCTCTCGTCCCCCCCTCTTTTCCTGCGGCCTGCCAGGTTGCGTGCTCGGATAAAGGGTCTGGTATGGATTTTTAGGGGGAACCCCATGTCAAATTTTTTTTAAATTTGATGCGGGGTTCCCCTTAATATCCATACCAGACCTGAAGGGTCTGGTTATGGATATTTAGGGGGAACCCCACGTCAAATTTTTTCTTAAATTTGAGGCAGGGTTCCCCTTAATATCCATACCAGACCTGAAGGGCCTGGAAATTGAATTTGGGGGACCCCCACGCTTTTTTTTTTATTTATTTATTTATTTTTTTATCAATGACTTTCAATGAGTGTTCTCTGTATTACGGGAGCCGACAATTCATTATAGCTGCGAGTGATTTTAAAGGACTTTTTTTCCTGCATAAATGACACTTTGTGCAGGGACAATTCTAAATACGGGAAACATGCGCCCCTTCACAGGCATACTATAGACAACCCCCCCCTACGAAATTTAAAGGAATATTACACTTTTATTGTTTCACTTTAATCATTATTAAAATCACTGCTCCCGAAAAAACGGCCGTTTTTAAAACTTTTTTTTGCATTGATACATGTCCCCTGGGGCAGGACCCGGGTCCCCAAACACTTTTTAGGACAGTAACTTGCAGAATCTTTTCTCTCTGTCAAATCTTTTTTCTCTGTCGAATATTTTCTCTATATAATCTTGGACTAATAGAGGTAAGGTTAAGCACATTCGACCACAGGTTCTATAGACAGATTGTTATCGTCAGAGTCATGTCGAATCTCCTATTCTATATCGAACTGTTGTAACAATGAAAACGAAAATAAAGCATTTATTTATGTCGGATCTTTCGTTTTTCGGATTTTGTGCTTTCGTTATCGTTTGTCAAAACGAAAACGAAAATAGCTGAAATTCGGACGAAAATGCATTCGGACGAAAACGAATGCACATGTCTAGTAATTACAATTCTTGATATAATATTTCACAGGTGGGCCCGTTCCTGTGCCCACCCAGAGTAACTGTGAGGACTTATAGTGTTGTGGCTCCAGCACCACAACCACCAAAGGTCAATTTTTCTACCACTGTTCAACAATGGCATGTAATTACAATTCTTGATATAATTGTTCACAGCAGGGCGCTCCAGCGCCCACCAAGAGTCACTTTCAGGGCTTACAATGTTGTGGCAAAACCAACACCTTGTTCCGCCATTTCTGCAGAGCATATAGGGCAGGCCCCTACTTTCAAACATCCAACTTACAAACATCTCCTACTTGCAAACGGAAGGAGACAACAGCAAGTGAGATGAAAAAAGATGGACGACAAAACAAATTATACAGGGGTGATAACCCTTCCTTATGTTTTCCAAAAAGCTTAAAAATAGTTTTTTTGACTGGAGCTACACTTTAAAAATGTACCAGTTGAAAATTACAAACAGATTCAACTTAACACAACAAACCTACACAGTCCCTGTCTTGTTTGCACCGCCTGTATACTGCTGTTCTGAGTATATAGGGCCTGGGGGCCACACGCATTTGCTTTTTGTAATATGGGTACTGGGTTCCCCTTAATATGCGTACAAGACCCAAAGGGGCTGGTAATGGGCAGGGAGGGCTACCCATGCCATTGTTCTCAATGATTTTCAACCATATTGCAGGAACCAGATATAACATTAAAACCGCAAGCAGTTTTAAATGATGTTATTTCCGTTTAATGTCATTTTGTGCAGGGACTGTTCTAAACACGGGAAACACGTGGCACTTCACAGGCATACTACAGACACCCCCCAGGCACCACATTTAAAGGAATTTTTCACTTTGATCGTCATTAAAATCAGTGCTCCCTCCAAAACGGCGATTTTTAAAAACATTTTAGGCATTGACCCATGTCCCCTGGGGCAGGAGCCAGGTCCCCAAATCCTTTTTAGGACAGTATCTTGCATATTAGCCGTTAAAATTAGCACTTTTAATTTCGAAAGTTCGAGTCCCATAGACTTCAGTGGGGTTCCAAAGTTCGTACGAATTTGGGGTCCGTTCGAAAGTTCTGGTGCGAACCGAACCGGGGGGTGTTCGGCTCATCCCTACTCCTTTTTTTTTTTTTTTATGTAAATAGTCTTTATTAAGATTTTTCAAAGTACAAAATACAAGAATACAAGAAACATGAAACAAAGGGCAGACAGAAAACGGCTTGCCCCGTAATTAACATATGTCAATTTCACATTGTCTTAGGCCTACTGGCAAGAAGTAGAAGAGGAGAAAAGTAAAATGAAATAAAGAATAATAAAAAGAAAAAAAAACAAAAAAAAAACATAGAAAACAGAAACCCCAAATCTCAGTTACAAGATTAGAGTTCAGTGATGTGAGTAAATCAATCAATGTAAAGTTCAACAAATACACAGGCCAGGGAGTGTCAGACTGTGAGTCAGACATATCGTAGCTCGAACGTAAGGTGGACATCCGACATCCCTGGGCTGCAACAGTATCATCATATCAGTTAAAACATTATTCTATCGAATATTGTACACATTGGCAATTATAATAGGGGGCCCAAGAAAGGGGAGCAGAAAAGGGGATGGGGAGGGGTGTAATCGGTCTAGTTCAGTCAATCTGGTGGGAGATGCCAGTCAGTCCTTACGTTTGTACCAGGATGTCCAACATTTCCACTTATCATCAAAATACTTTTTGTTTCCCCCTGCAGCTGCTATTAGTGACTCATAGGTGTAATGGGTCTGCGTGGTGGAAAAGACCTCGGCTACGTCCGGGGCTTTATTGTTCTTCCATTGCCTAGTAATGAGAGACCTGGCAATTATCAATATGTGTGTGACTACTATTCTAAATTCTGGAGGAAAATAATCTATTCCCAGATTTAGTATGGCCAGGGCCGGGCTGGGGGGGGTGATAATGCCCGTGATACTAGAGATCGAGCGGAATATGGAATTCCAGTAGCTAGTGAGATGCTTACAAGTCCAAAACATATGGAGTAAGTTGCCTACTTCCCCACAGCTCCTCCAGCACAGCGGAGAACCATTCCTACCAAACTGGGCAACCCTGTATGGGGTAAGATACCACTGCAGGGCAATCTTTTGTGACAATTCCCAGTGGTTCACGCATTTAGAGGCTCTATATATCCACCTAAAAGCCTCCTTCCACTGTGGAATAGTAAAAGTTGACTGGAGGTCAACTTCCCATTTGAGATAGGGGGGTGATTTAACAAAGTCCATTTTACATTGAAATAAATTATAAAATAAGGAGATACCTTTAACAGATAAAAGGGTCGTGTGAAAAAATTGCCAGGCTTCCCTTGAAAGGCGAATGGTGGGTGTAGTAACTGATTTACAAAAATGGTATATTTGGTTATATTTATATTGATCAGATGGAGTTAAGTGAAAACGAGAACGAAGAGTGTCGAAGGGGATAAGGGAGTTTCCATCATATAGGTCAGAAATAAAGTGTAGTCCCTTTTCCTGCCATTTCGTGATTGATAGGTTGGGTATGGTCTGTTGCAAGGTCGATAAGGGTATTGGGATGGAAGTCAATTGGTCAGATGGTAGAGGAAGATTTAAAAAGGACCTCCAAGCCTCTAGGGAGGCACGGAGAGTGGGGGGAAGACTATGTGTTGGAATTGGATGTAGGACGTCAGCCCAAAGCAAGTGTATAAGGTCTTTGGTCGGGCTCAGGGCTCGTTCAACATTGCACCAAGGGGTATCCACCGGTTGGTGGAACCATTTCCGCAGTTGAGTGAGAATGGAGGCTCTATAGTAGTCCCGAATGTCGACCAGACCCATCCCTCCGGCCGATCTATGTTTGACCAGTAAAGGTTTTGCGCATCTAGGCCTCGAATCCTTCCAAATGAAATATTTAAGTAGAGAGTTAAGAGCCTTAATATGCTTCAATTTTAACGGGATAGGTAGGGTCCGGAAGACATACAGTATTTGAGGTAGAAGTAGCATTTTAAATGTAGCAAGTCTACCTGACCAGGTGAGTTCAGTATTGACCAAGCGTTTGGCTTCTTTAGTAAGCTTGTCTATGAGGGGCCCATAGTTAGCGTCTGCTATCGTCTTTAGATCAGTAATTTTTATGCCCAGGTAAGTTATACCCTCTTTGTTCCAAGTGTAGGGGAAAGCGTTTTGCAAGGATTCACAAAGAGAGGGAGGAAGTCCCAATGGAAAAATAAGCGATTTCGTGCAGTTGACTTTATAGTAGGATATATTACTAAATTCCATAAGTGTGCTGTGGGTGTAGGGAAGAGAAGTTCGTGGTGAGGTTAGAAACAGGATGATATCATCCGCAAATAAATTGATAACATGTGACCCGTGCGGAAGGTTAAAGCCAGCAATATTAGGGTGGGTTCTGATCCTTTCCGCCAGGGGCTCCATGAGTAAGTTAAAGATAGTAGGAGATAGAGGACAACCCTGTCTGGTACCATTAGATATAGAAAACGTGGTCGATAACATATTGGACGTATAGACTTGTGCACAGGGGGATGAGTAGAGGGCCATTATGGCCGATAAGATAGGGCCTGTAAAGCCATATTTCTGTAATGTAAGTCTCATGTATCCCCAATGAATCCTGTCGAATGCCTTCTCCGCATCCAAAGAGAGGAGCAGAGAAGGCACCCGACAGGCCCCAGCGTATTGCATAATGTTAATAACTCTTCTTGTGGCATCAGAGGCCTGCCTACCCGGAGTGAAACCCGCCTGGTCAGGACTCACCAGACCCGGCAGGATCTTGAGCAGTCTATGTGCAAGGATTTTCGCATATAGTTTAACATCAGAGTTAAGTAATGAAATCGGCCTAAAGTTAGCTGGTGAAGTGGGTTCCTTTCCTGGCTTCGGGATGGTAACCACATATGCTTTAAGCATTTCAGCAGGAAACGAGGCAGAGGACATTGCTGTTGAAAAGACACTTATAAGTGTTGGGACAAGGTTGTCTGGAAAAGCCCTATAATAGTCATTGGGGAGCCCATCTGGGCCTGGGGACTTCCCTAGAGGGAGAGTTCTAATGATCCTTCTAATCTCAGGTTCCGTAATAGGGGAGTTCAAGGAATTAAGTTGCTCGGGGGTAAGGGAGGGCAAGTTAATTTTTGTCAAGAACTCCCGTATAGTATTTTCATTCGGTTGAGGGGTGTTGGGGTCGTCCTTTAAGTTATAGAGTGAGGCATAATACTCAGCGAATGAGTTTGCTATTTCCTTAGGGTTATAAATTTTCCGCTTAGTTGGAGGATGAATTAGGTACGAAATTTTTGATTTAATTCTTGCTGCTCTGAGCCTCTGGGCGAGAAATTTACCCGCCCGATTCCCAGAGGAGTAGTGGGACAGTTTGAAATATCTGACATGTTTGTCGAATTGTTCTATCAGTAGAAGTCTAAGATCCGAGCGGTATTGGGCGAGACTATGCGCAAGCTGTAAGGTCGGGCCTATCTTATTGAGTGATTCTAAGGATCTAATCTTATGGAGAATTTGGTCAAGTTTTTGTGTCCTCCGCCTTTTTTCCCTTGCACATATTTGTAACATTACACCTCTTATATACGCTTTGTGCGCACACCACAACATCATGGGATCTGAAACCGACTGGTCATTTAAAGAGAAAAATTCAGAGAGGCTGGCAGCCACCTTCCCAGAGTGTTCCGGTTTTTGAAAAATACGAGGGTTAGCCCTCCACAAATACGCAGGGCCTGGAGTGTGCCCCTCCACCACCACGACAGAAACGGGAGCATGATCAGACCATGTAATATCATGTATGGTGGAAGAGGACACCGCCTGCAAAAGATGCTTATCAACTAAAATTAAGTCAATTCTAGAATACATATTGTGCCGTAAGGAGTGATAGGAATAATCACGCTCGTTGGCGTGCTGACATCTCCAAACATCAAACAGGTCCTCCGCATGTAGGAGAGGCTGAAGCGAAGGTGGTTGTCGTCTAGCTGTGGAGGTAGTGTCCATAGTGTGATCCGGTGTCAGGTTATGATCTCCACATATCAATACCGAACCATACTTGTTGGCAGAAATCTTCCTGTGAAGGCGTTTTAAAAGTCGTAGTTGATGGGAGTTGGGTGCATACAGGTTTACTATAGTGTAGGGTTTGTTATTGAGATCACAGCTCAGTATGAGATAACGACCTTCCGGGTCAACTAGAAGGTCTTTCATGGTGAAAGCGACTGAATCTTTGATGGCAATCAGGACTCCTTTTTGCTTTTTGGCACTGGATGCCATGAAGATGTGTGGAAAGTTTTTGTGGTGAAACCGGGGCACGGAGTCAGCCGCAAAGTGGGTCTCCTGGATGCAGAGAACATCAGCATTTAATTTAGCAGCTTCTTTCCAAAGGGAAGACCTCTTGGCCGGGTGGTTCAGACCATTAACATTAAACGAAACTATATTAATAGCCATCATTAAACAGCAGGATGATTAAAAGATAAGGTGGGTACCTGATGCACGATTCCAGAATGTCCCAAAGGTCCTCTTCTGTTGTGGAAAGGAGAGTTGCTGGCAGAGCGATGAGTGTAACGACAGGCCGACCGAGCAGGCCCTCTAGGAAGGGAGTAAAAAAGGGGGGGAAGAAAAAAGAATAAAAAGAAAAACAAGCAAACAAAGTTCTGTAAAAAAGTAGGTGCAAACCTGCACGTAGAGGCATAACAATTGCCCATATTCAAGGGGGGGAAGAATAAACGCACTGAGTAGGGGATCTCAGTGCAACAGGAACACTATTGTTGAGAGAAGAGCATGTACACACCATGAGGTGTGTAACCACGACTGACTTCACTTGGTTTTCTTCTTGCGCACCACCTTTTGCCAGTCCATTTGTAAATGGTCGTTAGAGGAGGGGGAAGCGCCATCTGAAGACGGGGCAGGGAGAATGTCCAATGACCGCAACAGCGCAAGGCCTTCATCAATGGAGGTGATCACAGTAGATTTGCCCTCGTGGGTGACTGTTAGTTTAACTGGGTATCCCCATCTGTACTGAATATTGTGGTTGCGCAAAGCTTTAGTTACCGACAACAGGGATTTGCGCTTCTGCATAGTAAACTGTGAAAGGTCAGCATACAGTTGGATGCGGGCGTATTCTGCAGGCGGATTCTGTTGTTTGCGGAAAGCAGACATGAGTTGTTCCTTTGTTTGAAAAAAGTGGACTCTCATTAAGACATCACGAGGTAAATTGTCAGGGAGAAAAGCAGGTTTGGGCAACCGGTGTATACGGTCTATTTGCAGTTCTGTATGGGGCAGAGAGGGGAGGAATGCCTTCATTAGGACCTGTGCATACTGCTGGAGTTGTGCAGGGAGGACATCCTCCGGAACCCCCCGTATTTTAATATTGTTCCTGCGGGACCTGTCTTCCAAGTCTGCGACTTTAGCTTTGAGCCATGCGACTTCTGCGGCTTGGTCACTGTGCGCATCAATCAGGGTATTGTGCGAAGTGGCAAAGTCTCCCATTTTAGATTCAATATGGTCAACCCGTGAGCCCAGCTCCCCTACCTCCTTTTTAAAGTTGTTAAGGCAAAGAAGCATGTCATTGTGCATGGAGGTGCGGAGTGAGAGAAGCATGTCTTTCAGCGTTGTGTCAGATATAGGCCCATCTGTGGTGGGGAAGGCAGTGAAGGGGTCAATGAGTTCTCTGGTGTCATCTAATGGATCCCGGCCCTTGCTCACCTGTGCGGTGTCCAAAGCCATTCGTGGCTTGGATTTGGCTGGGCTGCGAGACAGCGGTGTGGAGACCTCCGGGGAGCGGCGATATTCTGCCTCTCCATTCTCCGGGCTGGTTGCTGCTGAGCTGTCTGATGAGGAGGCCGCGCGTGAGCATGGGCCGGCGCCATCTTGCCTCGGGTCGCGGCCTGCCCGTCGGAAGAAATCGTCCAGTTTCTGTGGAGCCACCGCTCCTCTCCGCTTCCTGGACATTTCACCCAAGTGCCCGGGTCTTCAGGTGTTCAGTGGGGCTTTGAAAAGTCAGCGGTGGTAGCTGTATGTCGCTCGGTTCCCGTTGCTGGAGCGGAGCTGTGTTAGCAGACGTCCATCCAGCAGCGCGGTAGCCACGCCGCCCCCGGCTCATCCCTACTCCTAAACCTTGTGGACAGCCTTCCCAGAAGAGTTGAAGCTTTTATAGCTGCAAAGGTTGGGCCAACTCAATATTGAGCCCTACGGACTAAGACTGGGATACCATTAAAGTTCATGTGCGTGTAAAGGCAGGCATTCCAATACATACATTACATAGTTAGTAAGGTTGAATAAAGACACCAGTCCATCCAGTTAAACCTGAGTGAGTGTCTACAATTGTCCCTATGCCTGTACATCACACACTCACATCGATCCCTACCCTGAAGGAGCCCACAATCCAAGGTCCCATTCATATACTAGGGCCAATTTTGGACAGAAGCCAACTAACCTACCAGCATGTCTTTGGAGTGTGGGAGGAAACCCACACAGGCAGAACATGCAAACTCCAGACAGGTAGTGTCGTGGTTTGAACCAGCGACCCTTTTTACTGCTAGGTGAGAGTGCTACCCACTATACCACTGTGCCACCCCTAAATACGTTTGGGAATATAGTGTATGTGATTTGTTGGGTGAATGATGGTGTTGGTTCTCCCTTTGGGGATATGGCTGCTACCTTACTGGTGCAACAGAGCTATTGCTTCAGCTGAAAGGACACTTGAGTTGGGAGGTAGGAGCATCCGGTGCCCAGAATAAGAAAACTCCTAATCAAGATTATAATTGTTTTTTGGAAGTAAAACATGTAACAATGCAAGTCAATGCATTTCAGGGGAATTGCCACCCCCCTTCTTCAGGGCTGTTGGTACATTCTAATGGAGATGGGTAAGGTGTACCTAAGTTTCTTATGAAAGCTGATGATGGCTTGTGAGATGCAGAGGCAGCAAATGCAGGGAGGTGTAAGGAGGATGTTTTAGGTGATATTCTGGGATGATGTTGGTAATGTAGCTCAGAGTTGTCAATTACTTTGGGCTAGTGGAAGCCAATAGAGGGATTGGCAGAGGGAGTGGTAAGCAGTCAATGGTTGGTAAGGTGGTAATGGTTGATCGATCGATTACTGGGCATTGAGTTGCAGGCAGTGGCGACTAGTGTTTTTTTTGGGGGGGTGGAAAACAACTACCCCCCGAGCAGCCGGCGGCCCCTCCCCCTCGGCCAACCGCCCACTCGCTCTCTGTCTGCCGGTTGGTCCGGTACTTACCTCCTCTGGGTGGCGGGCGGTGCGGCATGCATCGGGCCGCGGCTCCTGTGCCCTCTCCTCCATCACGGCGGATTCCACCATGCATCTCCTCCCCTCCTCATAGGCATCCAATAGGATTGCCTGTCCTTTCAGTCAATCAGGAGATGGGTCTCAAGACCCGCTTCCTGATTGGCTGGGAGGAGGATCAGTGTTACAACAGCCAATATTCATTCGCTATTGTAAAACACCTGGGTGGGCTCATTTCGCAGTGCTTTGCACCCCCGAGCCCACCCTATTTTGAAGACTGTTAGAGCCTCTGCCTCTAATCAGGTGCTTCCTTGAAAGAGCGCCCCCCCCCCCACTTTGGAATCCATGCATCCAGTGTCCTGCAAGGGGCCGGACGCATGGATAGGCTTGTGTGCCCTAAATGGACTGGGACGCCCCTGGTTGCAGGTGGAATTCAAAGGAGAAAAAATTGGGGGGGGGGGGGGGGGGGGTAAAGGTAATTCCGGTCACAAGGGAGAACCCAAATTTAAAAGCAATTAATCTGACAACATATATTGCTAGCTCTCTGATATCCATAATTACCTACCTTAAAATACATCATTATTATTATATCTACATCAAGATGATCACACGCTTACAGGTATGTGTATCTAAAAGGAAGAAAAAAATAATTGCCAAAATGACAAGATTTACTTAAAAATAAAATGTTACACATGCATACTGTTCTAGATTACTGTCTTTGTCATCTGTTCTCTAAAAAAATAATTTAGTCCTCCAGTCTTTTTAACCACGGGGAGAAAATTACTCTTGCATTAAACTGATGATATTTTTATTCAGGAGACAGAGAAATCAAATGCGCCTCCGTCTTGTAATGACAGGAAAACTTTTAAAAGCTTTGGAACTCTTCTGCTTTCCGGAGTTAAAAGTTCACTTTATGAGTGTTTTTGCATTTGTCTAATTATCATCTCATCAAGGTGCTGCGGAAATTGATGCGCTTTCTGTGCCTCTTACCCATTCAATTCAAAATATAACCTTTCTAAACTTTAAAACAATCTTCTTCTTTGGTTGAATTTTTATCCTTGTTACCAAATGCCAACTTTGTGTGGGATGAGGTACAGAAAGGGACTCAGAAAGAACAGATGGCAGAGGCATTTAGGGTATTAAGTATTATGGTTGCACCGATACCGGTATTGGTGCCGATACTAAGCATTTGCGGTATCGGTACTCGTGCAAATGCTCCCATACGTTCAGGCGCAGTTCATTCAGCTGTCAGCGGAATTCCCCCCACTGACAGCTGAAATGTAAAAAAAAAAAAAAGTTGGCAATTACCGGTTGTTAAGAAGCGAGGATGCCGCATCATTAACAATTTATGACTTATTCAGCTGTCGGTGGGGTTTCCCTGTTGACAGCTGAAGTGTAAACTGAAGTGCTGGCAATTAGAGCTGTCATAAAAATAAAAAATAAAATCAGCCCAGCAATGTTTATCAACAACATTGCTCAGCCTGAAACAGAAAGATCAAAAGAAACATTGTTTCTTTTTGTATCATTCTGTTTATTTATCTTCAGATCAAAGAGATTAACTTTGATCTGCAGTTGAAGTCAGTTTAAAGCAACCTGTCAAGTAAAAAACAAAACAAAACAAACAAAAAAAAAAAAAATATATATATATATATATATATATATATATATATATATATATATATATATATATTTATTTTTGAATGCTCCTCTGTTTAACCCCTTATAAACACTTAAAGCGGAGGTCCTGCCGAAATTATTTTTTGAAAGTCAGTAGCTACAAATACTGCAGCTGCTGACTTTTAAAAGGTGGACACTTACCTGTCCAGGGCGCCCGCGATGTCGGCACCCGAAGCCAATCTGTCCCTCAGCTCTTGGGAGCTGCCGCCGCCATCTTCGGTAAAAGACCCCTTTCACACCACACCGCCCATAGCGTGGACGGTAAAACGCCGCTATTTTTAGCGACGTTTTACTGCCGGATTTGCAGCGGATTTGCGGCGCATATCGGATGCTAGCAGGGCGCTTTTACCCCCGCTAGCGTCTGAGAAAGGGTTAAAACCGCCGGCAATACGCCGCAATAGCTGCGTTTTGCCGGCGGTATTACAGCGCTGCCCCATTGATTTCAATGGGGAGCAGTGGTGGAGGAGCGATAAACACACCGCTCCTTCACCGCTCCAAAGAAGCTGCTGGCAGGACTTTTCCCTGACGTCCTGCCAGCGCATCGCTGTAGTGTGAAAGCCCTCGGGGCTATCACACTACAAACAATGGTGCAGCTTTTTTAGGGCGGATTGCAGGCGCTATTTATAATGCTATAGCGCCTGCAAAACGCCCTGGTGTGAAAGGGGTCTAAGAGAATCGGGAAATGAAGCCTTGTGGCTTCACTTCCCAGTTCCCTACAGTGCATGGTCCCTGCTGGATGGTCCCTACTGTCTCTGGGACCCCTGTGTTTCCCAGCAGGGAGCAGGGGGGGGGTCGTAGACTCCCGCAGAAGTCTGTGCCCAGAAGTAGGTGCAAGTACTTGCGCCCCCCTCCCCCCTGAAAGATGCCAAATGTGACACCGGAGGGGGGGAGGGGGTTTCTGAAAAGCGGAGGTTCCATTTTTGTGTGAACCTCTGCTTTAATCGGTTGCACCGATACCGGTATTGGTGCCGATATTGGTATTGGTGCCGATACTAAGCAATTGCAGTGTCGGTACCCGTGCAAATGCTCCGATACCTGAAACCGATACGTTCAGGCGCAGTTCATTCAGCTGTCAGTATCACTTCCCTTGGCGCCGGAAGTGAGATCACCTCTACCCCCTCCCTCTAGGCAATCATCTGGGACATGTCACAGGTCCCAGATGATTGCGTGGCCAGTCACGGCGCACAGCACGGCTCACGCATGCGCAGTGGGTGCCCGGCTGTGAAGCCGAGGGCGCCAACAGTTACAATGTCGGCTCCGCCGAGCGGAGGGGGAGATAAGCGGGGCTTCGATCCCCGCATCGCTGGACCCTGGGACAAGTAAGTGTCAGATTATTAAAAGTTATGGTTTGTAATGGGTTGTCTGTTCTTATCGATATAGGGAAATATAGAACATTGGGAATTGTTTCAGATCCTCTCTGTTTTACATACAGGGAATAAACGGGAATTTTTGCTTGCTGTGACTTTTTGTACTTTGCTCTTTTTAAGCAATAAATTGTACTGTAGGTTAACTCTTTAGGGTGTGTATATATCTCTTTATTTTTTTATCATGATTCAGTAGCTGTTGACTTTGAATTATTTTATTTTTTTTAAGCGGAACTCCGCTTTAATGAACTCCTTATTCTCCTTCAACTATTTAATTATTATTTTCCTTCAGATTTTTTTATTTTTTTCACTTTTTTGTCTGCCTTTTTTGTTAATATTTTTACACCTTTAACATATATTTACACATTTTATATTGGAAAAAAGCACAAAATGTAAAAGAAAATACATTTATTTAATTTGTAAATAAGTTTGCAATGCTTTGTACCATTGCTGACAGCTGAAGTGTACACAAAACAGTTGCGGTAGGTATCGGCAAGAACTTAAAAAAAAAAAAAAGATCAGTACAAAAAATAGACATGTGTGATTCGGTTCGTAACGGATAGATTTTCGTACGAATTTTATTTGGATTAATTTGAACATCTGAATAGCTGAAAGAACCAAAAATACGAAAATTACGAAATTACAAATAAGAAAAATAATGAACATGTGAAAATACGAACTTACAAATGGACAAACTTATGAAACAGTAAAAGAAAGAAAATTAAATCTATAACGAATGATTTACATGTCGTTTTTTCAATCCTTTGTTTGTAATTTCATATGTTCGTATTTTCATTTGTGTGTTCGTAATTTTGTTTCTTCGTCTGTTCGTAATTTCGATTGTTCGTGTTCTTGAATCGTTCTTTTGAATAGACAGTGTAAGTGTTTCATAATATGTATGTTTGTAATTTCTAGGGTTGCACCGATACAGAATATTTGCCTGAGTATTTGTACTCGGGCAAATGCTCACAATGCTTCACCCGATACCGGAAGTCAGTGGGTGGGAGAAGGCGGAGCGCGACACAGTTAGAGTCCGGAGGTGCACCGGAGGAAGGTAAGCCTGTGGCCAGGTGTGTGGGTCGCAGCCGTGTGCAGCCGCGTGCATCGCTGTCCGGGCCGTCAGAATCATTAACGGAAGTGACGGCCCGAGTCTCCGCCAGAGGCTGTACACCGCAACGCCCATCTTGGTACATCCTGAACTCGGCCTCAGTAGCCTGCAGTCACAAGGCGGCAGTGGACATCTTGTTACACCCAGCCCATAAAGTTCACTAACTATATGGGCTGGGTGTAACAAGATGTCCACTGCTGCATTCTGACTAGGCTTACTGAGGCTGAGTGCAGGGTGTATCAAGATGGGCTCTTGTACTCACTCTGTCATCACTTATAGTTGATTTTATTCAGTCGATCAGTGCCCATAAGTGCCACCCATAAGTGCCAGCCATCAGTGCCACATATCAGTGCCCATCAGCAAGTGCCAGCCATCAGTGCCGCATATGAGTGTCCATCAGTCAGTGGCACCTATCAATGCTGCAAATCAGTGCCCATCAGTCAGTGCCACCTATCAGTGCCACATATCGGTGCCACCTATCAGTGCCCATAAGTGCCACCCATCAGTCAGTGACACCTATCAGTGCTGAATATCAGTGCCAGCAATTGGTGCACAAATCTCTGCCCATCAGTACGTGGCACCTATCAGTGCTGCAAATCAGTGCCCATCAGTTGGTGCCACATATCTGTGCCACCTATCAGTGCCCATAAGTGGAACCTATCAGAGCTATAAATTAGTGGCACATACCAGTGCCACCTAACAGTGCCAGCCACCAGTGCTACATATCAGTGCCCATCAGTAAGTGCCAGCCATCAGTGCCGCATATCAGTGTCCATCAGTCAGTGCCACCTATCAGTGCTGCATATCAGTGCCAGCAATTAGTGCTGCAAATCTCTGCCCATCAGTACGTGCCACCTATCAGTGCTGCAAATCAGTGCCCATCAGTCGGTGCCACATATCTGTGCCACCTATCAGTGCCCAAAAGTGGCACCTATCAGAGCTGAAAATCAGTGGCACATACCAGTGCCACCTATCAGTGCCAGCCATCAGTGCCGCATATCAGTGCCCATCAGTAAGTGCCAGCCATCAGTGCCGCATATCAGTGCCCATCAGTAAGTGCCAGCCATCAGTGCCGCATATCAGTGTCCATCAGTCAGTGTCACATATCGGTGCCACCTATCATTGCCCATAAGTGCCAGCCATCAGTGCCGCAAGTTACAGTTCTTCATAATTATAAATGCATTGGTACCCCCATGGGGGCTGCTGAGTTGTTCTATTTCCCACTGGCTATCTCGGGCACTCAGGACTACCCTTCCCTCTGACCCTTCGGGTTCCATGCTTTCAGTAAAGAAAGGTCACACTCTATTGTAATTAGATAATGTAATAAGTTTACTGAGAAAAGATTTAGTTGCTTATAGGAATACCTCTTTGATTTAGTTATACAACAAATGAGTACAGTCATGGGTGTCCGTAGAACTTTTTTTTTGGGGGGGGGGCATAATTTTAAGTTCTGGTCCTGTGATCTTACCTGTGTCAGTCAACAGCGGCTGCAGGGGAGAAAGCACTTGGCGACAGCTGATAAAGCCTGATGAGGTGATGTCACCCCTAGGTTCCCATGTCACAGTTCTTATTGGTGCTCCCTCCTCTCCCCTGCATACACTGCTGGATCACACAGGTGAGATAACATGACCAGATTGGAACAGTCTGAAAATAGGTTAGTCCGCATAGGTGTTAGGGGTAAGGGGGCGGGGGGCAGTTTTTAAGGCTGGCGCAAGCTGGAATTCTACTTTTAATCTACCCTCCCTGTTGGTGGCTTTTGGCAGTGTTAAAGCAGAGTTCCACCCAAAAGGAGAAGCTCCACTTGTTTGCACCATCCCCCATTCCACTGCCACATTTGGCACTTTTTGGGGGAGAGAGTGTACCTGTTTTTGCCGTGGCAATCTGAGCCACATGCAAAACCATGCAAAATATGCTGCGAGCAACCACAGCAAGTGAAGGTATAAATAAACATACAATTAGGCAATAAATCAATTACAAAGCCAGTGGAAATTTTAAAATCTATATAGGTACAATAGCATCTTTATGCTGTTGTGCCCATATAGCTGCTTTTGTGCCCATATAGATGTTGGTGTGCCTCTATATGGGTGCAATAGCATCTATATAGGCACAATAGCAATTATATGGGCACAATAGCATAAAGATGATATTCTATCCATACTGTATAACTCCTATTGTGTCCAGTGACACTGACCTTGCAGCCCTGCCAGTGCCGGTGTCCTATCAAATATGGTCCCCCATCGGATAGTGTCCGCTGTTTACTGCGCATGCACAGTACACAGCACACACAGATTCCGAAAATAGCCGAGGATGAACGGCGCCTGCGCCGTGAGTCCAGGTTCTATCCCCACCATCCAAGTTGACATAGAGTTAGAATAAAAAGAGCCAAGCGCAGCGAGGAGGAGGCCGAAGCGTGGCGAGCGAAGCTCGCCCGTGAGGGGCCCTCTAATTTTCACAACCCTGTGTCCGCTTGGAGGGGGGGGGCTAACACCTCCACTCACGGCGCAGGCGCCATTCATCTTCGGAGATTTTCCGAAGCTTCGTCTGCTCCGTACTGCACATGCGCACTATATGATGGCAGGACACTATCTGCCAGAACACCAGGACAAGTTATCTGGTGACCAAGGTGAAGATGCCACACTGTGCTAAATTTTGGGTGTCTTTAGTTAGCCTAAAATACTGATTTGTTGTAAAATATTAACAGCTACATACAGAATGTCCAAAAAGATTTATACTGAGTGAGAGATTTTTACCTTAAAGCGGGAGTCCGCCGGGACTCCGCGTTTTTTTTTTTTTTTAAAGCCAGCAGCTACAAATACTGTCCAGCGCGCCCGCGATGTCGGCACCCGAAGCCGATCTCTTGATCGTCTCTCGGGTGCTGCCGCCGCCATCTTGGATATGGGAATCAGGAAGTGGAGCCTTTCGGCTTCATTTCCCGGTTCCCTACTGCGCATGCGCGAGTCGCGCTGCGCAATAAGGATGGACCCGCTGCCTCTGGGATCTGTGTGTTTCCCAACAGGCAGCAGGGCACTTTCGGAAAGGGGCGTAATCTACGCCCCTTTCCGCAGAGAGCTATCCCGGAAGTGGGTGCAGATACCTGTACTGTACAGGTATCTGCACCCCCCTCCCCCCTGAAAGGTGCCAATTGTGGCGCCGGAGGGGGGGATGGTTCCGATGAGCGGAAGGTCCACTTTAGGGTGGACCTCCGCTTTAAAGAATATGTAACCGATCACATGCTTGGTCAGAAATTAATTCTTGCAGACGCTCACCTCCGTGGCAATCAAAACACGTAGCCTTAAATATGTCTATTGCAGATTTGTAATGAGCCTGTGAAGTAATAGAATTGTCCTGGTCTGGGGTCTTATCAGAGTTGCTGGATACTGATAATTAAACAGTAATCTTCAAGCACTGATTACAGACAGACCATGACACAGAACAAGCTCACACTAACCCAGCTTCTTCTAAAAAATATCATTTAGCACTTCACCCAATGGCAGCTTCCGTGGCTTGATTCAGGAACTTCTAAGCTGGTCTGGGGTGAGCTTTGGTGACTGTTGGTCTGGACAGTGGCTGCTGAGTGAACTTTATCTTCCTGCTCCGCCCACCCTCACTGCTTCTCCGCCCGCCCTCACTGCTTCTCCGCCCACCCTTACTGCTGGTCCACCCACCCTCACTGCTGCTCTGACTGTAATCACTCTGAATTGGACAGCAGCCAACCCTGGGAGGATCGTCCTTCTCCTGTCTGCTACGGCTGCAGCTACAGAGAAGGAGGCAAACACAGCCTCAGTTCAGTGTGCGGCTGTATCAGAGGTCAAAGCATGGGTCGGTGTGACAGCTGGTAATGTCAACCCTCTTTTTTTCCTGTCATCATTTTTGTTGCCATTGACTTGCGCTGTCTGCTGTGCCCCTGTTTGTTTTCTTTGCCGCCGTCGAGCTGCCGCTGTGTCTGAATACAGGGAGCGCTTTAAAAATATGGCCGCGGTTTTAGTGCGTATAAGAACCTATAAGAAAATGTCCGCCGCAATGTTATTCTATATGAGGCTTCACGAAAATGGCCGCCAATTGATACACTATTTAAGACACTTCCTTAGTCCGCATGTTATTCCCTGATGAAGGCACGTGATTAGTGACGATACACGTAGGAATACAGAGCAACATTTGGAGTGTATTCACAGATCCATATATGTGACTTGTTCTTTTGACACTGTGGATGTTTTTATTCATTTGGATACTCTTATCCATTCACGTGTGAGACACTTATGCACTTTATCAGTCCTTTTTTTAGTTATGTGTTTTTTCTGGCACTGATACACTTTATTCATTAATGCGTTATTAATGCAATATTTATGTGATTTATGTGAACAGGGGGGAGAGCACTGGGGAGGAGAGCACTGGAGGGAGTGGAGAGCACTGGGAGGGAAAGAACAGGAGGGGAGAACAGGGGGGAGAGCACTGGGGGGAGAGCACTGGGGGGGGAGAACGGGGGGAGAGCACGGAGGGGAGAGGACTGGGGGGAGGGGAGAGGACTTGGGGGAGTGCAGAGCACTGTGGGGGGGAACACTGGGGGAAGTGAAGAGCACTGGGGGGAACAGGGGGAGAGAGCACTGGGGGGGAACAGGAGGAGGAGCACTGGGGGGGGGACAGGGGGGAGAGCACTGGGATGGTGGCTAGAGAAGAATGGGGAGAGCTGGAGAGCAGGGGGACAGCAAGAATAGGGGAGAAGAAAACTGTGGGGGGGGGGGGCAGGAGAGTGTGGTGGTGGAGGAGAGCACGGGGGGGCAGGAGAGTGTGGTGCCGTGAAGAGCACTGGGGGAGCAGAAAAACAGGGGTGGAGAGCACGGGGGCTGGAGAGTACTGGGGGGGTACAAAGAGCAGGGGGGAGTGGAGAGCACCAGTGGGGGCCAGAAAGAACAGGGGTGGAAAGCAATGGGGACTGGAGAGCACTATGGGGGGTGGAGAGCACTGGTAGGGTTGGAGAGCACATGGGTGGGAGCAGAATGCAGGAGGAGTGGACAGTACAGGGGTGGGGAGTGGAGAGTGCTGGGGGGAGCCAAAAAGAACAGGGGTGGAGAGCACTGGGGGGGGGGGCTGGAGAGCACCAGGGGGGCAGAAAGAACAGGGGTGGGGAGAATAGGGGGCTGGAGAGCACTGGGGTGGGGGCTGGAGAGTGATGGGGAGAGCTGAAGAGCACTGGGGGGGGGAGCACTGGGGGGAGTGGAAAGAACGGGGGGAGAAAGAACAGGGGGGAGAGCACTGGAGGGAGTGGAGAGCACTGGGGGGGAAAGAACAGGGGGGAGAGCACTGGGGAGGAGAACGGGGGAGAGCATGGAGGGGAGAGGACTGGGGGGAGCAGAGATCATTATGGGGGGAACGTGGGGAGCACTGGGGGGTGTGGAGTGCACTGGGGGGGAACAGGGGGGAGAGCACTGAGGGGGGAGAGCACTGGGATGGTGGCTAAAGAAGGATGGGGACAGCTGGAGAGCAGGGGGGGGGCAACAAGAACAGGGGAGGAGAAAAATGTAAGGGGGCAGGATAGTGTGGTGGTGGAGGAGAGAGGGGGGGGGGGGCAGGGAGCACAAAGTGAACTGGAGACAGTAAAATAAGTTGGATAGGAGAATCGGCAGGGGGTCCCTGCAGCCCCCCCCCCCCCGATCCTCCTATCCAGGCACTGTGGCACACAGGGTGGGCTGTACCTGCAGCATCTCCTTCTCTTGATCACTGCGCTGGCTGGCTCTGTGTTCGGCAGCTGCTCTGTAACATGGCCTCGCCCCCCCAGACCGGCTCGTGTGATAGGGGGAACGTTGATTCCCTCTACTATCGCATGAGCCGGTCTGAGGGGGCGGGACCGTGTTACAGAGCGGCTGCCGAACACAGAGCCATCCAGCGCTGTGATCCATAGGAGAGGGTGGAGGATGCAGCCGCCAGCGGACAAAAAAATGAAAAAAAAAGTGAAAAAAATGCAGCATGGCGACAGCTACGACAGACACCTTGGGGATTCCAGGGGGGCACTTGACCCCCCTTGCCCCCTGCTGCGGATGTCCATGCCCTATATATTGTACAGCTATACCAGTCCTTACAAGGACCTTTGTGAACCGAGTAGCTAGTGATGTGCAGACTGTACCTCAGTCCCTACACTGATAAAGGACTTCTGCAGAATAGGGCAGCAGTCAAGTATAATATTCTTTCTATATTTGGAAGAAAGTATATTATACATGTACAACCCTATATACTGTACTACACCTATACCATACCAGTCCTTAAAAGGACCTTTGTGGACCTAATAGTAACAGCTAGTGATTAAACTGACTGTCCCTGCTGCACACAGCGTCCTGTCCATCTCTGCACTGACAAAAGACAGGCTGCTGCAACAATCACCAGCACAGCAGTGCACTGAACCCTATATCCTGTACTACACCTATACCATACCAGTCCTTAAAAGGACTTTTGTGGACCTAATAGCTAGCGATTTGTGTCACTGCAGTCTCTCCCTGCTCCACACAGCAACCTCTCCCTATAATGACACAAGAAAGAATGTAAAATGGCCGCCAGATCAGGTCTATTTATAAGTTAGGGGGAATGTCCAATTTTCCATGTGCTGAAATGTCTCCATTGGCTGTCCTGTACCCCATGATGGATGTGTCATCATGGGTCAAAGTTCTTTCACACTGTAAACACGGAAGTCCGCCGGGCGAACAGCAGCAATAGTCCGCCGAACGGGCAAATCGCGAACACGCAAAATTTGCTGCAAACCGACTGCCGGGCGAACAGTTCGGCCATCCCTAGTTATATGTACTAGCAAATTTAGAATTCATTAGGATAAAAGAAAAACCTTCTGCCTTTAAAACACTTTAACTAGAACATGGGTGGAAGCAGGGGGCTTCCCTGGCTGGACATCAGCTTTATGTTTCTTTGACATAGTGTTGTCAAGTGATCCACCTGTGTTACCCAAGTCTAGCCGTCTTCAACACACATTAATGGCTAGCTTGCCTCCAGTCACTAAATAAAATGGTTAGCTTACAGTCCTGTTTACACCTTGCTTTTGCTTTGCTTCGCTTCAAAAATTATACCCCATGTAGCTTTAGTGGTGCTTCAAAGCATCTTCAAAGCCTGCATAAAAGTCTATGGCAAAGCTCGCTTGAAGCCCCACCAAAGCCTCATCAAAGCCCATGAAGCCACACCAAAGACCCACCAAAGGCTCATCGAAGCCCCATCAAAGCCTCATTGAAGCACCATCGAAGCCCCATCAAAGCCCCACCAAAGCCTCATCAAAGCCTCATTGAAGCGCCAAGCAAAAGCAAGGTGTAAACAGGACTGTAAGCTGATCATTTTATTTAGTGACAGAAGCTTTGACTGGCATTCAGAGAGCTTTAACAAGCCATGTTTTGAAGCAAGTGTAAACTAGCCCTAACAAATTGAAATAACATTAAAGTGGTTCTAAAAACCTTCTGAGTGCAGCACCCCAAACATCTCAGCCCCCCCTTATACTTCCATGAGCTTGATCTTGATCCATTGGTGTGCACGGCTCTCTTGGCTCTCTCCCTCCTCATAGGGTCAGATCCAGCATTGTAAGCCATTGGCTTCTGCTGTTGTCAATCACTTTCAATGGAGCAGGGGTGGGGCCGAGTAGTGCTCTGTGTGTCTATACACACGCAGCCCAGTTTGGAAGCAAGCACGCAGAGTGCCCACCAACAGGATGTCATGTTTGATGAAATGTGTCAGTTGCAGCTCCTGCCGAGGTCATTGCATGCTATTATAGCAAGTGCTGTACGCATCATTCTCTTGTAAGTGTTCTGTACTTTTAAATAAATTCATTTTTGATGGTTTTACGCTATGTGCGACTGCTTGCTATGTTTCCATATACGTGCCTTATCTGAGAGAGATGGTGTATCGAAGTAGAAGTCCACTCCTACCAGAATCGAGGAGATTTGTAGGATCGACCCATCTAAGACACCTGATAGGTTGGGCTTCCCTATGAGATGTTTACTCATCCCTGCCTGTGTGAATAACTCCCGTAAGGTATCTGGGTCCACGTTTTCCGGTAAGCGTACCCTCCTTATTCATGGTGGTGGGATCGTCATGCTGGTGGCTGTCATGGATCTTCACTTCAAGCACTTGAAATTTAATCCTTCACGGCACATTATTGGTGGCCCTTAGTGGACATTCATGTTATGAAATTTTCATCTTCACTAATCTTTTGTGACTTTTTCGATTTCTCTTTTATTGATTTTAACATATGCATATATGTATGATCATCTAATGTAAGGATTGTTTAGCGCAGTACTTTGGATTTTTTCCAGGTTTACACAATATTTGTCAATTGGGGTGCTTTTTGCACATCATTGCAAACCCTTATTATTTAAAAAAAATAACAAACATGTCATCATTACCTGTTCTCTGTAATGCCGCGTGCACACGATCAGACTATCCGGCGGACTGGACAATCCACCCGTGTGTGGGCTCCGACTGATTTTTCCTTTCCAAAGGTCCGGCGGACTTAGAAAGAATTTTTGACTTAAGGAGGAAAGTCCGTTCATTTTGAACGCAGCTCCAGGTAGACGGGACTAGCGAAGGAAGTCAATGTCGCTGCCTTCGGCGGCGAGATTGACACCTCGCTGGCCCCGTCACCTGGTATGGTCTTAAAGGGGAAGCCCTACGCCGAAAAATGCCGTGGGGGTCCCCCCAAAGTCCATATCAGACCCTAATCCGAGCACGCAGCCCGGTCGGTCAGGAAAGGGGGTGGGGACGAGCGAGTACCCCCCCGAGCTGTATCAGGCCGCGTGCCCTCAACATGGAGGATGCTTTGGGGAAGGGGGCCCTGCAGCCCCCCCCACCCCAAAGCACCTTGTCCCCATTTTGATGAGGACAAGGGCCTCTTCCCGACAACCCTGGACGTTGGTTGTTGGGGTCTGCGGGCGGGGGGCTTATCGGAATCTGGGAGCCCCCTTTGATAAGGGGGCCCCCAGATACCGGCCCCCCACCCTATGTGAATGAGTATTGGGGTACCATGTACCCCTACCCATTCACCTGGGGAAAAAAAGTGTGAAGAAAAAAACACAACACATGTTTTTAAAATAATTTATAGCACAGTTCCAGTGGTCTTCCGTCTTGGGGGGGGTCTTCTCCCCGGACTCCTCTGCTATCTTCTGCTAGCTCTTTTACTAGCGGAGGAGCCCAGCTTTCTTCTTCGTCATCGCCGCCACCGTCCAGGGGTCTTCTTCCGACTTCGGGGGTCTTGTCCCCCTCGTCAGTTCTTCTTGCCGGGCCTCCACTTTCTTCTTCCAGCTCTTTTACTAGCGGTGGCCCGGTCTTCTGTCTTTGTCGCCACCTTCTCTTTTTCTACTCGTCTTCTTCCTTGAGATGTTGACTCGATGCTCTCTCTGGCCGCAATGACAGGGACGCGTTGTGCGGCGACTTATATAGGGAATGTGACATTATAAGGGGCTGGGTCATCATGTGACATCACCCGGTGACCCCACCCCTTGTCCCTATATAAGTCGCCGCACAACGCGTCCCTGTCATTGCGGCCAGAGAGAGCATCGAGTCAACATCTCAAGGAAGAAGAAGAAGAGAAGGCGGCGACAGCGACAGAAGACCAGGCCACCGCTATTAAAAGAGCTGGAATAAGAAAGCGGAGGCCCGGCAAGAAGAACCGAAGAGGGGGACAAGACCCCCGAAGTCGGAAGAAGAGAGCCGGGCTCCTCCATTAGTAAAAGAGCTAGCAGAAGATAGCGGAGGAGTCCGGCGAGAAGACCCCCCAAGTCAGAAGACCACCGGAGCTGTGCAATAAATTATTTTAAAAACATGTCGTTTTTTTTTATTTACACTTTTTTTCACCAGGTGAATGGGTAGGGGTACATGGTACCCCAATACTCATTCACATAGGGTGGGGGGGCGGTATCTGGGGCCCCCTTATTAAAGGGGGCTCCCGGATTCCGATAAGTCCCCCGCCCGCAGACCCCGACAACCAATGGCCAGGGTTGTCGGGAAGAGGCCCTTGTCCTCATCAACATGGGGACAAGGTGCTTTGGGGTGGGGGGGCACCCTCCATGTTGAGGACACGCGGCCTGGTACGGCTCAGGAGGGGGGGCACTCACTTTTCCCCACCCCCTTTCCTGACTGGCCGGGTTGCATGCTCGGATAAGGGTCTGATATGGACTTTGGGGGGACCCCCAAGCTGTCTTTCAGCGTAAGGGGTTCCCCTTTAAGTCCCTACCAGGTGACGGGGCCAGCGAGGTGTCAATCTCGCCACCAAACGCGGTGACATTAACTTCCTTCGCTAGTCCCATCTACCTGGAGCCGCGTTCAAAATGAACGGACTTTCCTCCATGTGTAGGCAAGTCCGTTCATTTCAAAAGTCCGGCGGACTCCCGCCATAGTCCAGCGATTTGTCCCCCGCACCTAGTCCGTCGGAAAATTCCGGTCGTGTGTGGGCAGGTCCAGTCGTCCGGAAAGTCCAGCGGACCTCCGCTTCAAAGTCCGGCGGTTTGTCTGGTTAAGTCTGTGCCAGATAGTCCGATCGTGTGTATGCGGCATAACAGTTTTGCCCAGATCCTCACCTTCTTGGTTCCCTCACTGCGTGCCTAGATCCCCCCCCCCCCCCCCCCCCCCCTCATAGTAGCTTGCTATGGTGTATATGGAGAATTATGGTTTAGAATTTTAGATGCAAACAAATAATAATAGTCTTTAGCATAATTATCACTACATATATTATCCTGCATTCTGAAAACATATCTATGATCATAGAGTTTATTGCCAACTTTTCACTACAATAGACTGCTATATCAAGCAACAACAAATGTAACTCTATTCAGTGGTTATAGTCGACATGCACGCTGTTATATTTGCAAAAAAATTGTTTTGACAATTTACCATTCAAACCTCGGAAAAACCATGACGCATCTCTCTTTGTGTGGTTGGCCTTCACATAATCGGTATATATATATATATATATATATACCGATTATTTATATATATTTATATTGTTTCATTATATAAAGATAGACTATCATCATATTGAGTAAGGATGGACTTTATAAATAAAAAGTATTTCACATTTGTTATCTAAGGGTTGTTCATCTGCCTGATTGCTGTGCCTGGATACCTACATCATCTCTCGGGAGCTGATAAATCTGTAAAATATTCACAGATACATCCAGATTCACTGCATGGAACTGACAGTGACAGTCCTGCTATATGATAGGCTGTATGGGTCATTGCAGTTTGTTTTCCTGAAATGCTTCAGTGCTGATGGTTATATTTCCCACACAGTCTTCTCACTGCAGCCTTTCTGCTGTTTTTATTTTTTTTATTTTAAGCAGTAATTGGGAGAATTGCATCAAATAAAAATTATTTCAAGACGTTGAACTAGATGGGCCTGGTGTCTTTTTTCAACCAGATTAATTATGTAACAACCTGCAATATAAGGATTTTATTTCAATTTTTATTTTCAGAAAAATGAATCAGTCTTTATTAAAATGAAAGGTATCCATTCACTAGAGACCGGTGACATCACTGAAAATGCAGCCTGTCCATTCACTAGAGACTGGTGACATCACTGACAATGCAGCCTATCCATTCACTAGAGACTGGTGACATCACTGACAATGCACCCTATCCATTCACTAGAGACTGGTGACATCACTGACAATGCAGCCTATCCATTCACTAGAGACCGGTGACATCACTGACAATGCACCCTATCCATTCACTAGAGACTGGTGACATCACTGACAATGCAGCCTATCCATTCACTAGAGACTGGTGACATCACTGACAATGCAGCCTATCCATTCACTAGAGACTGGTGACATCACTGAGAATGTGGCCTATCCATTCACTAGAAACTAATGACATCACTGAGAATGCAGCCTATCCATTCACTAGAGACCGATGACATCACTGAGAATGTAGCCTATCCATTCACTAGAGACCGGTGACATCACTGAGAATGCAGCCTATCTATTCACTAGAGACCAGTGACATCACTGAGAATGCAGCCTATCCATTCATTAGAGACCGGTGACATCACTGAGAATGCAGCCTATTCATTTACTAGAGACCGGTGACATCACTGAGAATGCAGCCTATCCATTCACTAGAGACCGGTGACATCACTGAGAATGTAGCCTATCCATTCACTAGAGACTGATGACATCACTGAGAATGTAGCCTATCCATTCACAAGAGACCGGTGACATCACTGAGAATGCAGCCTATCCATTCAATAGAGACCAATGACATCACTGAGAATGTAGCCTATCCGTTCACTAGAGACCGGTGACATCACTGAGAATGCAGCCTATCCATTCACTAGAGACCGGTGACATCACTGAGAATGCAGCCTATCCATTCACTAGAGACCGGTGACATCACTGAGAATGCAGCCTATCCATTCACTAGAGACCGGTGACATCACTGAGAATGTAGCCTATCAATTCACTAGAGACCGGTGACATCACTGAGAATGCAGCCTATCCATTCACTAGAGACCGATGACATCACTGAGAATGTAGCCTATCCATTCACTAGAGACCGGTGACATCACTGAGAATGCAGCCTATCCATTCACTAGAGACCGGTGACATCACTGAGAATGCAGCCTATCCATTCACTAGAGACCGGTGACATCACTGAGAATGCAGCCTATCCATTCACTAGAGACCGGTGACATCACTGAGAATGTAGCCTATCCATTCACTAGAGACCGGTGACATCACTGAGAATGCAGCCTATCCATTCACTAGAGACCGATGACATCACTGAGAATGTAGCCTATCCATTCACTAGAGACCGGTGACATCACTGAGAATGCAGCCTATCCATTCACTAGAGACCGATGACATCACTGAGAATGTAGCCTATCCATTCACTAGAGACCGATGACATCACTGAGAATGTAGCCTATCCATTCACTAGAGGCCGATGACATTACTGAGAATGCAGCCTATCCATTCACTATAGACTGTGTAGCTCTCTATGAGACAGCTCTCAGAGGGTCTCAGATCTGGCCTTTCCCCTTTTTTCCCTGGCTTAAACACTGTTCAAAGAAGTTTAGCATAGGAAAGTGTGTCCTCCTGTTACTGTGCAGGATTTTCCCATCCCAGTATCCCATACCACCCCAACCCTTCTCCTGGTACAAGTTCTACAAGCAATAAATCATAAAAAAGACATCCCCTAGACCAGCAATGGCGAACCCATGGCTCGTGTGCCACAGCTGGCACACAGAGCCCTCTCTGTGGGAATGCGAGGAAGCAAAGCACACACTGACCAAGATTGGTATCCCGTGAAAGACGGTATCCCCTGCAGCACATGTGCATGCGTCAGTTTTAGGCAAAATAAGCTGAGCAAAGAGCTGCTGCAGACGAACACAGCTGAACTAAATTAACCTCTTACATCACGGGTGATCGGTGAGGCATAAGCTGTATCATAGGGACACAGCGAAACACAGGCTGGATTGGAGGGACAGCAACAAGTTGTATCAGAGAGACAAAGGCTGCATCGGAAGGGACAATGGGACACAGGCTGGATTAACCCCTTGCAAGGCAAATAATCAGTGCTTATGCCCGGTGATTTCATAGTGGGTGTAGCATTAAGATGGGGGGATCTTTCAGTGGATGGGGGGCAGAAATTAGGGGTTAGAGGAGTGAGGGTCTATCAGTGGAGTGCAGGGGTCATTAGTTGAGGGGTGGGGGTCTATTAGACGTAGGGTTATGTTGGTGTGGAGTGGGGGGGCAGAAGTTGGGGGGTGGGATCTGGTATTGGTGGGGTGGATGTTAGTTTGTGGGATGGGATCTGGTAGTGGGGGGTAGATGTTAGTTTGTGGAGTTGGGGTCTGTCGATGGGTCATCCCCCATTGAACTACATTTCCTACAGGGCTCTGGGGCCAGGGGTGACTTGTCAGTGGTGGCCGTGGATGAGATGTCCACGGCCACCGTGGACGTCTCAACCACAGCGTGGCTTTGTTATATTCAGGTTTAATTGCAGTGTTGGCACTTTTGAAATAAATACGTTTGTTTTGGATTGCAGTTTGGGCACTCGGGCTCAAAAAGGTTTGCCATCACTGCCGTGGACTGTTTCTTGGAGCCAGAGTGAGAGGAAAGTTGTTTGGGTTATTGGTGGCCTCTGCACTGTTTGAGGAAGAACAAGTTAAAATCAGTGGGTCCTGTGGGGGGTAGCACTACATAGGGTTAATTTCAGTAATCTCTGGGATGACCTGCTCTGTGGTCAAAAATCTACTCTGTGAAGATAGCTAAAAAGCATGCAGATTCCTGGACATGTTCCACTCAACATCATGAGTATGGGGCACATTGTTTCAGGGTGTTAAATGGACTCAAAAGTATTCATGCAGGCAATGGATGTTATAAACAACAGTCAGTGCTGGTGTTCACAGTAGAAGTGGCCACTACTCTTCGACCTATAACTACTAGCAGTAGAGAGGCTCCCACCAACCAGCTGGATAAGTGCAGCAGCTGGGCACCCTGCCAGATGACACAGGCTCACCTGAGGTGTAGAGTTTAAGCACTAACCAGTGTTTACCAGGGCTCCTGATAGTGGAGATTGGTTTTGTTGTGTGTTAGTACCAGGTCGCTGTCCTCAGGTTCACCCCAACCACGGGGTGAACAAGCCGGGTTCAAGTAGTGGATATAACAGGTAGGGATCGAGCAGGAACATAATCAGTAAACAAGCCAAAGGTCAGTAACAAGTGGTCACAGGTTGGAATCAAGCAGAAGCATCGTCAAGGAACAAGCCAGATTCGGTAATGAGTGGTAAGGAGATACCGACAGCAGTAGGAGTGACAAGAGCAAGATATTGGCTGCACAATAATCTGGCAAACAGGAAGTGCAAAGCCATGGCTTGAGTGGACATTTGATGGGTCGAGCAAGGAATTCAGGGTTCAGCAGAAACAAGGCAGGAATGTCCAAAGGATCTGACAGTGTGCTCTCCAGCATCTCAAGTGGCTCAGCAAGAAGAGACATTGCCAGACACAGCAGAGATTACAGGTTCAGACCCAGGTCTTTTCAATTGCTCTCAACTTGGGTTAATGTTCTCTATCCTGAGGGGGGTCCTCATCTTTGTGGTGAGCTGCAGAAATCTGGCCAGTTGGACTCAAGTAATGACTTTGTCCACAATGTGATGACAATCCATGTCCAGCACCCCTCTTAGCCCTTGTACACACGGTCGGAAATTCCGTCGGAATGTTTGCTATCGGACCGCTTTGTCGGATATTCCGACTGTGTGTGGTCTGCATCGGACTATTTCCATCGGAATATCCGACGGACCAATTTTTCCAACTTGCCGGTAAAATTTTCCGACAAAATGCTCCGATCGGACATACTCCGATCATGTGTAGCCTACTCCGACGGACAAAGTGCCAGGCATGCTCAGATCAAATTCCTAGACCAAAGCTATTGGCTACTAGCCTGAACGTAGTCCCGTCGTAACGAAATAACGTCATCACGTTATGTACAATCGGATTTTCTGACAACTTAGCCCACGTACACACGGTCGGAGATTTTGCCAACCAAATCCGTCGGATTTTGCCCGTCGAATTTAGTCCGACCGATTGTGTCCGAAACTGTTGCATACACACGGTCGGGCCAAGTTGGCGAAAAATCCGATCTTTCAGAACGTGATGACGTAATTTCGTTACGATGGGACTACGGTACATTCAGGCTAGTAGCCAATAGCTTTGATGTAGGAATTTGATTTGAGCATGCGTGGCACTTGGTCCGATCAAAATGCTCTACACATGATCGGATTAGGTCTGTCCGGCCCAGTTGGTCGGGAAATATTTCCAACATGTTGGAAAATTGGGTCGGACGGAGATTCGGATGGAATCAGTCCGATGCATACCACACACAGTCGGATTATCTGACGACACGGTCCGATAAGACTCATTCCGACAGATTCTCCAACCGTGTGTACAAGGGCTTAGTCCGACCGTGTGTATGCAACATCACTTTCCGGACCTCTTCGGGAATTAATCCGGCGTAATGACTCCAATGGATTTGGTTGTCGGAATCTCCGACCGTGTGTACAAGGGCTTAGACCTTAAGAAAATTAACCTTTGTGTCATGGAAATTCAGTATATTTGCGCTTTGTACTTGAACTTTTGCATTGATGGCTTCAGTAAAGGATTGAAGCAAAAAAAAAATCTGACAGAGGTTCTGACCTTTCCACATTGTATCAAATCAAAAAACGAAGGTTTTTGATTTACGTACATGTTAGTGGTATTTTTTTAACACAACGCTATTTGTTTTATTTTTTATTTGATAGGAATACGTTTGCCATTTTTTTTGTAACGTCTCAGAAAGCAGACTTCCTCTGAATCCTGTTCATGTGGAGGGATTAAAATAGGACAGTAACTGTTATATTTGTAGTTTGGAACAGATGGCAATTGAGGACCCAAACACAGCTCTGGGATATTGGCTTTGGATAGAAGATTTCCTGCTGTTCATTTCAAACTCTACTTAAAAGTATTTATTGTACACTTTCTGCATCCCTGCTGTCATCTAACATCTCCGCCCGTAATTATAAACATATATACAAAAGAAGCAGGGATACTGTAAGATGCCACCATGTCTTAAGCCTCAAGAGAATTAAAGTCCAGTCCAGGCTCTACGACACCTCTGCCCAGACCCCCCTACCCCAAAAAGCCCTACTTATCCAGCCAGTACCTATTTAAAAATCCTTTTATACAAGCCTTAAAGCTCAACTCTAGGCTCCATATGTTTGCTCAGCCTATTGCATTGTGGGTTGTCATATTCTTCTTTCTCTCTACTAGAGGGAACAGATATCCTTTACCAGCACAAAGGGCCCTGAACCTTCAAACCAAGGAAAAGCAGTATATGAAGGGGGGAGTTGTAGCCCCCAAGAGCAGTATAGCGGAAAGACCAACAACGTGAAGAAAAGCCGGTACAAGTGGAAAGTTAAATACGGGCATAGTAAGTCATTATCTCAGTCCCTTTCAGTGAATGATATATATTTGTTTGTTTTTTATTTTTATTTTTTTGCATTTCATTTTTTGGTTTTCTTATTTTGTTTTTGGTATTTTTTATTTTTATTTCATTTTTGTTTTGGTTTTGTGATACTTTTTAAATATGGGACTTAGCTATGAAAATATGTTTTGTAAGGTGCCGATGTAATATGTGATAGTCCTGTCCATAAATAGAGACCAGTGATCTTTGCATGGGATCATCCCCCATACCAAGCGGAGAGTGAAACTGTTGGCATACCGGGAAAGCCGTGGTATATTCTGTGATGTTTGTAAGTAAAATTAGGTAAAACCATTGCATTTTGGTGTCCATACTTTTTACATATTGTAGTATTTGGAGTTCTCTTTGATTTCTCAGAGTGGCATCTCTATATCCCTGAGGAAGAGAGTGTTTAGCTGAAATCTTGGAACGTGTTGGATGTATGATGCACTAAAACAATCAATCTGAGGAATATCAAAGCTCCATAATCTATATGATCGGAGGGAGTACTACTTCAATCTGTATTATATATATATATGTATATGTATTATCATATGTTTTTCTTATGGCAGAACCAGTCAGTGGAGCAGTGGACGGTATCAGTAGAGCAGTGGATGGTGTTAGTAGGGCAGTGGATGGTGTCATACATTTTTCTTTCTATTATTTATTATTTTTTTATAAATTTTTATATTTTTATCATTTTAACAGGCCTGTTGGGAGGGGGGGCGTTAGCGAAATATCAGGGGTCTAAACAGATCCCCTATGTCTCACTTTCATTATGAATGAAAACAGTGAATCATTGCCACCAAAACAGAAGGCTGGTAAATTACATATATACTGGCCCATTTCCCATTCTGAAACATCCCCCCTAGAAGGAGAGCAGAGAAAGCCAGCAGCGCTGTAGGAGAGGGGGGAACAAAAGAGCACATGGGGGGAGCCATGGCAGCAGAAAAAAGGGAAACCTCAACAGGAGCGTGGATGGTATTTATTCTAACCGATCCCGGAGGGAAAGGGGGATAAGCAGGCTTTCAGCGGCTGCAAGAGGGAAAGGAAATCAGCTCCAGTAAATGCCTCCTTTTGCCTTTCTAGGTCCCGTAAAACCTAAAGTGACAGGGAGGCTGCCTGGAGCATGGGTAAGGTTGGCATTGTGACCCCTGTGACCACTGAAGCAATGCCCATGGCACAAGGGGTGATGAGGGTGTGCGCAGGCATGCCCAGCACACCCCATGTGCACGCTTGTGCTAGGCTCCATACTTCTTCCCCAAATCAAACCCCGTCCAATTGTGTCCTGATGTGTAATCTTTATTTTTTTATGCTTACCCCTTTTAGAAGTATCTAGGTCAGTAACATGACAAGCATGGTCCTTCTCCTCTTCACCTCTTCTCTGAACTAAGCAGTCCTCACTAATACAGAGAGCAGTATTGATGTTCTTTGGTCCTTATGATGACATCCCCCCATGGGACACACCAATGCTGCCTTGCATTAACAGTTTGTCATTAGTCTTCCGAGTTGAGTGACACTGGCCATCATTCAACCTGGAAGGCCAAGGACAGAGGAGATATTTCGGAGGACAACTTTGGTTTGAAGTTGAGTATTACGGTCTGAGCTGGATTTTCATGGCCCTGCCTGGAGGACCCTTTTTAAGAAGAAAAAAACTTGCCAGAATTTGGAATTTAAATTCTGCGGTCTATAGGCCAGTTCCTGGTGGCAACAGTGGGAGGTCCATCCTCCTGAATTGTACAGCACTCACACAATGTTGATGGAAGGCCTAATAACTTCCTTGTTGGGTAGTGCCAGAGAGCCAATGGTGGTGCACATTCCACTAAGCACAATAACATTAGGAGCACAAGGGGAGGAGAAATACTCCTGAGATAATCATTAATATTGATTACCCAAATTCTCTGGAACTAAGCATCATATGACTTTAATTATAGTCATGTGAAAAAGTACGTACACCCCATTAAAATTGTTGACTCTTCCAACATATGTGAGTAGACAGACACTAGAGCTTCATCTAAACAGCGCCTACAGATAAGAGTGATCTACTTGAATAAATGACACATAAAATGGACATCTGTGCATTCATTCACATAATCTGAATGAATAAAATTGCTGATTTGCCATGTGAAAAAAGAAAGTACACCGCTACATTTACCACTCCCTTAACACCTTGCTGACCAGCTGCTGCTGTTCTACGGTGGCAGGTTGGCTCCCTTGCGTGAATTGCTGTAGCTGTACGGTGGTTGCTTTAAGGGCTATAGGGGGTGCACGCACACACCAGGAGCTGATACGTTTGGCCAGCGGCAGCGATGTCTACCGGCAATCGGTGATCGATCCGCAGAAAGCCAGAAAAGGGATCTGTCAATGTAAGCAGACAGATCCTTGTTCTGTCAGGGAAGTAGAGAGAGATCTGCTGTTTCTAGTGATCAGGAACAGCGATCTCTCTCTACTCCCTGTCAGTACACTCCCCCCACAATTAGAAACACCTCCCTAGGGAACACTTACCCCTTGACCCCCCCTCCCCTTAGTATTAACCCCTTCCATGCCAGTGATATTTATACAGTAATCAGTGGCTATTTTTAGCTCTGATCGCTGTATAAATATCAATGGTCCTAAAATAGTGTCAAAAGTCTCCAATCTGTCCGCCCCGTAATGTCGCAGTCCTGCTAAATATCGCTGATCACTGCCATTACTAGTAAAAAAAAAATGACAATAAAAATGCCATAAATATATCCCCTATTTTGTAGACGCTATAATATTTGTGCAAACCAATTAATATACACTTGTTGCAATTTTTTTACCAAAAATATGTAGAAGAATACATATTGACCTAAACTGATGAAGATTTTTTTTGGGGGGATATTTATTATAGCAAAAAGGAGAAAATATATAGTCAAGATTTTTTTGTTTATAGCGCAAAAAATAAAAACCGCAGAGGTGATTAAATACCACCAAAAGAAAGATGTATTTGTGGGGAAAGAAGAATATAAATTTTGTTTGGATACAACATCGTACGACCGCACAATTGTTAGTTAAAGCAACGCAGTGCCGTATCGCAAATAATGGCCTGGCCGGGCTGAAGTGGTTAAACCCATGAATTAAAATCAAGTGTTCCAGATGAGATGCCAATAATTACAATCTCCCTAGGAATATACAGGCAGTACTTGTCCTATTTAAACCTCAGATATTTGGGTTGGTCTAGTTTTTCCTTTGTTATTGATGTGTGTTGTGTCAGCATGTCAAGATCGATAGCTCTCTCTAAGACCCTCACTAAGTTATTTGAAGTCAAACATTCAGCTGTAAGAAAAATAATCTACAAGTGTTGTAGATTTCAAGGGTATGCTAATTTGTTCAGGCCGGTCCAGAAAATTCAGCCAAAGAGCTGACTGTTTAATCCCCAAATTAGTCTCCAAGAACCCCAAATTTCATCATGAGATCTGCAGGTCATTCTTGCAACAGTTGGTGTCCAAGTGCATGTATTTACAATCAGAAAGAGAGTACCAATTTAACCTATATGGGGGATGTTGCAGGAAAAAACACGAAGACTACAGTTTGTCATCAAACAGACAAAGAACAGGCTTTCTTGGTGTGCTGTGGACTGGTGAATCACAACTAGAGTTGTTTGGCCACAGTAAAAGTAGGCATAGTTAGCACAAACTGAAGACAGCATGCTGCTTCAAAGCGGAGGTCCACCCTAAAGTGGAACTTCCGCTCATTGGAATCCCCCCCCCCTCCAGCGCCACAATTGGCACCTTTCAGGGGGGAGGGGGGTGCAGATACCTCTACAGTACAGGTATTTGCACCCACTTCCGGCATAGATATCCTCAGAATCTGCGGATATTTACGCCACTTCCTGTGGGTCCCCCGCTGTCTGCTGAGAAACACACGGATCCCAGAGACAGCGGGGACCATCCTTATTGCGCAGCGTGACTCGCGCATGCACAGTAGGGAACCGGGAAGTGAGGCCGCAAGGCTCCGCTTCCTGATTCCCATGCCCAAGATGGCGGCGGCAGCACCCGAGAGCCGATCGAGAGATCGGTTTCGGGTGCCGACATTGCGGGCTCGCTGGGCGGGTAAGTGTCCTTATTTTAAAAGTCAGCAGCTGCAGTATTTGTAGCTGCTGACTTAAAAAAAAAAAAATGGCGGAACTCCCGCTTAAAGTGTGCTTGATGAGGATGTGAGGCTTCTGTTCAAAAGTTGAAGCAAAAATATATCTTTCAACACAATTATGAGCCAAAGCACAATAGTAAATACACCAATAAATTTCTAAAAAAAAGATTAGAAGGGTTAAGGACTGGCTAAGTGGTCATTATATATATCTTCAAAATCCTATTATGTATTTTTCATGTGTAGGGATATGCTGCCCTCTACTGTTAGCTGCTAATATGTATAATGTGTAGGGATATGCTGCCCTCTACAGTTAGCTGCTAATATGTATAATGTGTAGGGATATGCTGCCCTCTACAGTTAGCTGCTAATATGTATAATTATGTATTAGCACTTCCTGTCCCTGGGAGGCTGGATTTGAAACCCCCAAAAAGGAAGAAGTGGAGAGAGAGAGAGAGAGAGAGAAAGGCTCAGCCACATATCCTGTCCATGCTGCTAAATCTAGGCCAGTGTTGTCTCAGGGAATGCCTGAATGATTAATTTAGTCAGCCAATTAGATCACCTCACAGTGCATCCAATATAAGAATAATTTAACTGACTTAATGAACTAATTTGAGTTCATTTTAGCTAAGCAAAATTCTTAAAAACAAACAAACAAAAGATTGATGTAAGTACAGAGTGAGCTATCAAAAAAAAAATACTATAATAAGTCACATACAAACACCATGAATAATAGCATGATTGTGATATAATATGCATAGAAACTAAGAAATGTGCGTAAAAGTTCCACAATTTTCTATCTTAGAAGAAATCCTGTTAGAGTCTGCAAAAAACTTGAGACTGGGGCGGAGGTTCAATTACCAGTGGGACAACAACCCTAAACATACAGCCAGAGCTACAGTGGAATGGTTTAGATCAAAGAATATTCATGTGTTAGCCCTTGTACACACGGTCGGACATTCCCGACAACCAAATCCGTCGGATTTTGTCCGTCGGATTTTGTCCGAAACTGTTGCATACACACGGTCGGACAAAGTTGTCGGAAACAGAACGTGATGACGTTATTTCATTATGACAGGACTACATTCAGGCTAGTAGCCAATAGCTTTGGTGTAGGAATTTGATCTGAGCATGCGTGGCACTTTGTCCGATCGAAATTCTCTACACATGATCGGAGTATGTCCGATCGGAGCATTTTGTCAGAAAATTTTACCAACAAGTTGGAAAACTTGGTCCGTCGGCTACTCCGGCGGAAACAGTCCGATGGAGAACACACACAGTCGGAATATCCCACAAAATGGTCCAATCGGACACATTCCATCGGAATCTCCGACCGTGTGTACAAGGGCTTAGAATGTCCCGGTCAAAGTCAAGACCTAAATCCAATTGAGAACCTGTGGCAAAACTTCAAAACTGGGGAAAGTGATCTAAAAAGTAGTGACTGCATGTGGATGAGTTGTTCAAAAAAAAATTTCATTTTCTAGCTAGATGTGGAATAGACTTGCCTGAACAGATGTGTTTTATGGAATCATGTAAAAGTAGACAGAGAAGGGGATAGCTGTACAGGTTGGGGTAGGGAGTTTCAGAGGATGAAGGAGGTTCTGGAGAAGTCCTGGAGGCAAGCATGGGTGGAGCCCACAAGGTAATTACACAGCATGGTTTTGGGAGGAATAAAGTGGACAGTTTGGTTAAACTCGGGGGATGTGGTTTGTGATGTATCTGATGGTAATCTCATAGATGGCTTTGTAAATTATTGTTAACATGTCAAATTTGTTGGGTGGGTGGAAGCCAGTGAAGGGCTTGACAGAGAAGGGTGGCAAAAATTGGGCATTCGTGATAGACTCAAGGGGGAATAACTTGAATAGAGTAGACCAATGAGAAGGGAGTCGAGGTAAGTGATAACAAGAGAGTAAATTAGGAGCTTGTAGGTGTCATTGGTTAAGAAAGGTGTGTTTTTGGAAAGTGTTACGGAGGTGAAGGCAGCAAGATTTGGACAGCAATTGGATGTGGGGCTGAAAGGACAGGTCAAAGCTAAAACTCTTGTTTGAAGGAAGGAAACCAAAGTTGTGCTCTCATTCTCCATTAAAAAGTCTGAGGAGACATGGGGGGGGGAGGGGGGGGGGAAATTTTATGGGCGCAGTTTTTAAAAGATTGAATTTTAGAAGGTGGTTGACATCCTTACTGATGAGTTTGTTGCGATGCCCAAGAAGACAGACTTATACCCATTTGCGGTGATTGTGAAAAAAAAATCGATCTTAGGGCTTCTATTCTTTCCAGCTGTTCATTACTGGTTTCAGGTCAGTTGTTTTGAACTAATCAGACGTACTTTCATTTACTTTCTAAACCCACTTTGTGCATCTCATTTCCCTACCAAACACCTCACTGCAGAATTATAATTTCCTCATAGTTTCAACCTCGCTGGCTTCCATGTGAAGGAGACGTGACAAGATCATCAAACGGTAATGAAATTTTGCTGCTCTAGGCTCTGACATAATGTTGCCTCTCGCCTCGTAGTTCCCCAACTTTTTGAAAGATGCCTGGCAATGATCTAGCAATTTTTTTTCCCGAGGATTCTGGGTAAATGTGTACCTGCAGCATTATGCCGCTGACAGCCTGTTTAATTCAGCCTTTTCCACACAGTTTAAGCCCCGCTAGAAAACACATCAATCACAGAAAGTTAAACACTAAACGTACAGCCTTGATGTTAATGTTTCTGTAAAAGTTCTGCTAAATGCCTCGGGCCTATTTTTCGCGAAATGCTTTACACGGAGAGGCGTTGTGCGCGGCCCTGACCTATCATGTTCAGATTTACTGACAACGCTCTTCCGCCGATGATGAAACGAGGCACTCGCAGGCAGAGATGTTATGGCCCTTTGCTTATTTTAATATTGTACATATAAATCCTACCGTTGTCATGGTGGGTCATCGGTAATGTTGGCAAGGTTTTGCAAGTGCAGAGGGGAAAATGATTCAACGAGACAGTGTTAGACAATGGTGATATAAGTGACTGCACCCTGAATGCGGATGGTACTCATTGGGAATGCAGGATTGATCTGTAGCCAATGTGTTCTTTTATTACAAAAAGTTGATATAATTTTGTGGGCAATGTGTGGTGACCTTCCTACAAGAGTATTTAAGGTGAATAAAGTTAACTTGGTAAGGCTGCTCACAGTTTCTGAGGCTAGGAGGACCATAAAGTAGATTAAGTGTGTCAGCAACAAAAGGGTTTTGACAGATGGTAGCATGGTTGATAAATCTGCAAAAGAGAAGTATGTGCATTAGAGACAGATAGATGCACGCGTAGGCAAGTGCAGTCTGCTGTCTTCACTGCAGATGGCACTCAAACGCAATGCAGTGGGAGAGGAAGTCATAAGGAACCGAGTTCCTCTATGATTTCCTGAGTCACTGGGGCAATGCTCCGATTGGATGTTGTCATGGTTTTGCAATAAAGTTTGTCTGCTTACCTGTCTCCATGTGTTCATCTCTAGAGACCAGCCGACCCTCACCTGACTGCTTTTGTAATCCATCCTCTGGCATGACTCCACCCTAGCTCCTATCAGAGAACTCTATATTAACCTGTGCACTGCAGGCCAACCCTGCTGATCAACCTTTGTGTGTTAGCTTCCTGTTACCTGCCGTGTGCTCTTCTGTTGTCCCGTTACCGACTTTGGCGTGTCCTTGACTATCCCTGTTTGCCTGTGATCCTGACCTATTGGCATGTCCCTGACTATTCCTGTCTGCTTGTGGCCCCGACCTTGGCTTTATCCCTCACTATCCCTATCCTCCTGTTGCCTACTGTGGGTGCGAGCTGGGGGACCCTGGGGGGTCGCGACCTGGAGCCAGTTGCAGCCCAGTCCATCCTCACCTCTAGAGGCTCTGGTGAACACCTGCTGGCTCTTAGACTCCGCGCCCCAGGGAATCTTACGCTCTAACCCCGGTGGGATCTGTCTCCCATCCGCAGCAGTCAGCCATAGGGTCCATAACCTTGCGGTGCACTCCTGATCCCTACGGTGTGCATCTGTCTCCTGGCCTTAAGGTGACCTGACAGATGTCGGCCACCCATGTGACTCTGGCAGCCATCTTAGGTGTGGGTTTGGTGCACTTTATGCAAGTGGGTAGTGTAGGAAAAGGTACCCCGCAGTGGTGGCTGGGGGGCAGCAAACAACCAGCACTACCCCCCCTCTGGGCAGCATGGAAACAATGAAGGGGTGGCCAGGAGGCTCTTCCCCCCAACCCCCCAGAGGTCCGGCACTTACTATGCGGGGGGCTGTGTCCTCCTCTCCTCTCCTGCTGTGTCCTCAGGGCAGCTGCAGCTGCGGGTCCAGCTCTAGCATGTCTCCTCTTCCACAGCTCTAGGCTTCCAATAGGATCACCTGGCGCTTTGTCCAATCAGGAAACAGGTCTCACTGACCTGACTCCTGATTGGTGGGGAGTAACTATAGTGTGAATATGTTATGTCCCTTTGACACAGGGTCTCTCAGGGTGTTGCTAGCAATGCTGCCAGTGTCTGCTCAGCAAGTTACACGCAGGCTGGATGCACGTCTTAACCAGGGAAGGGTTTATTACTCACTCAGAAAGCGATGTACATTCTTACATGGAGGATTCATATACAATAGGTCTCGCTCTAAGTAAAATGCTGCTGCTTCCAGTCCCACAAACACTGAAAAACTTCCTGATAAGGGTCACAGTGATTCTGCATAAACATTTCAGAATATAGCGAAAATGAATTCGCTATGGTCACACAACTGGAGCCTACCCTATTTTGAAGCCTGCTGGAGCTTCTGGCTCTAATCAGGTGTTTCAAAAAACCCATCCCCACCATAGGAATTCATGTAACGGCGTCCTTAAAGGGGATGGGCACATGGATAGGGAGGGTGGCGGAAGTGTTGGGGGGGTGGCGCCCATGCGCCCATAATGCACGGGCCGCCACTGGTACACTCTTTGTTAGGGACAGCGTTAGTGATAGGGAAAGATTCCTGATGAGGAGGGAAAGCATAAGGTCACATCTCTCTGGATACCTCCCTGATTGGGCACGAGGCGGCCAGACTGCATTCTGTCCCCCCTCAACAGACGTTGTTGGCTCGGCTAGAGCCTGCTTCTTCACGTCATTGGAAACTGTGACTGTGCCAGCCTGGGTAGCTGTCCCATCGGGTCTATTGTGAACTGTTGCTGCATTACTTTACTACAAGTTTTATATTGCTCTCAACTGTGTGAATTATTGTATCTGCACCATGCTGCACCCCACCTACACAAAAAAATGCAAGGAAAGACTTTTGAGGAGATGGACATGTGCTTGGTGCCATTTGTAGAGCAACTGAGAGGATTTACATTTGCATTTTGTTGTGATGTTGAAGATAACGAAGAGAGGGAGGTGTTCCCCCGGAGTTATTGGATAAGTCCACTGTGGTTCTGATTATCCATTAGAAGAGCAATTTAGTCTAATTTGATTTTGCAGTGAAAAGTGCCCTTGCATTTCAGAAAAATTAGCCCTCTAAATTTTTCGCTATGTCAACTGCTTAAGCAAACATTTTCATTGCAAAAGAAAATCAACAAAACCTTGTCAGTGCTTGGTAACCAAGTTGCTTTGTTAATAATGGAAGATCAGAAACACAAGTCCTGTATATTTAATAAGGAGCTTCCTTAACCCATAGGAGCCTTAAAGCCCATTGCACCTTTAAAAATCATGGAAAATACGTTAAAGTGGTTCTAAAGCTCTAAGGTTTTTTTTTTACGTTAATTCATTATATGCAGTAAAACAATCTTCTGGCGCAGAGGATCCCCCCCCAGTCCCGCCAATACTTACCCAAACCCAGTCTCGATCCAGTGCTGTGCAAGAGAGCAATGGCTCTCCCAGCTCTGTCCCTCCTCAGTGGGCAGATTGATAGCAGGGGGAGCCATTTGTCAATCAAACCCATGATGAGAGACTGGGGGGGCAGGGCTGAGCCCCACTGTTTGTGTCAGTAGACGCAGACAGGATGACATGGAAGTGAGTCTGCACCAGTGTACCCAGGGCTGGACTGGGACAGAAATTTGACCCTGGACTTCATCCAGACCGGCCCACTTACATTTTCAGTGTCCCATCACCAGCCACTTACAGCAGAGTGTCCCATCAGCACCACCTTACATCAGAGTGTCCCATTACCAGCCCCCTTACATCAGTGTCCCATCAGCACCTCCTTACATCAGAGTGTCCCATGAGCAGCCCCCTTACATCAGAGTGTCCCATCAGCACCCCCTTACATCAGAGTGTCCCATCAGCAGCCCCCTTACATCAGAGTGTCCCATCAGCACCCCTTTACATCAGAGTGTCCCATCAGCAGCCCCCTTACATCAGTGTCCCATCAGCACCTCCTTACATCAGAGTGTCCCATGAGCAGCCCCCTTACATCAGAGTGTCCCATCAGCAGCCCCCTTACATCAGAGTGTCCCATCAGCACCCCCTTCCATCAGAGTGTCCCATCAGCAGCTCCCTTACACCAGAGTGTCCCATCAGCAGCCCCCTTACACCAGAGTGTGCCATCAGCACCCCTTACATCAGAGTGTCCCATCAGCAGCCCCTTTACATCAAAGTGTCCCATCACCAGCTCTCTTACATCAGAGTGTCCCATCAGCAGCCCCCTTACATCAGAGTGTCCCATCAGCAGCCCCCTTACATCAGAGTGTCCCATCAGCACCCCCTTACATCAGAGTGTCCCATCAGCAGCCCCTTTACATCAGAGTGTCCCATAAGCAGTCCCTTTACATCAGAGTGTCCCATCAGCAGCCCCCTTACATCAGAGTGTCCCATCAGCAGCCCCCTTACATCAGAGTGTCCCATCAGCAGCCCCCTTACATCAGAGTGTCCCATCAGCACCCCCTTACATCAGAGTGTCCCATCAGCAGCCCCCTTACATCAGAGTGTCCCATCACCAGCCCCCTTACATCAGAGTGGGCCACTGAGCCATCGGCCCACCGGGAAACTCCCGGTAGTCCCGATGGCCAGTACATGCCTGAGTGTACCCATAGAAAGCAGCTTTCTATGGGGCACTCAGCGGTAGGAGGAGCCAAGAGCGCCAACAGTGAACCAGAGAAGAGGAGTATCAGGGCTGCCCTGTGCAAACCATGTTTGTTATTTTTATTTATTTTTGTATTAAAGTGTTAATATCACCTTAATTTGGCCTTTTCCATTTACCCCAGTGCATTTTACCAAAGAGATTACATTTTTGTTCAAATGCTTTGAACTTCACCATGATCTTCCAATTTAAAGTGGTTGTAAAAGCTGAAGTTTTTTTTTTTTTTTTAACCTTCATGCATTCTATTGTTGGACAGTATGGTGTCACCACTGGAGTCCATTAAGAAGCTGGTATGTGATTAAAATTGGAACTAATAAAAATTGTATTGGATCTGAGTGGTATTGTCCTTTCAGATGATCATTCCAGTTTTGGGAAGAGTTTTGGGAAAAGTTACATACTGGCTTTCAAACAACTGTGTCCCCAGCACCACCCGTTGGAACTTACCAATCTCTTACTAAAGCCCAGTTTTCTTATATTGATTTCCAGCTCAAGCAGCAATGCTTGCCTACTCTACAACGTGTTCCTCACAGTGATTCAACTCCCCCAGAAGATGTTGGCAATCTTCTGGTTTGGATGATACCCAGTGCGAACCTGGACATCAGAGGACATTCTGTAGGACAGGGCCTCATGGGACCACCCCTAAGGGGCTGATGTTTATTGATGCAGAGAACCAATTTGATGATTTCATGATAGTGACGCTCTTTGCATCACTGAGGATTGGCCAGTATCGGGAGATGGCCCAAAGAGGAAGAGGACCCTGTGCCTCACACACCTGGCTGAACCACATCTGAAAAAGTTTAACATATTTAAAAAAAATCATAACACACACAGGGAGTGCCTCCAGGAAGGAAGAGGTCAATGGGGAGAGCGCAGCCTAGAGCCAAAACTTGAAATTTATTTTACAGGTTGGAGAAGACAACAGAAAAGTGAGTGTATAGTGGGGCAAATAATCCTTAGCCCTTGTACACACGGTCGGAGATTCCAACAACCAAATCCGTCGGATTCTGTCCGTCGGATTTTGTCAGACGGATTTGTCCGAAACTGTTGTATACACACGGTCGGACGAAGTTGTCGGAAAATCCGACGTGATGACTTTATTTCGTTACGACGGGACTATGTTCAGGCTAGTAGCCAATAGCTTTGATGTAGGAATTTGATCTGAGCATGCGTGGCACTTTGTCCGATCGGAATTCTCTACACATGATCGGAGTATGGCCGATCGGAGCATTTTGTCGGAAAATATTTCCGGCAAGTTGGAAAAGTTGGTCCGACGGATATTCCAACGGAAACAGTCCGATGCAGACCACACACAGTCGGAATATCCGACAAAACTCTCCAATCGGACATATTCCAACGGAATCTCCGACCGTGTGTACAAGGGCTTACTGTTCTCCTCCTCCAGCTCCTCTTTGTCATCTTTATTATGAAAATCTTATTCAGAAACCGCACTAGTGCCAATATTGTATCTAAAATAATTTGTGCAGATCAGCGACTATATGCAGATACAAGAAAAACAGAGACGCGCTTGTGCAATACAAAAATGAGTAAAGTACATATTCAGTGAAACATATCACTAAGGTATTATATTTATAAAGTCCACGTGAATAAGTGAAAACATTTGTGAAGAATTCTTCTTTGGAAACTCATTGAAAGAAATCCAACTGCTTCTGTGAAAACCTCCATCTCCTATAATAGGGGTTCTTACCAGATCATATTGACCTTCTATCTCCAGAAAGGTCAATCGAGCAATGATTATAACCATCTATGGAGTACTGCTGGTAGAAATGCACTCCTGTGGGAACTGACAACAGCTGCTTATTTCCAGCCACGCCAGATGCCACGAACCAGGGTATAGAAGGAAAAAACGCTCCAAAAGTGTATGGTTTTATTAAAATAATTAAAATTGCACTTACGTATGTAAATGATGAAAACGCCAATCTGTACAATATTTTGCTGGCAAACAGTTCAACCTGCGCTTCCGGGATCAGTACGGACACAATGACATAGGCATGCAGCACCGCCCTACATGTTTCGTCATAAATGACGTCTTCTAGGGCAGCACTTCATTATGGTCTTCAAAATACAGTTACAACTTGTGGTTTCCTAAGCCAAATGTTTTTTTTGTTTTTCTTTTACTTTTTTTACTTGCAAAGAGTGAGAAGGGCTGAGCCCAATTTAAGAACAACACCCAGGGCCATCTTAACACATGGGCACCCTTGAGCATTGCCCAGGGGGCCAGGTGCATAGGGGTCCCATGATAATCTTGCATTACATCATACTTACCAACTGTACCGGATTTGCCGGGACAACCAGGCTTTTTACTAAGCTGTCACAGGATGGCCAACTCCTAGGCAGTGTCCCGGAATCTGAGCAGCGCGGAGAGTGTCAGCCTGAAACAGAACTAAATCTACAATTGCAATGGTATCAATGCCCCACTACTTTCCTCCTGCAGTTCCCTGGGCTTTGCAGAGGTTAAGAAGAAAAACCCAAGGAGGAGCATCATACTACTGCTGCTTGTGCGGGCAGGGTGTGTACTGATCTGATCATATGGGATGAACAGGAGAGGATGGTAGCAGGGATCAGGGGCTCAGTGAATTGCTTTTCCAAGGGGCCCATGATGCTTTTAAAACAGCCCTGATGTTAACTTTGTCTAGGAACCTCAGTCTATTGTTCTCTGAGAGTGGCTTTGCACAGCACATTTGTGTAGCTTGAGTAACTTGACAAGTGGACACAATCTCTTCAAGAAGCTCTGAGAAAAGGCCAGCTGAATTTGGCTTAAAAAAAAAAAAGAATTAGATTAAAGGTAAACCGAGTGAACTTTTCTATTTCTTACAGATGCAATGATTACTAGACAGAATCGGCAGCATCCTCAGTGGTTTTATTTGTTGTACGGAAGCTCTTGTTTGCTGTCTTAAAAATGAACTATCATTAATATCTGGATAAGCTCTACAAGTTTTCAGCTTTGGCTGATGTGCCGACTGCCAGTAAATGTCACTGATTCACCTGTATTCACAATGTCCTTGACAGATCTGCTTAGCAAAAAAATACTTCATGTACCAAGCCAGATCAATAGAGATGACAATACAATGCACGCATTTTAAATAAAATCGAAAAAGAGAAAGTATTATGTGAACATAGTGGGGGAAAAAAGGGACTTTTGTAAAGAGAAGAACATTGACTTAAAGAATGCTTTATTAATAAACACAATGCTGTGGAGGAGGATGGTAGGGCTGGTAAACTCTAGCTGTGGTTCTTGGTGGTTAGTAGACATTTAAAGGCTCAGGCTCTGTTGTTAAACTCTGAAAACTTCTCCTTAGACATATACAGTCTATACAGATCAGGTTCCGGTCTAAGGGAGCCCCTCCGCATTCCATGTAGCATACATGAATACGAAAAAATGGCCATACACCAATGATGTCACTTGAAGAAAACTTAAATGAGCCAGCACTACCACAAATTAAGTCTCCACCTACAGACCACCCCTTGTTGATGTGTTTCACCTTAACGGGCTTAGTCGTAGTGCTGGTTCACTAAAGTGACATCATTGGTATGCATTCGTCTGTTCCAATTTGTAGTTCTTGGTTGTTGTTGAATGATAGGGTTTGTGGTTTTTGAGATGTTGTGTTTAACCAGTTAACACTGAACCCAAAGCAGACCCTTGCCCAAACATGAAGCATACCATTCTCTCCTCCAGCCTGTTATAAATATAACTTTTTCTTTTCTTTTTTTTTTTTTAGAGGAGCCAGTACCTTTCTTATTCCTCTCATAGGTGAGGTTTGCATTACTTGTGGAAGCCCCCCTCTCTCAGCCTTCTTTGATAACGTCACACACCTCAGTAAGTTGTATGAGAAGTCTCCTTCCAATCTGTATACCGTGCATGTACATTAGGAAGCTGGCTGTAAATCATCAGGAAGTGACAGCCAGCTCCTGAAATCAAAATGGCAGCATGGAGAAACAACCTTTTTCAATCAGGGTGCCTTCTGGGTTCATCAGGGGTGCTTTGGGAAAATGCCCATAAATTGTTCGCAAATGTCCAAAAAAAATAAACCTGGGGGGAAATTTACAAGGTCATAGATAAATAAACTCCTTTCTCCAGGAGAATAAACTCCTTTCTCCGGGAGAGGTGCCACATTCAGGGCAAGGCAATGCCTTTCAAGAGGCAACATGAATTTTTTGTGTTGCAGTATGCCAGCCTTTTTCCACCAGGGTTCCACAGCACCCTGAGGTGCCATCTCAGTTCTTTAGAGGTGCTTTAAACTGCCCCAAAATTGTCAACCAGCTAGTGGGATGATCAAGTCTGCCTTCTACATAAAAGTCACAGGTTTTTGTTGTAGAGAATTACAAACTTTAGCACCAGGCGGGCCAGTTGCTGGCATCCTAGAGGCGATTCAGTTCGCATTGTGCACTATACAAATATTTCATTAATTCATTCATCCTAACAACGGGTGAGTTCACTGTCTTCCTGGTAGGATCTCTTAAATAAGATAGGAAGAGTCTAGAGTAGGGAGTAGGTTTCTAGCCATGGGTAGGAGAGACTTGAAGGGGAGCAACATCTAGGAGCTGAGACTTAAACGTTTATTTTCCCCTGGAGGGGTTCTCCAAGGAGGGGCACAAGGGATACCTCACCAACCCTATGGAACTAGTGACTGCTTTTTGGAGAAAACTTTTTCTACACTGTGTTGGGACCAAGGCCTGAGTGACCGTTGTTATACTGCAGTTTATCAGTAAAGAAGAAGTCTATTTGTATGCAGCCTTTGTGTGAAGTTATTCAGGTATTGCAGTAGATCTGGTGAGAGAGAGAACTGTCATCTTGTAGGCCTAGAGCGGGTAGGTGGGGCCTACAGGGGTAGATAGGTTGTTTATCAAGTCCTCCAAGCTTCCCCATTAACTCATTGGATCACATAATGGAAGGTCTACTTCTTCTGAGCTACTGTAATGGAAATATGGGCCTGCAATAATTTTTACATTAAAGTGGTTGTAAACCCTTACAAACCACTTTGACCTACAGGTAAGCCTAGATTAAGGCTTACCTGTAGGTCCAAGAAATATCTCCTAAACCTATATGGTTTAGGAGATATTTGCCCGAAAACAGGCACCGCTGTCTACGGCGCATGCGCCGTAGACAGCGGCGCGCAGGCGCACTGAGTACGGCATTCTCAATGACGGAGCTGCCGCGCGTGTCGGCTCTCGTGCGCATGCGGGGGAGTGACGTCATCGAGGCTTCGCCGAATGACAGCTGCGGAGCTGCGAGACCCCCACCAAGAAGATGGATACGGCGGACTACAGGGGACAGTGGTGACTTCGCTGGCTCCTGTGTCAGGTAAGTGACACATAATGGACTACTATGCATAGTAGTCCATTATGCTTTGCCTTTGCAGGGAATGAAAGAGGAAGTAAACTCATCAGGATTTACTTCCTCTTTAATGATAGCCATTATTAATATTTTGATATACAGTGAAATTTTGACATACAGAATGACTCAAAAGTTTCAGAACACTGCCTGGACATTCTTAGAACAGCTGCAATAAAAGAATACCATAAACCAGCTCTGGGATTTTATCTTGAGGAGTTATCTGGCAAAAGTCTTTTGTCTGGCCACTTGGTAGTGTAATTTTTGGACTACGTGGGATGTCACTTCAAAGGGTGCAATTGAGGTGGGAATGGAATGGGAACTACTTAATCATAAATGACATCTGGTGACCTACAGCTGACTGGTATCTTGAAATTATGTCATAATGTGTGTAAGAGGGGCCTTCCTCATCATATCAGGCATTTTTTTCCTATTGTGAGGGGTTAGCTCGGCAGCGGGTGTGTGTGACCCCCTGGATGGGTTCACAACACAAAATCAGGCACAGCAGACAGCGTTGTAGGTGCAAAAAACAAAAGATGCGGTTTATTTATGCTACATGCAGTGATACATATAACAGCCAAACAAAAATAAAACATGAAAATAAATCCTGGTCAGCTTGACCTCTAACTACACACTTAGATTCCCTGTCTAACAACTGAGTGCAGCCTTGTGCTGCACCAGTCCCTGTCTCTGTTGTAGAGGTTTGCCACACAGGCGTTAACTCACCGCACAGAACAGATATCACACTCCCCAGTCTATACAACACAAAACTGGTTCCAGGATGGAGCATCTCCCTAAGCATGCTGGGGTTTTTTGTAGAGGTCTTAATGAGCCCACTTACTTCAGCTGGGCTCATTAACTCTTCCCCTCTAATTGTAAAGGTCTGCATAAAGCCTGAATCTAGGGCACACATATTTCCCATCCTGGATACAACCAGGTGACTTTACCTGCGTGCTGCCACACTATTATATTCCTTTTTTTTTTCTATTCTTTTTTTATGCTCTTTAGAAATTGGAAAACTGTTTGAATTTGAAAAGTTTTCGAATTTGAAAACTATTCGAATTCGAAAAGTATTCAAAAGCTATTCAAATTTTAATTTCGGCCGATTCCTTTTTTTTCGTTATTTCAGATTCGTTCAAATTCGGTACTATCCTGATAGAATAGGGAAAATAAAATTTTTTTTTAATTCTATTCCTTTATTTCTATTCTATTTTATGCTCTTTGGAAATTGGAAAACTATTTGAATTTGAAAAGTTTTCAAATTCGAATTTGAAAACTATTCAAATTCGAAAAGTATTTGAAAAGTATTCAAAAACTATTTGAATTTTGTCCAAATTTTTTTTCTCCTTATTTCGGATTCGTTTAAATTCGGTACTATTCTAATTCTGAATAACAAAAATTCATCTGAATTTTAATTTCAGACCGAAACGAACTGCATATATCTAGCACAAAACACTAGTTTATGCCGCGTACACACGATCGAATTGTCCGGCGTACTTAGTCCGGCAAACAATCCCAGAGGATGTTGGGACTGTGACATCATAATGGGCGGGGACATCATCCGAAGAGGGGGACAAGACCCCCGAAGTCGGAAGAAGACGGCGGTGAAGAAGAAGAAAGCCGGGCTCCTCCGCTAGTAAAAGAGCTAGCAGAAGATAGCGGAGGAGTCCGGCGAGAAGACCCCCGAAGACGGAAGAAGACCCCCGGAGCTGTGCAATAAACTATTTTAACCCTTGTGTGTTGTGTTTTTTTTTACTTTTTTTTTACAGGTGAATGGGTAGGGGTACATTGTACCCCATACTCATTCACATAGGATGGGGGGCCCCTTTATTAAAGGGGGCTCACGGATTCCAATAAGCCCCCCGCCTGCAGACCCCGACAACCAACGGCCAGGGCGGCCCCCCCTTCCCCAAGGCACCCCCCCATGTTGAGGGCACGCGGCCTGGTATGGCTCAGGAGGGGGGGGGGGGCGCTCGCTCATCCCCACCCCCTTTCCTGGCCGGCTGGGTAGCGTGCTTGGATAAGAGTCTGATATGGCCCTAGGGGGGACCCCCACGCCGATTTTTCGGCATAGGGATTCCCCTTTAAGTCCATACCAGGTGACGGGGCCAGCGACGCCTCCTTCGATGGCCCCGGCTACCTGGAGACATGCTCAAAATGAGCGGACTTTCCTCCGCGTGTGTGGGCGAGTCCGTTCATTTCAAAAGTACGGCGGATAGTCCGACGGACTTAGTACGCTGTATTAGTCCGCTGCAAAAGTTCCGTGTGTGGGCAAGTAGCTCGTTCGGAAAGTCCGGCGGAAAAGTCCGGCGGAAAGTCCGCCAGACTAAGTTCGCCAGATAGTCTGCTACGTGTGCACGCAGCATAAGTCCGCCGGACTTTACGCTGAGAAAGTCCGCTGAAGCCCACACGCGATCGAATTGTCCGGTGAAATGCGTTTCGGCAGACTAAGTACGCCGGACAATTTGATCGTGTGTACGCGGCATTAAGTCTTCAAGGCTGAACCACCAACAAGCTGTAACAGATAACTACAAACTTTTTGTCAGCCAGCACTTCAGTTGATTTACAAATTTACAGACATCTCTCTATGTGATGAGCCATCTGCAGTTATACTCAACCCTACCCCCTTATTTAGGAAAATATATCACACATCCCTTCTCTCTTTCAATAGTTTTTATTGAATTTTAATTTTTGACAAATACATCAAGTATCATCAAAATCAGACATAAAGCAAATACATAAAATAAAAGTAAGTTGAGTCTGAGCAGGATTCATTAACCAAAGAAAAACAAGTTATAATAGTATCCCTTCTCAAACATCTCCTGAATGCTGCACGAGCATGCATACCGAGTCAATGGAAATAACAGTCTGCACCTGCAGTTGCTTAATGATTATCTAAGGCCGCGTACACACGCGCGGACTGTTGGCCCAACTTTGTCCGTCCAACAGTTTGAGCGAACAGTCCGCTCAAACTTAGCATGGACGGACATGGCCACACACGACGAACGAACAGTTTGCTGAAACCGTGCGCGATGACGTGAACGGCACGTACGACGGGACGCAAAATACGACGTCCTATACACTGCATTATAACTTTCGGCTTGAAAATCCTTTCTGAGCATGCGCGGAACTTAGTTTGACGAACAAGCCTACACACGGGCGGACTGTTCGTTGAAACAAGGTTTCAGCGGACAGTTTTTCGGAATTTCCGTAAAACCTTGTCCGTCCAACTGTCCGCTGAAACTGTCCGCTGAAAGCCCACACACGAGCGGACTGTCCGCCCAAACACTGTTCAGCGGACAAGGTTGGGCCAACAGTCCGCGCGTGTGTACGCGGCCTAAGAGGAACTATTATGGAGAGAAAACTCCATTTGTTGTTGCCACCGCCCCAAATATAGTATATTTATAAAGAAGTAAGTACCCCCGGGTACAAAGGGACTTTAACCACTACAATACAGGGCACTTTCACCCCCTTCCTTCCCAGCCCAATTTTCAGCTTTCATCGCTCTAGCGCTTTCAGTGACAATTGCGCGGTCATGCTACACTGTACCCAAATGAAATTGTTATCATTTTGTTCGCACAAATAGAGCTTTATTTTGGTGTTATTTATTCACGACTCCATTTTTTTTTTTTTTGCGATATAAGCGCAAAAAAAGCGGAAATTTGGAAAAAAAACAATATTTTCTTTTTTCTATTTGAAAAGAAATCCAATAAAATCGAATTTTGTCATAAATTTAAGCCAAAATGTATTCTGCTACATGTTTTTGGTAAAAAAAATTCCGTTATGTGTATAATAATTGGTTTGTGTGATCACGGACATATGTACGCAAATGATCATGTACATATGTGTGCAGGTGATCACGTACATATGTGTGCAGATAATCATTGGGACATGTGATTTTAGTGGGACATATGTGGGGGACATGTTTTATTATTAGGGACATGTGTTTTTATTATTTGGGGACATGTATGTTTTGGGGACATGTGTGTTTTGGGGACATATGTGGGGACTGTGTTTGTACTGTGTGGTGTGTTGTGTGTTGACACTACACTGATGATCAGTGAGTAAAAAGCTGTAAAAAGCAGCCCATACTCACTGATCATCAGCCGGCTGCAGCGTTCTGCTCTCCTCTCCTCAGCGATGACTTCCGTGTGAGGAGAGGAAAGATGATTGCCTAGCAACCGGCTGTTTGTTTACATCACATGACGGCCGTGATTGGACACGGCCGTCATGTGATCAGGAGGGCCAATCACAGAGCCCTCCTGCCGATCCGAAATGTGCCGTGTCCGGGTGACACGATCTCGCTACTTCTGAAGGACGTTCCTGAACGGCCTATCAGGAGTAGACGGCTCCCACCCGGCCGTATATATGCATTGGCCGGGTGGGAAGTGGTTAAGGGCAAACATTTTGAAGACACAATATTTTCAAAAAAGTAGAAAAAGGGATTCCATAAAAACAGTCTAGTGATCAAAGGTAACAATCATGCACAAAGATGATACAAAATATCCATATATAGTATATAAGCAAAAAGCACTTCTCCTATTTGGGAGATTCAGGTAAAATCCCTTCTTCAGGGTCATGGAGGAGACAATTATTGGAAATGCTCAATACTGCATTCATAAATTAGAATGTTAAAAGAAAATTGTTATGGATGGTGTTGAATGAATGAATGAAATACTTGTATAGCGCACAATGCGAACTGAATCGCCTCTAGGCGCTGTGGCGAGCTTTGATCATCTGCTAAAAGAGGAACGTCTTGAGTTTTTTCCTAAAAGCCAGGTGATTTTCTTCCAGGCGGATGTTGATTGGTAGAGCATTCCATAGCCGAGGCCCTTGGACAGCGAATCTCCGATCACCCTTGGATTTATACCGGGCTTTGGGCACGAGGAGGAGGTTTTTGTTGGCTGATCGAAGACTGCGGTTTGGTGTGTAATGATTTATTTTCTCCATTAGGTATTGCGGAGCTTCTCTATGCACGCATTTGTGGGTGAGGCAAAGGGTCTTGAACGTGATCCGATTTTTTACGGTTAGCCAATGTAAGCTCCTCAGTGAAGGAGAGATGGATTCCCAGGGTTTTTTTCCTGTTATCAGCCTTGCCGCCGTGTTTTGGATCAGTTGTAATCGCGCAAGTTGATATTGCGGTAATCCTATGTAAAGCGAGTTTGCGTAGTCCAGTCGTGAATTAATGATTGTTCCAACTACCACTGCTTTGTCATTCTTTGGGATAAAAGGGATGAGTCTGCGAAGCATGCACAGCAGATGGTGAGATCGACTGACTACTGCTCCTATTTGCGCATCCATTGACATTTGTGCGTCTAAAATAACCCCGAGACTCTTCGCTTTGGTCTTTGGGGAGATAGTCTGCCCAAAGACGGTTGGTGGAGACCAGGATGTTTTGGTTGCGGGCTTATGATTTGGGTGTAAGATAAGAAGCTCTGTCTTTGATTGGTTCAGCTGGAGGGAGTTGGTGGTCATCCAGTCCTCTATTGATTTGAGGCAGTTTTCAAGTTGTTGTTGGTGATCTTTTTTTCCATTGATCCGGAAATAAAGTTGCGTGTCGTCAGCGTAAGAGTGGAAGCAGAGATCTGAGCATCTGATGATTTGAAGGAGTGGGCGAATGTAAATGTTGAAGAGAACGGGTGACAACGGAGAGCCTTGAGGGACAGATGTGGAGCCAAATATCCAGGTTGAGAAGGAGGTCATCCAAGAAGGAAGAATAAATCCTTAAGCCTCGAGAGATCCCTCACAAGGGTCCCCAAGAAGAATAAATCCTAGCAGCAAATTTGTGCAAAACAATATATGGCTGGTGTTATGGAAAAATAAATCCTTAGTGGAGAGGTGGCGGCGTTTATCTCACATAGAAAACCAACACAACAGCGTCCGTACAGTTGTTTAATGGATCGCAAGAGTAAACAACATCGAACAGATGGAGGACCTGACTGACACTCTTCAGGATTAATCAGAGGAACATAAGACCAGATGGTTTTACTGGGACCTTTTTCCACTTCTTGGACCAATTCCTGAAATATGCATAGCCCATGCCATGTGCTTATGGGTTCCAATGCTTGTTTTGCACCTCTGCACTGATGCTCCCTGTACCCGGGGAGAGACCTTTTTTTTTTTCTCTTTTTCCTTTTATTTCTGTAGTGGATGACATTTTGGACAAAATGTCACACGCATGTAAATTTAGTTTTTACCTCAGAACAGTAGGGGTTCTGAGGGTTAATTACATAGGTTGGCCTTAACATCAGTCTGGCCAGGCTGTGTTTGGAAGTTCTGCCTGGTCATGTGAACGGTGAGGTGCACATGACAGGCCAGAACCAGGCCTGGTTGGATGTTTAGGTATCAACCTTCTCGGAACTAATCAATGGGAGTGCCGGGGCCCGCTGAGGAGTCTGGGAAGGGGTACTTAAGAGGTGTGGGTCACGTGTTCAGGGAGAGGAGTTTGTGAGACCCGTGTGGTCTGTTCTGCTTCCAGGACCAGGTTCCTGTTAGAGGCCACTGGTAGACCCATCTGGTCTGGGGTAGGGATCCGTCTGTTCCTGAGTCTTTGAACCTGCTGGTCCGAGGCACAGTAACTGAGGGAGGATTCAAGGTGTCCAGGTGTGCTCTCGGCTTGGAGAGGCACCACAGCTCGTGGAAGTGACCGGGGGAGGACTCTTCGGAGTAGAACCACCAAGTGGCATCCTGGGAAGTGCCTGGTTACTGAGTTGGGAAGGAAATTGACGAATTCACGCTTTTCCAGTACCACTGAGTAGACGGAAAACGTTTCAGGTACTGAGGAAAAGGTTCCTGTTCACCCTTAGTTACAACTTGTACACGTTCATAGGATTGCTTCAAGTTTTGAGTCAAGGTGCTGACTGCCATGATCTCTGGCTAGAGATCTGTTCAGCCTTGAAGTACCCAGCTGCAGTGGCTACTCTCTGGGTGGAATTAGAGACTTTGCTAGACTTGCAGTTCAAGGTGCCTGAGTTCTTCACCCGTGCCCTCTGTTCCCACAAGAGACTGTGTTATTGGATGTTACTACTGCAAAATAAAACCTTTGTTAAAGGACTTCATTTGTGTCAGTGTTGAAGTCGTTGGGTATCAACCCTGGGAACCCCTAGACGTGTAAGAGCAGGCCGAGAGAAGGTAACTGGTAAGCCCAATAAGTCAAGGCCGCCCAGCAAGGGCTGTGACCGCTACATTTCTATTGTGCCCTTTTTTCTTTTCGTGCTAATTTTCCTTTCTATTATATTTTTTTAAAAACTGGTTATGCCCATATCCTAGTTAGCTGTTTTATACTATTATTTATTATTATTGTTATACACGATTTATATAGCGCCAACAGTTTACTCAGCACTTTACAATGTATAAGGGGGGACAACACAATTACAGTACAATACAAAAGGTACAGGAGGGCCCGGCTCGTAGAGCTTACTAGACTTCCCATGTACTGATATCATCACGTATATGTCTGAGGGACCCCCCTCTACACCCGAGTTGTCATAATACCTCAAAAAGGATAGCCATGACAAATGTAGGGAGAGAGGAATCTCTCTCTCTCTCTCCCTCTCCCTCTCCCTCCCCCTCCCCCTCCCTCTCCCTCCCCCCTCCCTCCCCCTCCCTCTCTCTCTCCCTCCCTCTCTCTCTCCCTCTCTCTCTCTCTCTCTCTCTCTCTCTCTCTCCCTCTCTCCCTCTCTCTCTCCCTCTCCCTCTCCCTCCCCCTCCCTCTCCCTCCCCCCTCCCTCTCCCTCCCCCCTCCCTCCCCCTCCCTCTCTCTCTCCCTCCCTCTCTCTCTCCCTCTCACTCTCCCTCTCACTCTCCCTCTCACTCTCCCTCTCACTCTCCCTCTCACTCTCCCTCTCACTCTCCCTCTCACTCTCCCTCTCTCTCTCTCTCTCTCTACTTCTCCCCATCTCTCTCTCTCTCTCTCCCTCTCTCTCTCTCTCTGTATCTCTATCTGTAACTCTATCTGTATCTCTATGGCCATCTTTACATTTATTTGTTTGTTTAAAGCAAGGAACTAAATGTGCATAGACCACAACATTGTTTCTATGGAAAAACAAATTTAAATTTTCTCTGTTTTCAGGTTTTTTTCTAACCAATATAAAATATTTTATTTTGTATAAACTATAAAATGGGAAGGTAGGAATGAGAAACAGAAAAGGGAATGAAGTAAGGAAAACAGAAAAAAGGAAGGAAGGAAGAAAGGGAAAACAGAAAAAGGAAGGAAGGGAGGAAAGAAGGAAGGAAATACATAAAAAGGAAGGAAAAGAGGAAGGAAGGATGAAAGGAGAAACAGAAAAAAGAAGAAGGGAACATAGGTAGGAGAAAAAGAAAGAGGAAGAAAGGAAGGCAGGAGAAACAGAAAATTAAAGGAAGGAAGGAGAAAAGGGATAGAAGGAGATACATAAAAAGGAAGGAAGGGAGGAAAGAAGCAAGGAAGGAAGGAAGGAAGGAAGGATGAAAGGAGAAACAGAAAAAAGAAGGGAGGGAAGGAAGGAGAAACAGAAAAAGAAAGGAAGGAAGAAAAAAGAAACAGAAAAAGAAAGGAATGAAGGAGAAAAGGGAAGGAAGGAAGGAAGGAGAAAAGGGAAGGAAGGAAGGAAAAAAGGAAGGAAGGAATAGAGGGAGGAAGGAAGCAAGGCAGGAAGCAAGGAAGGAAAAAAATCAAGGAAGGAAGGAGATACATAAAAAGGAAGGAAGGAAGGAAGGAAAACAGAAAAAGGAAGGAAGGAGAAAGGAAGGAAGGAAAGGAGGGAGGGAGTCAACAGCTTGAATAAATCACTTATATGTGTGAGGGGACCCCCCCCCCTCTACACCCGGGTTTTCATAATACCCCAAAAAGGATAGCCATGACAAACGTAGGGAGAGAGGGAAGGAAGGAAGGAAGGAAGGAATCTATCTTGGTTCCAAGGAAATATATGTGTAATCTTCAGTTCCTATTGGATCTTATTGTTACTTCTACCACTAAAGAGTTGTCTTCTTTTAATCTTAGATCTTGTACACACGGTCGGAGATTCCGACGGAATGTGTCCGATTGGACCGTTTTGTCGGATAATCCGACTGTGTGTGTTCTTCATCGGACTGTTTCCGTCGGAGTATCTGACGGACGAAGTTTTGCAACTTGTCTGTAAAATTTTCCGACAACATGATCCGATCGGACCTTGTCCGATCTTGTGTCGAGAATTCCGATCGGACAAAGTGCCACGCATGCTCAGATCAAATTCCTACACCAAAGCTATTGGCTACTAGCCTGAACGTAGTCCCGTCGTAACGAAATAACGTCATCACGTCGGATTTTCCGACAACTTTGTCCGACCGTGTGTATGCAACAGTTTCGGACAAAATCCGTTGGATTTGGTTGTCGGAATGTCCGACCGTGTGTACGAGGGCTAAGACATCTCTCCTCAATCCTCTATATCTGCTCAGCTACCGCAGTTTCTAGAAATTCTTCTAAGCAACAGGAGAAGCGTATTGCCTTATAGCAGCCAAATGAGAGCCCAGACAAAACTTTAACCCTTTAATAAAATTTGCTCATAATAAATGACCTTTTATTTAATGCAACATTAAAACTTAGTGGCTGTGAGGTGACAATGCCACGAGGACAATTCATGAGCTTTGTGTCTCTAACATAACCCTTTAAAGCTGAGGCTTGCGATGATACGCACATGGCCTTAATAATACTGTGTGGAGGGAGGAAGCTCAACAATGGTGCCAGGGAAAAATCTAAGCTGCAGTCCTGGTGTCTGGGGTGAACATATTTATGGCAACAGCTCCAATGCATGGAACCTTAACAAAGTGGACTTCAATATTATAGATCAAAATATATAATAAAGTATATTGATATAATACAATTCTAAGGGCTTTATAGCATTGGTGGAAAGACTGCCGATTAGAGTTCACCTCTAACCACTTCATCCCCGGAGGGTTTTACCCCCTTAATGACCAGGCCATTTTTTGCTATACGGCACTGCGTTACTTTAACTGATGTAGCAAGGTCTCCGGCCTCCTTCAGTTTAATGAGAACCTCCAGGGCCAGAGAAAGCTGACTGGATTGTGAGGCATAGTGGGCACAAGGTGGAAGTTATTGGGTGCCAGACACTTCTTGAATGCAAAAGAGAGCTCTGGCATGTTTGCATCTCTGCAGCCACACATCGGGAAATGTCTCACTACCTATGATTCATGCAGCACCGTGCCGACTTCCTGGCGGGCTCTGCACGTGGAGTGTGCGACACACATTCACCTCACTGTCCTCATGGCTATTTGAAAACACTTCTCCATTACTTCTGTTTTACTTCCTGGAAAGACTTTAGGTCATGACACAGGAAGGCGTTGACCAGTTGATCTCATTTGCACACACCCTGCTTCATCCACCCTTAGTTGATCAACTCCTTCCTGTGTTATGACCTAAAGTCTGACCAGGAAGTAAGACAGAAGTAATGAAGCAGTGTTTTAGTGTGAGGTGAATGTGTGTAGAACAAATGGAAAGCTTTTTTTTTATTTTTGAAAAATAATTACATTATTGCTATACTGGTACATAGGGGAGCTAGAAATTAGGAAAAAAAATTTGAACAAAGGTAAACTTAGCCTTTAAGTAAAGTGGAATTTTTAAAATGGTTAAAGGAAATTAGTGAAGTATTTGCCACCTATACTGTAATGAATCTCAAGAGTGAACAAAAAGTTTAAAGAGGAAAAAAATACATGATATATGCACATATATATATATATATATATATATATATATATATATATATATACACACATATATATATATACAGTTGTGTGAAAAAGTATTTGCCCCCTTTCTTTTTTTTTTTTTTTGCATATTTGTCCCACTTAAGTGATCGTCAAAACACATTTTATTATTACACAAAGAAAACCCGAGAAAATACAAAATGCAGTTTTTAAATGATGGTTTCATTTATTAAGGCAAAAAAGCTGTCCAAACCTGCCTGGCTTTATGTGAAAAAGTAATTTCCCCCTAAACTTAATAACTGGTTGTGCCACCCTTGGCGGCAAAAACTGCAATCAAGCGTTTGCCATAACTGGCAGTGAGTCTTTCACATTGCTTTCACATTGCTGTGGAGCAATTTTGTCCCACTCTTCTTTGCTGAATTCTTTTAATTCAGCCACATTGGAGGGTTTTTCAGCATGAACTACCTGTGTAAGGTCATGATACAGCATCTCAATTGGATTTAGGTCTGGGCTTTGACTAGGCCACTGCAAAAGCTAAATTTTGCTTTGTTTGAACCATTTGGAGGTGGACTTGCTGTTGTGTTTTGGATCAGTGTCCTACTGCATAACCCAAGTGCACTTGAGCTTGAGGTCACAAACTGATGGCCGGACATTCTCCTTTAGGATTTTCTGGTAGAGCTCAGAATTCATGGTTCCATCAATGATGGTAAGTCATTCAGGTCCTGAAGCCTCAGACCATCACGCTACCACCACCATGTCTGCAGTTAAAAAAACTGAATATTGGATTTACTCGGGTTATCTTTGTGTAATATTCAAATTTGTTTTATGATCTGAAACACTTAAGTTTGAGAAATATAGAAAAAAAATCAGGAAGGGGGCAAATACTTTTTCACACAACTATATATAATATATACATATATATACAGTGGTGTGAAAAAGTGTTTGCCCCCTTCCTCATTTCCTGTTCCTTTGCATGTTTGTCCCACTTAAGTGTTTCGGAACATCAAACCAATTTAAACAATAGTCAAGTACAACACAAGTAAACACAAAATGCAATTTGTAAATGAAGGTGTTTATTATTAAAGGTGAAAAAAAATCCAAACCATCATGGCCCTGTGTGAAAAAGTGATTGCCCCCCTTGTTAAAACATACTATAACTGTGGTTGTCCACACCTGAGTTCAATTTCTCTAGCCACACCCAGGCCTGATTATTGCCACACCTGTTCACAATCAAGGCATCACTTAAATAGGAGCTGCTTGACACAGTAAGGTCCACCAGAAGATCCTTAAAAGCTACACATCATGCCGAGACCCAAAGAAATTCAGGAACAATTGAGAAAGAAAGTAATTGAGATCTATCAGTCTGGAAAGGGTTATAAAGCCATTTCCAAAGCTTTGGGAATCCAGCGAACCACAGTGAGAGCCATTATCCACAAATGGCGAAGACATGGAACAGTGGTGAACCTTCCCAGGAGTGGCCGGCCGCCCAAAATTACCCCAAGAGCGCAGCGACGACTCATCCAAGAGGTCACAAAAGACCCCACAACAACGTCCAAGGAACTGCAGGCCTCACTTGCCTCAGTTAAGGTCAGCGTTCATGCCTCCACCATCAGGAAAAGACTGGGCAAAAATGGCCTGCATGGCAGAGTTCCAAGGAGAAAACCACTGCTGAGCAAAAAGAACATCAAAGCTCGTCTCAATTTCTCCACAACACATCTTGATGATCCCCAAGACTTTTGGGACAACATTCTGTGGACCGATGAGACAAAAGTGGAACTCTTTGGAAGGTGTGTGTCCAAGTATATCTGGCGTAGAAGGAACACTGCATTTCAGAAAAAGAACATTATACCAACAGTAAAATATGGTGGTGGTAGTGTGATGGTCTGGGGCTGTTTTGCTGCTTCAGGACCTGGAAGACTTGCCGTGATAAAAGGAACTATGAATTCTGCTGTCTACCAAGAGATCCTGAAGGAGAATGTCCGACCATCTGTTCGTGTACTCAAGCTGAAACGAACTTGGGTTCTGCAGCAGGACAATGATCCTAAACACACCAGCAAGTCCACCACCGAATGGCTGAAGAAAAACAAAATGAAGACTTTGGAGTGGCCTAGCCAAAGTCCTGACCTGAATCCTATTGAGATGTTGTGGTATGACCTTAAAAAGGCCGTTCATGCTCGAAAACCCTCTAATGTAACTGAATTAGGACAATTCTGCAAAGATGAGTGGGCCAAAATTCCTCCAGGACGCTGTAAAAGCCTCATTGCACGTTATCGCAAATGCTTGGTTGCAGTTGTTGCTGCTAAGGGTGGCCCAACCAGTTATTAGGTTTAGGGGGCAATCACTTTTTCACACAGAGCCATGATGGTTTGGATTTTTTTTCACCTTTAATAATAAACACCTTCATTTACAAATTGCATTTTGTGTTTACTTGTGTTGTCCTTGACTATTGTTTAAATTGGTTTGATATTCCGAAACACTTAAGTGTGACAAACATGCAAAGGAACAGGAAATGAGGAAGGGGGCAAACACTTTTTCACACCACTGTATATATATATATATATATATATATATATATATTGTAAGGGATCTTCCCGGGGTAGGGTGTGTTTGGAGACCGTTCACAGCAGACTTGGAATTTATAAAGCAGATCTTGGCGTTTATTCGTGGTACAAACAGTCCAGCAAACAAAATATACAGCAACACCGTGCTTTCTAAGTACAACAAAAATAAAAGTCCTAGCCCGGCTGGGCGCTTACTAACAGGTTCTGCTCACCTATCTGACACTTACAAACACAGCGTCTTTCACCTGGATATCGCAGGGTGAGTTTTAGCTCCAGCAGTGGCAGTGCTTGCAGCTTCCTTCAACACACAGATTGTTCATTCCCTGGCTGAGAGCAATCACCTGCAGACCCTACAGAGCCTTTAGCTTCCCAGGCTAATTAGGATCCAAGCTCACCTGATCCCAAACCCAGAACTGGATCGGGGGATGTGGAATGACAGGTCCCTCTACCAAACCTACCTGCCATTCCATATAAACCCAGGCCCGGCAAAATTAAATAACAACTCAGCAGCATATCGCTGCTGAGAAACTGATCCATCCTGGATTTACCATCTCACACTGTGTAGCAACCTAGGTGAGATGTACACCCCCTCGATCACTTCTCCAGTGACATGTCTACATATCCCCCCCCTCTTTTTCAGACCGGAGGGCTGAGCCTTTTGTCCCCACAGACAACTTACCCTTGACAATGCGTCAGCATTTGCCTGTAATTTCCCTGACCTGTGTTCCACAGTGAAATTAAAGTTTTGTAGGGAGAGAAACCATCTAGTCACTCTTGCATTTCTCTCCTTGTTTAACTTCATCCATGTTAGGGGGGCATGGTCTGTCACCAACTTGAATTTCCTGCCTAGCAAGTAATACTTTAAAGATTCTAGGGCCCACTTCACTGCCAAACATTCTCGCTCCACAATGGCATAATTTTTCTCGGCCGGGGTTAGTTTTCTACTCAAGTACGTCCCCGGATGCTCCTCACCATTCACTACTTGTGAGAGTACTGCACCTAAGCCTGTGCTAGAGGCATCTGTCTGGACCAGAAATTCTCGCCTGAAATCGGGGGTGACTAACACAGGTGGTTGGCACAAGGCAGACTTAAGGCTTTGGAAAGCCTCCTCGGCCTCTGGGGTCCACGTGACCATTGCTGTCTTTCCGCCCTTTGTCAAGTCAGTTAGCGGAGCAGCAACTGAGGCAAAGTTCGGCACAAATCTACGGTAATAACCCGTAATACCCAGGAAAGCTCTAACCTGTTTCCTTGTCAGGGGTCTAGGCCAATTCTGTATTGCCTCAATTTTATTTAGCTGTGGCCTAACCAATCCTCTTCCAACAATGTAGCCCAGATATTTGGCCTCTTCTAGGGCTAGAGCACACTTCTCGGCATTTATGGTCAACCCTGCATCACTTATGGCATCCAACACGGCCTGTACCTTACAGAGGTGACTTTCCCAATCAGGGCTAAAAATGACCACATCATCGAGGTAGGCAGCTGAGTAATCACGATGTGGTCGCAGAATCAAGTCCATCAACCTCTGGAAAGTTGCAGGGGCTCCATGTAACCCGAATGGCATCACTACATACTGGAATAGCCCATCAGGGGTGGAGAATGCAGTTTTCTCTTTAGCCTCACCAGAAAGTGGAATCTGCCAGTAGCCCTTTGTGAGATCGAGGGTGGTTATGTACCTGGCGTTACCCAACTTCTCAATCAACTCATCTACCCTGGGCATAGGATACGCATCGAACTTGGAGATCTCATTCAACTTTCTGAAATCGTTACAGAACCTCCAAGTTCCATTGGGCTTTGGGATTAGCACAATTGGGCTGGACCATTCACTCTGTGACACCTCAATTACCCCCAGATCAAGCATACGTTTTACCTCGGCAGATACGGCTTCCCTACGTGCCTCGGGTATCCTATAGGGCTTAAGGTTTACTCTGCTTCTAGGCTCAGTTTCAATGTGATGATGGATGAGGTGTGTACGCCCTGGGAGGTCAGAGAACTTGTTTTTGTTTTTCTGTAAAAATTCCTGAACCTCCTGTTTCTGTGACACTGATAGAGTATCACCTACCTTGACTGGAGGGATTGGTTGTGACAAATTATTAACAGTATTTGTCGCGACCAAGGATTCCCTGTCTTTCCAGGGCTTGATCAAGTTTATGTGATAAACTTGGAAAGGCTTCCTTTTACCTGGTTGGTGCACCTTGTAGTTCACCTCACTGATCTTTTCAACAATTTCATAAGGACCTTGCCACTTCGCCAAGAATTTACTCTCAACAGTGGGGACTAGTATAAGGACCCTATCGCCTGGGTTGAATGTCCTGATTCTTGCGGACCGGTTGTAAATTCTACTTTGGGCCTCTTGAGCCCTCTGGAGGTGTTCCCTTACCAGGGGCATTACAGTGGCTATACGGTCCTGCATTTGTGCTACATGCTCAATAACACTCTTGTATGGGGTTGACTCATTCTCCCATGTCTCTTTTGCAATGTCTAGTAGACCCCTAGGGTGATGACCATAGACCAACTCGAATGGTGAGAACCCTGTGGACGCTTGGGGCACCTCCCTAATAGCAAACATGAGGTAGGGTAATAAATGATCCCAGTCACGACCATCTTTTGCCACCACTTTCTTCAACATATGTTTCAAAGTTTTATTAAATCTCTCCACCAATCCGTCCGTCTGGGGGTGGTACACAGAGGTACAGATGTGTGAGATTTTAAATAGTCTGCATAATTCCTTCATTACTTTCGACATAAATGGCGTACCTTGGTCAGTTAGGATTTCTTTGGGGATCCCAGTCCTAGAGAACATATAAAACAACTCACGTGCAATTGTTTTAGATGCAGTGTTTCTTAAGGGTACAGCCTCAGGATAGCGGGTCGCATAATCCAGGACTACCAAAATTTAACTGGTGTCCTCTAGCTGACTTTACAATGGGACCCACTAAATCCATGGCAATACGCTCAAAAGGCACCTCTATAATAGGGAGCGAAACCAAAGGACTGCGAAAATGTGACACTGGGGCACTAACCTGACATGTGGGGCACGACTCACAGTATTTTTTAATGTCATCATATATGGCCGGCCAAAAAAACCTCTGGAGAACCCTCTCTCGCGTTTTGTCAGTCCCCAAGTGTCCCCCAAGAACATGGTTATGTGCCATGTCAAGCACCTGACGCCGGTACGGCTTAGGTACCAGAAGCTGTTCCACAATCTCATCCTTAACCTTATTAACTCTATAGAAAAGATCATTAGTCACCGAAAAATGTGGAAATCTTTTTTCAGCATCTGGTTCCTGAGGTACCCCGTTCATAACAGCAACCTGCTCTCTCGCATTTTTGAGAGTGGGGTCCTGTAATTGTGCAGCCCCAAAATTATCGCTAGACACCTCTAAGTCTAGTATATTTTGTTCAGTGGGAGGAGCCTCCTCCTCCCCAGCCAGGACCTGCAAAGGAAAACAATCATTTTCATCCTGTACACTTCTATCATTCACAGTGGACAAGGCAACCACCTTAGAGGTATCCCCACTCCTTTTGGGGATTTTTCTTTTTTCCCAGAGAGCCCAGAATAAAGGAAAATCGCGCCCCAATATTACATTATGCATGAGGTTTTTAACCACACCCACTTCATATTGTACTATGCCTTGTTCAGTCCCGACTTTAGCCAGCACTATAGGGTACACTTTTGTATCACCATGTATACACACAACGCTCATATGTTTTTTAGACTCTAAGTCCCCAGCCACCAGGCTAGCATGCACCAAGGTTACAAGGCTTCCTGAGTCCATTAACGCTTTAACAGGAAAGTCATTGATTGTAATATCGCAGATTTGCGGTTCAGTCTCTAGTCCAGGAACTGCAACACAAGATGGTTCCGCAAATAGCGACTGACGCCGGCTAGCGTCACATTCCATGGGTTCAGAGGTAAGAGGGCAATGGGCCGACACGTGTCCCGCCTCATGGCATCTCCAACACTGGATAGGGCCTGGTCTCTTTGGCAAGGAGTCCTTTTCAGAGCCCCTTAGCCACCCGGGACCATCACCAGTCTTTTGTCCCTGAGACACCACTTGAGCCCTTTTCCCTCCATCAGCACCCCTCCACACTCCCCCAATAGATGGAAGTCTCTTACCAGCCGACGGCACAGATCTGGCGCTCCGGGGAGGTGAAGATGCTGCAGGAACATCACGGAGGTAGTCCTCAGTCGCCTGGAACCTCTCCACAAGGTTGACAAGTTCGTTTGCATTCTTAGGATCACCTTGTCCCACCCAGCGTTGCAAGTCAGTAGGAAGCGCTCGGAGGTAGCGATCCATCACGACCTTCTCTAGGATTTGTGCAGGAGTAGAAGTGTCTGGCTCCAACCACTTTCTTGCCAAATGGATTAGGTCATACATCTGGGACCTCGCTGATTTGTCCAGACTGTAGCTCCAGTTGCGTACCCTCCGGGCACGGACTGCAGTAGTAACTCCTAGTCGGGCAAGTATCTCCTCTTTTAGCCGAGTATAGTCCTTAACCTCTTGCTCACTGAGGTCATAGTAGGCCTTTTGGGGTTCACCTGTTAAATAGGGCGCAATTACCTCTGCCCACTCAGCGGCTGGTAACTTCTCTCGCTCAGCCACGCGCTCAAATACTGTTAGATAGGCCTCAACATCGTCCTCAGCAGTCATCTTTTGCAGCGCTTTCTGCACAGTCCTTCTCCCAGAAAAAATCTCTGGAGCGGCTCCCATCACCACAGGCGCCTCTCGATTTGCTATCAGGTGCTCGATAAGTTGTTGTTGTGCAGCCATGGACTGTTCATGTCGTCTATTGGCCTCTATCTGAGCCTGCTGTTGTGCAGCCATGGACTGTTCATGTCGTTGCTGTTGTTGCAAACTCACTTGCATAAACTGCTTCAGCATCTCCTCCATGTTGCTGGACTGTTCCTGGAGTGTCATTGCAGCTTTCACCCAAGACATAAGCAGCTGTAGCCAAGTCTGTCCACACCGTTGCCCCTAGCAACCGACTTTGCCCGCATTCGAACACCAATTGTAAGGGATCTTCCCGGGGTAGGGTGTGTTTGGAGACAGTTCACAGCAGACTTGGAATTTATAAAGCAGATCTTGGCGTTTATTCGTGGTACAAACAGTCCGGCAAACAAAATATACAGCAACACCGTGCTTTCTAAGTACAACAAAAATAAAAGTCCTAGCCCGGCTGGGCGCTTACTAACAGGTTCTGCTCACCTATCTGACACTTACAAACACAGCGTCTTTCGCCTGGATATCGCAGGGTGAGTTTTAGCTCCAGCAGTGGCTGTGCTTGCAGCTTCCTTCAACACACAGATTGTTCATTCCCTGGCTGAGAAGCAATCACCTGCAGACCCTACAGAGCCTTTAGCTTCCCAGGCTAATTAGGATCCAAGCTCACCTGATCCCAAACCCAGAACTGGATCGGGGGATGTGGAATGACAGGTCCCTCTACCAAACCTACCTGCCATTCCATATAAACCCAGGCCCGGCAAAATTAAATAACAACTCAGCAGCATATCGCTGCTGAGAAACTGATCCATCCTGGATTTACCATCTCACACTGTGTAGCAACCTAGGTGAGATGTACACCCCCTCGATCACTTCTCCAGTGACATGTCTACAATATATATATATATATATATATATATATATATATATATATATATATATATATATAGATATATATATATAGATATATATATATAGATATATATATAGATATATAATATATGTATGTATAGTGGAGCTGTGTAAGATGAAGAGCTCTAAAGATAAGGGAGAGAAGGGTGATTCATCACATTTTGTGTGTTCCCACCCTTGCTGCCATCTCGTCCTTATTAACCTAACAGAGATGGATCCTGGCCATTAGCTTTCGGTGCCTAAACAAGCCACCGTTCTTCAGTAAGCAAATGTTTCCTCACTAATGCTGCTTCAAAACTGATTATAGAGATTGCAGACTAAGCTAGATATGCAAACTGGCCCCCAAAAAATAAACAACTATCCTGTAAAATATATTTTGCGCTAGATGAACATGGCTGAACACTCAAATGTTGTCATTAAAACTTTAGAAACCCTTAAACTTCTCCTCCATTAACAAGCATCATGCTGAAACCTTCAAAACAGAATTTACAGTGGTTTCGTGCTTCTTCTCTTCATGGGCTTCAGGGCAAAAAACACTGAAGGACAAAGATTTTGCTTCCTTAAAACTTTTCGGTGAATCTTATAGATATTTGGCTGTTAACCACTTGCCGACCGTGCCATAGCCGAATGATGGCTACAGCATGGGCGGCTAGTGGGAAGGCATCTATGGATGTCCTCCTGGGGCACGCACCTGGAAGTGTCCATGATCACTGGCTCCCTGGGACCCAGCACATCATGGATCGGGGGGAAAGGGCCAAAGTCTTTAAAAAACCCAGTGGTGATTAAATACCACCAAAATAAAGCTCTATTTTTGTGAAGAAAAGGACACTAATAATAATTGTCATTCAAAGTGTGCTGAAGCGCTGAAAGCTGAGAATCGGCCTGGTTAGGAAGGAGGTGTAAGTGCCCAGTGGGCAAGTAGTTACCAAAACCAAGAAAAAGTAACCTTGGCATATACAACTGTGACTCAAGTCATATTGTAATTGAATGTTATTAAAAATTCCCTTTCCTAACCTGCAGCACCGTAATTTTGTGCAAAATGCAATATGGCCATCTGGAGGTGTTCTGTACACAGATGGTATGCAGAGCAGAACGCCCCCCCCAGATATGCAATTTCCAGCTTGTATGATTAGCTCACTGATTTTCCCAGAAGGCTTCACTAATACACAAGTCAGATTTTAGGCATCCCCTGCAATAAAAATGTCATTTTTGGTGAGATACTCCTAAAAGGAAATCAGGTCTAAAGGAATGCAGTCCCTGCCACTCTCCTCATTAGAGCTCTGCAGCTGATTGATAATTAGGGATGAGCCGAACACCCCCCGGTTCGGTTCGCACCAGAACTTGCGAACGACCCCCGCGTTCGGTACGAACGTTAGAACCCCATTGAAGTCTATGGGACTCGAACGTTCGAAATGGAAAGTGCTAATTTTAACGGCTAATATGCAAGATAGTGTCCTAAAAAGGGTTTGGGGACCTGCCTCCTGCCTCAGGGGACATGGGTCACTGCAAAAAAAAGTTTTAAAAACTGCCGTTTTGGCGGGAGCACTGATTTTAATGACGATTAAAGTGAAAAAAAAAAGTGAAATATTCCTTTAAATATGGTGCCTGGGGGGTGTCTGTAGTATGCCTGTGAAGTGCCACGTGTTTCCCGTGTTTAGAACAGTCCCTGCACAAAATGACATTAAACGGAAATAACACCATTTAAAACTGCTTGCGGTTTTAATGTTATATCTGGTTCCTGCAATATGGTTGAAAATCATTGAGAAACATGGCATGGGTAGCCCTCCCTGCCCATTACCAACCTATTTGGGTCTTGTACGCATATTAAGGGGAACCCCGTACCCATATTAAAAAAAGGAAATGCGTGTGGCCCCCAGGCCCTATATACTCAGAACAGCAGTATACAGGCGGTGCAAACAAGACAGGGACTGTGTAGGTTTGTTGTGTTAAGTTGAATCTGTTTGTCATTTTCAACCGGTACATTTTTAAAGTGTAGCTCCAGTCAAAAAAACTATCTTTAAGCTTTTTGGAAAACATAGGGAAGGGTTATCACCCCTGTATAATTTGTTTTGTCGTCCATCTTTTTTCATCCCACTTGCTGCTGTCTCCTTGCGTTTGCAAGTAGGAGATGTTTGTAAGTTGGATGTTTGAAAGTAGGGGCCTGCCCTATAATATAGCGGTATGTGCTGGGTACAGAGCACGCAGACAGCACGCACTATCTCCTAACACTACTGACTGCAAGCTCTATTATTAACCACTTGTTAGCCCAATGTTTGCATAAAGTGAAAGATGAAGTTATGCTGAGTAAATAGATATCAAACATGTCACTCTTCAAAATTGCACATGCCCGTGGAATGGCGCCAAACGTCGCTACTTAAAAAATCCCCATAGGCGACGCTTTAATTTTTTTTTTACTGGTTACATGTTTTGAGTTGCAGAGGAGGTCTAGGACTAGAATTATTGCTCTCGCTCTAACATTCTCGGCGATACCTCACATGTGTGGCACATGCGAGCACATGGGGACATGGGCGCTTTAATTTTTATTTTATTTTACTCATTTTACTTTATTTATTTTAGTTTGACATTTTTTTCCCCAAAAATATATTTTTGATCACTTTTATTCCTATTACAAGAAATGTAAACATCCCTTGTAATAGGAATATGGGGTGACAGGTCCTCTTTACAGTGAAATCTGGGGGGTCAATATGACCCCACATCTCACCTCTAGGCTGGGAAGCCTGAAATAAAAAATAAAAAAAAGATTCTGGCTTTGATCGTACTGGCGAGTTGGTAGAAGCACCGGAGGGCGGTGAGGGGTGGGGGGCGTCTATGGCTGGGTATTTCAGGGTATCACGAGTATGGCTGGGTATCTCTGAGTATGGCTTGGTATGGCAATTTATGGCAGGGTATTACAGAGTATTGGCGGGGTATTGGTGGGGTACTACAGAGTAATAGCAGGGTACTGCAGAGTATTGGGGGGTGCTACAGAGTAATGGCAGGGTACTACAGAGTATTGGGGGTACTGCAGAGTAATGGCGGGTACTGCAGAGTATTCGGGGGTACTGCAGAGTAATGGGGGTTACTGCAGAGTAATGGGGGGTACTGCAGAGTAATGGCAGGGTACTGCACTGCAGAGTAATGGCAGGGTACTGCACTGCAGAGTAATGGCGGGGTACTGCAGAGTAATGGCAGGGTACTGCAGAGTATGCACTGGTATTGCAGAGTATTGGCAGGGAATTGAGGGGTTAAATTCGGTGAGCAGCGATGTGGGCACTGCAGATGCAGCCCACATCGCTGCTGACACCGATCTCTTTCCCCTCCGCTGTACCGATCGGTACAGAGAGGGGAGGGAGGAACCGGCGTCATAACATGACGCCGGTTTGTTTCCAAGTGATCACTCCGTCATTTGACGGAGCAATCACGTGGTAAACGGCCGCTATGAGTGGCCGTTTACCGTGATCCGTGATGCGACCCGGCGGTCACGGATGCTCTCGATTGCGCACACCTCGGGGCACGCGAGAGCAGAATTCTGGGAGGCCGTTAATTAACGGCCTCTCAGAGTTAAACAACCGCCCTGAAGCCGTTAATCGGCAATGGGCAGTTGTTAAGTGGTTAAAGCTAGATCACTAGCTATATAGGTGAGGTGAATATAGTGGTGTATACTGCAGTCAGGGCACAGACAACAACCACTACACAGCAGCAAGATAGGAAATCAGCCAAAAACGATTGGTGTGTACTGTGTTGAAGGTACACAGAACACCCACTGCTTCAGATGCTAAGTAACACACTACACGAGGCCGCCTCAAAGGCGGCCTTATATAGTGTGGGGCGTGCACTACACAGCGTGAGCTATGATTGGCCACAGGCAGGATGCCTGTGGCCAATCATGGCTCTCCTCGCTGCCGGCGCTGCGATTGGCCAAGCATGCGGGGTCACAGTGCATGCTTGGCCAATCATGGGGCAGCAATGCACTGCGCCACCGCAGTGCATTGTGGTCCGCGCGCGCGTCACTCGAATTTTGACACGAACGGCCCAAACGTTCGGAATTCGCCGAACGGCCGAACAGCCAATGTTCGACGTACGTTCGACTCGAACACGAAGCTCATCCCTATTGATAATTATAAAGTCACTCCCGTTAGATTCAAACACATGGACACAGACATACAACCAGCTATTTCTTCAAAATAACAAAAAGATAGGAATCCGCTACAAAGTTTGTTAAAAATCCCTGCAAGGTGCATAGATCACCCCGAGGGGAATGTTTTTTTGTTTTTTTCTCAACATAAGTGAAGTTACTTTAAATTAAACATATTTCTAATTCATTAAAATCATTTTAGCAAACATTTCCTCCTGTAGTATGTTCTGTTTTTTTTTTTTTTTCATTGTTATTAACTTTTTGAACAGTATTAATTAAATTAATTATTACATTCATTATTTCTAATTCATTAAGATCATTTTATCTTCCTCCTATAGTGTGGTTGGATTTATTATTATTATTATTATTATTTTACATTTATATTACACCTTTCCACATACTGAGAAATGTATTTATTTTCTATATGGCTGACTTATATTTTTCTAAAAACTCTTCTATAAATTCAATTCAATGTATTTCCAATTTTTTTAAAGTCATTTTAGCGAACATCTCCTCTTATTGTGTGCTCTGCACTTTTGTTACATTGTTATTAACTTTTTTAAACAGTATTACTTAAACGAATTATTACATTAATTATTTCTAATTCATGCAATTAACTTTTTTAAACAGTATTACTTAAACTAATTATTACATTAATTTATTTCTCTATAATCATTTTATCTTCTTCCTATAGTGGGCTTGGATTATTTTTCTTAATTGTTATTATTTTACATTCATTTTACACATGCTGAGACACTGATTTATTTTCTAAATGGCTGACCTATATTTTGCTACAAACTCTTCCATACATGTATTTCCAATTTTTTATGAATTATTTCTATTTTGTTAAACTCAAACTTAAAGATTTCTAAGTCATTAAAATCAAATGTTTTATCAAAATGTCCTCTTATAGTGTGTTCATATTTTTTGTATTAATAATTATGAGTATAATAATAATAATAATAATAATAATAATAATAATAATAATTTGTATTATTTGTATTATTTGTATTATTATTATTATTATTATTATGTTTATTATTGTTGTTGTTATTATTATTAGTAGTAATGTTATCAACAACAACAACAACAACAATAATAATAATAATAATAATAATAAAAATCTTCTTCTTATTATTATTATTATTATTATTATTATTATTATTATTATTATTATTGTTTTACATTCTTTAAATTCAGTAAAAAAAAATGTATTCCTACATTTTTTCCATAACTTTGTCTAAATAAAAAATCTTGTTGCTTTGTTGGTAAATTGCTCTAGACCTGCATATACATTACCCTCTTCCTTCTCATTACTACAGCATTCACTAAATATCTATATTGCATATTGTATCGTTATTAACTTTTTGAGCAGTACTACTTAAATTAATTATTACAATTCATTAAGATCATTTTATCTTCCTCTTATAGTGTGGCTGTATTTTTAAAAATTATTATTATTATTATTATTTTACATTAATATTATACCTTCTCACATACTGAGACACTGATTTATTCTCTATATAGCTGACCTATATTTTTCTACAAAATCTTCTATAAATTACATTAAATTTATTTAAATTTGTTAAATTCATTTTAGGAAACATCTCCTCTTATTGTGTGCTCTGCACTTTTGTTACATTGTTATTAACTTTTTAAATTGTATTACTTAAACTAATTATTACATTATTTCTAATTCATGAAGATAATTGTATCTTCTTCCTATAGTGTGCTTGGATTATTTTTCTTAATTGTTATTATTTTACATTCATTTTACACCTGCTGAGACACTGATTTATTTTCTATATGGCTGACATGTTTTTTATTATTTACATGTATTTCCAATTTTTTTCAAGTAATTTTTTTATTAATTATTTCTAATTTATTAAACTCAAACTTAAAGATTTTGAATTCATTCAAATAAAATGTTTTATCAAAATTTCCTCTTATAGTGTGTTCATATTTTTTGTATTAATAATTAAGACTATTATTATTTGTATTAGTATTATTAATAATAATAATAATAATAATATTAATAATAATTATTATTATTATTTTACATTCTTTAAATTCAGTAAAATCATTTTATCAAACATTTTCTCTTATAGTGTGTTCATAGTTTTATTATTAATATTATTATTATTTTACTTTCCTATATATTCCTAAATTTTTTCCATGACTTTGTCTAAATAAAAACCTTGTTGCTTTGTTGGTAAATTGCTCTAGACCTGCATATACATTACCCTCTCCCTTATCATTACTACTGCATTCATTAAATATCTATATTGCATATTGTATCGTTATTAACTTTTTGAGCAGTACTACTTAAATTATTACATTAATTATTTCTAATTCATTAGGATCAAACATTTCTGTGTTCGTATTTTTATTATTAATATTATTATTATAATTTTACATTCCTATATATTCCTTCCTTTTTTCCATAACTCTTTCTAAATAAAAATCTCTTATTGCGTTGTTAATAAATTGCTCTAGACCTTCATATACATTACCCTCTTCCTTCTCAGGTTGTCAATTACTTCCTTATTAGTGATGGACGAACTTCCAACGGGACGTTTCGCAAATGCGGACCGCGAAACGCGGCCGATAGTTTGCGAACCGGAACGTTCGTGGCGGGCCCCATTGACTTCAATGGGAGGCGAACTTCGCAAACCTACAGCTCAAATTTGCAGCCACAAAATAATTAATAGCTGTGCAAACATAGTCCCACCACATGGCCAATGACATAACACATGTATGAGGTGAATCTGGGATCGACAACTACAAGCATTCTTTTTTTATATGGGAAATTGTTGTGACAATTCAGGACTGTGGAGCGCATGAAGGCAATGGAGGAGAGGGAAGGTCAGGGTAGGCAAAGAAGAGGGTGCAGGAGATGATCACCAGCAGCGTGACATACAGCAATGACACCTGCACCGTGATAGAGTCATCTGACACAAGCACCGTGATAGAGAGCACTGACATCAGCAGCGTGACATAAAGCACTAACACCAGCACCATGATATACAGCACTGACAGCAGCACCGCGATAGAGAGCACTGACATCAGCAGCGTGACATAAAGCACTAACACCAGCACCGTGATATACAGCACTGACAGCAGCACCGCGATAGAGAGCACTGACATCAGCAGCGTGACATAAAGCACTAACACCAGCACCGTGAAATACAGCACTGACAGCAGCACCGTGATAGAGAGCACTGACATCAGCAGCATAACATACAGCAATGACACCTGCACCGTAAGCAGCCCCAGGAGGAAGTCAGCATAGCACAGGGATGGTGGGAGCCCCTCATAATGAGCATAGCACAGGGATGGTGGGAGCACCTCGTAATGAGCATAGCACAGGGATGGTGGGAGCCCCTCATAATGAGCATAGCACAGGGATGGTGGGAGCCCCTCATAATATGCACAGCAGAGGTACAGCCCCAGGAGGAAGTCAGCACAGCACAGGAATGGTGGGAGCCCCTCATAATAAGCAGCCCCAGGAGGATGTCAGCATAGCACAGGGATGGTGAGAGCACCTCATAATAAGCAGCCCCAGGAGGAAGTCAGCACAGCACAGGGATGGTGGGAGCCCCTCATAATAAGCATAGCACAGGGATGGTGGGAGCCCCTCATAATATGCACAGCAGAGGTACAGCCCCAGGAGGAAGTCAGCACAGCACAGGGATGGTGGGAGCCCCTCATAATAAGCAGCCCCAGGAGGAAGTCAGCACAGCACAGGGATGGTGGGAGCCCCTCATAATAAGCAGCCCCAGTAGAAATATGACACCGCTCATCCTCTTCAAAGAGGAGGGTACGGGCATATAGTACGGTGTGCTTTTTTCAGACAAGGAAGTGAGCCAAATGAAGAAAGAAGGGCTCTGTGCTCGATTAAAAAAATTGTTTATAGACATATACATGGTCTACTGGTCACATGTGTTGAATTCCTCCGAGATCCATGCCTCATTCATTTTTAGAAATGTGAGGTAGTTAACACTGTCGTGAGCTAGGCGAGTACGCTTATCGGTCACGATCCCCCCTGCTGCGCTGAACGTCCTTTCGGACAGGACACTGGACGAGGGGCAAGCCAACAGTTTGATTGCAAATTGGGCACGCTCTGGCCAGAGGTCAAGCCTGCCCACCCAGTAGTCCAGGGGTTCATCACTCCTCAGAGCGTCCACATCGGCCGTTAACCCGATGTAGTCGGACACCTGACGGTCTAGGCGTTCCCTGATGCTGGATCCGGATGACACCTGTCGATGGGTCGGCTGAAAGAATGACCTCATATCCGAAGTCACCAACACATCTTCAAACCGGCCTCTTCTTGCAAGCGCTGTTGGATTGGTACCCGCAACTCCTTCTCTGGGAGTGGGAATTGCTCCTCTGCCAGCGCACGCAAAAGCATAATGCAGCATTTCTCAAAACAAGGCCTGGAAGTGCTGCACTCTGACAGCCCTCTGTGACGGCGGTAGCATTTCCGCCATTTTGTGTTTGTACCGGGGGTCTAAGTACGTTGCCACCCAGTACTGGTTCTTGACCCTTATGCTTTTTATACGGGGGTCCCTATTAAAACACTGGAGCATGAAGGCCCCCATTTGCACTAAACTGGAAGCGGTGTGGTGACCTGGCTCCTGCTCATCATCCAGGATAATGTCGTCCTCTTCATTCTCCTCTCCCCATCCACGCACAACAACAGGGGTCCCAGAAAGGTTTAAAGCATGCTCTTCTTGCTCCTCCTCATCCGCCCCGGCACCATCCTCCTCTGACTCCTCTTCAGACTCCTATTGTTGACTTGTCTCAGATAGAGTAGCCCCCCCTGGGAATTCATCCAGCATTGCGACTTCCTCATCTTCCCGCTCCTGCTCCTCCACAGCTTGATCAATGACACGACGCAATGCACCCTCCATAAAGAAGGCATAAGGTACCATGTCACTGATGGCGCCATGGCTGCGACTGACCAGTTTGGTGATCTCCTCAAATATGCGCAGAAGTCTGCATGTGTCGCGCATGAGCAGCCACTGGCACGGTGAAAAAAAAAACAGCTCCCCAGAACCTGTTCTGCCGCAGAGTTCATACAGGTAGACGTTAACTGCACATTTCTGCTGGAGCAGCCTATCAAGCATATAGAAGGTTGAGTTCCATCGCGTCGGGCAATCACAAATAAGACGTCTGACCGGCAGATTGTGTCGCCGCTGAATGTCAGCAAGGCGAGCCATGGTCGTGTAAGATCTTCTGAAATGGGCCGAGATTTTCCTTGCCTGCCGCAAGATGTCCTGAACCCCAGGGTATATGACAACGAATCGCTGCACGACCAAGTTTAAGACGTGTGCCATGCATGGCACGTGCGTGATTTTGCCCTGTTTCAATGCGCTAAGCAGATTGGCACCGTTGTCACACACCACTTTATCAACTGTCAAATTGAGCGGTGTTAGCCACTGATCTGCCTGTGAACGCAAAGCTGAAAGGAGTGCCGGGCCAGTGTGGCTCTTGGCTTCCAGGCACAACAGACGCAGCACGGCATGGCAACATCTCACCTGGCATGTCGAATAGGTTCTGGGGAGCTTGGGCGGTGCAGCGTAAGAGAGGCTAGCAGCGGAAAAGGAGGAGTCAGCCGAGGAGGAGAGGGAGGAGGATGGAGTAGGAGGAGGAGGAGAAGAAGAGCCAGGCCTGCATGCAATCCGTGGCGGTAAAACCAAATCTACACGGGTGCCACAGGTTACATGCTTGACGGCTGTCAGAAGGTTCACCCAGTGGGCAGTAAAAGTGATATACCTTCCCTGCCCGTGTTTGCTAGACCACGTGTCTGTGGTCAGATGTATCTTGGCACCGACACTGTGTGCCAGAGATACATTCACTTGCCGCTGAACATGGCCCTATAGCTCTGGGATGCCCTTCTGTGAGAAATAATTCCTTCCTGGGACCTTCCATTGTGGTGTTCCAATGGCCACAAATTTGCGAAAGGCCTCCGAGTCCACCTGTCACGATCATCCTGGCATCTCGGTTGCACACGGGAGAATTACCCGCAGAAGTCTGTTGTCGAGAACCCGTCGTTCCCCTTTGACGCGCGTTAAAGCGAACGGACGCACTCGCGTCAGCACGAACGAGCGCACGCGTGCACGTGGGGTCACGAACGGGCGCACGGCCACTCGCGGGGGCACGCGGACTCGTCGTGCGACCGTTTTGGCGCCCTAAAGGCTTCTTAAGGTCTCTGCTCCATTCCCTTCTTGCTGTCCAGTCTACAGCGTGTTCGGAGATTCTGCTATTCTGTTACCTGTACCCGTTGCCTAGATTCCAGTGACCCGGCTTGCTCTTGACCTCGATCCGTTGCTGCCTGCCTACGACTACTTGCCCGTCTGACTACGTTTCTGCCTCGTCCTCTTGTACTGTGTTGACCGCCTGCTGCCGACCCGGCCTGTACCCGACTCTGCTGTTCCCGCCAACCCGTTCGGATTTCCTGTGACTGCTGCCTCCGCTGACATTCGTCTGCCTGCCAGTCTACCCACTTGTGCCTGCCTACACCAGCCGACTGTCATCAGCCCTATCTACCTGCTGTCGGTGTGCTGCTGACTATCCGGAGCTGCCTCTACCAGTCAGGCACTTGTGCCCTCTGAACTTTTGAATCCCTGTTACTATCTCCAGGGGTTCTCTAGCCAGGGGTTACGAGGGGCCGCTCCCTGCATTCCGGGCTCGCCTACTAGGTACGTGACACCACCAGTTTATATGGCAGTAGTTGGCGGGCAATGAGTTCTGACAAGCCAGCCGTCAACCGTTGGGCAAGAGGGTTATCCGGCGTCATCATTTTTTTTTTTTTTTTTTCCACAAAAATTTTTTATTAGATTTTGCACATAACAGCTTATACGTTCAAAACAGAAAACAAGAAACATGATCTACAGAGATTCCAGGGCATCGGCATGAAGTATGGTAGTCATGTGGATAATAAGCCCATTGGGAATCCCTCTTAGCAGTTCAGAAACCAGCAGGGGGTTCACATTGCCACACTTGGCAAGAAGAAAGATAGAAAAGTAAGTGGGGAATTATGAAGAGAAAAAAAAGGGGGGAGAAAGAAAGAGAGAAAGAGAGAGAAGAATAGAGAAAAAGGAAGAAAAGAGAGAGAAGAAAAGAAAAAAAGGGGGGGGGGAGGGGATGCACGAGTAGGAAAGGAGAATAGATTTTAAAGAGGGGAGGAAGAATAGTAAAGGAACAGGGAAAAGAGGGGGGTGGGGAAAATGGGGAGCAAGAAAAGGAACATGGGGTGGGAAAGGGTAAGGGGAAAGGGGGGAGTGTAAGGTATAGTTGCTATCGAGGACATATGCCCATAGGCAATATGATCCAGAGCAGGCTCACCACCTCGGTACAGTCCGGCAACGGCTAATGTTCAAGTGCCACAAGTCTGAAAGCGTTGCGTAGATTTAAAGTGGATCCAGCAGGCCCAAGTTGTCGTGAATTTTTGAATACGTTCCTGAGAAATATGTATTAGCTCTTCCATTTCCTCTATCCTGGAAATTCTCCTAAACCATTCGCCTATCGTTGGAGTGTGTGTAGTTCGCCAATGTACCGGGACGCATAATCTTGCCGCGTTTACCATGTGCATGGCGAGGGACTTATAGTACTCAGTTTTGGTCAGGTGGGTGTGATGCAAGAGGTATTGTGCTGGGGAGTAATCCAAAGTGTAAGTCGTGATGTGGGCAATAAGCTCATGTACCTCCTTCCAAAATGGCTGAAGGCCTTCACATTCCCACCATATGTGGAGCATAGTTCCTTTCGCCTTCTTACACCTCCAGCATAAATCTGGAACGGATGAGGAAAACTTATGTAGAAGTGAAGGAGTCCTATACCAACGTGTTTCGATTTTATAACAGTTTTCCTGGATGGCAACATTAAGAGATCCCTTGTGGACGTATTCATTAATAAGGGCCCAATTATCGTCCGTGAGAGGTGCCTGAAGATCGCGTTCCCAAGCTACGCGAGCTGGGTCCGGGTAACTAGGGACTTCATCCATAAGTATCTCATAGATACCGGAAATCAGGTGTCTTTGTGGGGGGGGGCGTGTGCAGATAGACTCGAACGGAGTCAGGCGTCTTGTCCAAGTCTCTGTCGGCGCCTGAGTGGAGAGAAAGTGTCGGATCTGCCTATATATCCAGAATGGAAAAGAAGTGGTAGGGGACGTCGTTACTAAATCCTCATAGGAGCGAGGGGCTCCTTGAGCAAAGAGCTGATGAACTAGGATTTCCTCCTGTGGCCACTCCTGTCTAAGAAAGGAGGATGAGATACCCGGTGTAAAACCGGGGTTCCCCCTTAAAGGCGTCAGTGGACCGGGCACCGAGGAAAGTGCAGCCGATTTTGTTGCCTTTCTAAAGGCTTCTAAAGATGGGTAGATGGTTGGGTGTGCCCCGACCTCTACAGGCCAAAGTCGGGAGGGAACCCAGGGCAAGGACCTAAGAGGGAGACGCGTAAAAGATTTCTCCAGTGTTACCCAGACCTTACCAGCCTCATGAATGCGCCAATCAACAAGACGAGTAAGGTGGCTCGCCAAGTAATAGTTGTAGAGGTCCGGTAGCCCAATACCACCTCTGGGTTTGGGGCGTGTTAAACGTGTATATTTAATGCGTGGCGGGGAGTTCCTCCATATAAACAATGACGATGCTGACTTGTATGTTGCGAAAAAGGATACTGGGAGGCTGATGGGGATGCATTGGATGAGATATAAGAGTCGTGGTAACACTATCATTTTCAAAAGGGCTGACCTGCCGAACCAAGAGACATTGAGGTTCCCCCAGTCTTGCAAGTCTTGTTGGGCTTTTTTCAGGGCTTTCAGGAAATTTTCCTTGTATAGGTTAGTCAATTTTGTCGTGATTTGAATGCCTAGATATGTAATGGCTTCCTGATTCCACAAGAAAGGAAAGGATTCCCGGCAACGTGCTACTTCCGTCACGGGAAGGGAGACATTTAAGGCATGGGATTTCGCATAATTGATCTTTAGGTGAGACAAAGTTCCAAAATGTTCTACATCCTTCAGCAGATTAGGGATAGAGGTGAGGGGGGAGGTGAGGGACAGCAGAATATCATCTGCAAAGGCAGCTACTTTGTATTCCCTATCCTGTATCCAAAGGCCTTTTATATCGGGATTATCTCTTAATTTATTAAGGAAGGGTTCTAATATCAGAACAAAGATTAACGGGGACAGGGGGCAGCCCTGGCGTGTTCCGTTACCTATAGAGAAGGCGTCCGATAGGTGGCCATTAACCCGCACACTCGCACTCGGAGAGGAGTATAGCGCAGAGATATGAGCCAGCATGCGAGACTGGAGGCCTACTGCCTGCAGGGTTTCATGCATGTAATCCCAGGCCACTCTATCGAACGCCTTCTCAGCGTCTAGAGAAAAGAAGAAACCCTGAGTGTTTGATGTTGAAAGCCAGTGATGAAGGTTTAGGGCTCTGATAGTGTTGTCCCTAGCCTCCCTTCCAGGGACAAAGCCTACTTGATCCAAAGAGATAAGATTGGGTAAAAGTGGGGATAGTCTATTCGCTAACATTTTGGCGTAAATTTTTATATCTACATTTAAGAGGGAAATGGGTCTGTAATTCTGTACGCGTGTGTTGTCCTTTCCCTCTTTCGGTATAACCGTAATGTGGGCCTCTAGCATGCGTCCGACTGAGATCGTGGGGTTTGCCATGGCGTTAAAGGTATTTAATAGTTGTGGTGACAGTACGGTGGAAAAGGATTTATAATATTGTAACGTAAACCCGTCAGGGCCCGGGCTCTTTCCCGTTTTCATCTGCTTTAACACGTTCTGGAGCTCCTCCATGGAAAGAGGCCGCTCCATGTCTGCAGCTTGTTCACCTGAGAGAACATTTGGGAAGTATTGAGTCAGAAAATTCCGAATGGCCACTTTCCTCTCATTTATCCGACCCGGGTTCTGGGTGGTAGGTCGTAAATTGTATAGTTTTTTGTAGTAATTCTCAAAACACTTTGCGATGTCTTCATTTTTAAAGCAAGGTGTGCCCTGTGGACTCTGGATCTGGTGTACAGTGTTGGAGGGTCTAGAGGCTTTCACTACCCTAGCTAACAGTCGCCCGCACTTATTGCCCTGTTCGTAAAAAACTTTTTGATGAAGCACATAGCGACGTCTTGTATGTTTCCCTAACTCTTCCAGCAGGAGGGAGCGTGTGTGAGACAGTTCTTGGAAAGAGCGCTGTGATTGAGAATGTTTATGTGAGGCCTCTAGGTGTTTAATTCTGTCTATTAGTTTTAGTATAGAATCCTGGTGATTTCTCTTGACTGTCGCTGCTTGTGTTAACAGCTCCCCCCGTATGACACATTTGTGTGCCTCCCACAGAGTGATTGGGGACGCAACTGACGGGGCATTGTCTAGAAAATATTCCCGGATTCGGGATTCTAAGCGTGTGGCAAACTCCCCGTCTTTGAGTAATGCAGAATTTAATCGCCAGGTTTTAGGTCGCGGGACTGAGTCTGGAAAGGTCAGGGAAACCGTGATAGGGTGGTGGTCCGAGAGGAACATTGGTTCTATCGTCGAATGTGTAAGGTATGTCAGGTCAGGTTGAGAGAGGAAAAAATAGTCAATGCGGGAATATTTTTGGAATGGGTTGGAATAGAAGGTGTAGTCTTTAACCGTGGGAAACAACGTACGCCATGTATCGTGTAGTTCTAGGTCCTGTAGCCGTAGTTTAATTTGTCGGAGGGCCCGGTAGGGCAGTGAGGAGGTGCCGGATGAGGTATCGATGTCCGGGTGCAGTGGGACATTAAAGTCGCCTCCAAGGAGGACTATGCCTTCCTTGAAAGAGTGGAGAAGGGCACAAAGCTTTCTAAAGAAAGAGACTTGACGTTCATTCGGGGCATAAATATTCGCTAACGTTAGTGGTTTTGAAGCGTAACGGCCTTTAATAAACACAAACCTGCCCTCCGGGTCTACTAGTGTGTCTGAGATTTGAAAAGGCGCGTGCCTGGATATTAAGATGGAAGCACCTTTCGTTTTTGCGGAGGGGTTTGAGGAGTGGATAGCTGTGCGGTAAACATGGTTAGTGAGCTTGGGAATGGAATTCGAGCGGAAGTGGGTTTCTTGAAGAAAAATAAACTGAGCTTTGTGTTTAGTAAGGGCGGACATAACCTGCGACCGTTTTTCGGGGACATTTAGACCCTTAACATTGAGCGACACACACTTCAAGGAGAGGGGACCGCGACGGTGCGGGTCCATCTGTACGGTATGTGGAGATTCAAAAGTAAAGCAACGGGCTTCTATGGACACTCGTTCAAAGTAAAAGGAAGCGCCTCTCTATACCGAGGTGGCTGTGCTGAGGGGTGGGTAAGTGTGACTAGTGCGGAAGGTGTGGGTGAGGGGAGGGGGTAGGGCAGGTATCAGAAGGGGGAGGAGATGGGGAGGAAGGTTAAAAGAGAGAGAAAAGAAGAGGAAAGAAGGGGAGGGGGGGAGAGGAAAGAGTGAGAAAGAAAAGACAGGGAGGACAAGAAGGAGGTGAGGGGAAACAGGAAGAGTGAGAAGACCCAAAGGGCGAAAGGAAAGATAGAAGAAAGAGGGGGGGGAAAGATCGTGAGCACCACGAGGTGTAGATCAGAGGAGGTTACCAGAGGTGGATACGGAAACACCGCTCCACCTGAGAGAAAGGTGCTGGAGGGTCAGCGGTCCAGTTTCGTAGATCCGCTGCAGGGGAACACTGAGAATGACTGGGCACATATGCTTCCGCACTCCAGAGGAGCTAGAGGACAGTAGCTGAGTGGGGAACAACAGGGCGTAAAACAGGGAGGGGAAGGGGAACCAGGTTTAACAATATAAGGTACACCCAAAACTTTTCAGTACAATCAACAAGGCACAAAAAAAGGGGGAAAAAAAAAGCAGAAAAAATAGATCAACATTGTTACCAGTATTGCCAGCCTGCCAGTATCATACAATAAATTGCAAGAGGAAAACTATACTGTGACCCTTAACTGCTCTCGAGAGGCGGTTTGATTCTAACCCCCGAAACATCATCTAGCCAGTGGCACTTGCAAAGGGAAGGAGTAAAACTAAAGATAAGAAATAAATAAATAAATAAACGAAAAAAGAAGGGAGGGGGGGGGGGGTTTCAGCCGGGTCAGTAGTGGGGCTGGAGTGGAGTCCTGGGGGGCGGTTAATATACCCAAATGCGTTCACGGGAGAACAGTCAGGTCCGTCCTAAGCTCGGCTGAACCAGTCAACACCGCCCTGGAGGGAAGCGAGTGTCCTAGCCCAGCGATTCTGGGAATTTCGGGACAGGAGTAACGGGTCCAGGTCCGAGATAATACAGAGATCTCTTAGAGATTAAAATGTGCTACAGCTAGTAGGATAGGGGGTGTAGGGAGGTTATCACCGTAGTATATAAAAAAAAAAAAACAAAAAAAAAAAAACAAAAAAAAAAACAGAAAAAAAAAAAAAAAGGGGGGGGGGGGGAAGCATTAGGACTCTCAATCCCTTTCCCCCTTGTCAAGGCAGGGGCCCTGTAGCTGAGATCCCTCCCCCATAGCCCGAAGATAAACAACAACAAAAAAGAAACATCTATGAGGTGATAATGCTTTGGTGTATAGATCTGCACGTGGGCCAGAGGAGCTTTTTACACCTGTGATCCATTCCAGAATGGGCCTGTATTGCTAGATGTACAATATAATTGGTGTATCCCAATATGGGAGTGCTTGCAGGTGTGGGAAGGGGCAACATTCAAGAACCAATGCAACATCAATCAATGGGGTATACAAGACCCAAAAGCTCCATTACACGTAAGCAGGTGTAGCTATAAATGAACAGGAATTCGTAGAAAAAAAAAAATTTTAAAGAAAAGGGAAAAGAAAAAGGGGGGCTCAGTCCATGCAGCGTACAACACAGAGTTCTGTAGTGAATACATATAAAGATAGCACCAGGGGGGGAAGAGAGAAAAAAATAAAAAATAAAAATCTATGCCACTGCTTGTCCTGCAGGATCGCGGCCGTCTGTGTGCCAGTGATTGCGGCCTGTGCAGTTTCACTGGAACCAATGTCTTAATGGCAGCAGGTATGGAAGGGTTTTGCACAGCAATGGGATGAGGTCAGCCGGCTACAGCTCCGTGGGGAGTTCAGGAGTCTTAAGCAACATTCAAGGGGTCCTGTACTCACAATCACCTTAGTCTCACTGTGCTACTATGAGTTAAAGTACTAATAACAGCCTTGAGATCAGGATAGCGCGGCCTCTAGGGTTAAGTAGACAACGTCACCATCTCGGTTGACAAAGGGCTGGCTAGAACAAGCAGGTACAGATCAACAGCAAAAAAAAAAAAAAACATCGGTACGCACTTACTGGCTGGCAAGGTTTATGGATCTGGAGACAACTTGCGCTTCCTAGCGATCCCTATGAGGGGTCTCAGGAGGTCCCGGTGTGCGGTGCTGTGGGTCCCGACGGGATGCATGAGCCTCGGGTGAGAAATGATCCGGTCCTCGACGTCTTGAGCGGTGCCTCTGTGCTTTCGGAGAAGGGCTGTGCGACACCGGTCGCCATGGTTCCGACGGGAAATGGAAAGCGCACCAGTCCGGAAGCTCCGTCAGGGGTAGATCAAGTTGTTCACAGAAGGCTGCCAAGTCGTCCGGTGAACGTAGAATAGCGGTGCGACCCCTGGCGGTCGCCGAGAGGCCGAATGGGAACTTCCACCGGTATGGAATGTTGCGCGATCTCAGTTGGTCCAGCAGAGGGCGAAGAGCTCTCCTATTCTGAAGAGTAGTTGGGGAAAGGTCCTGAAAAAGTTTTACTTCAGTACCATTATGTAGTATCCGGCCTCTTTCCCTAGCCTTCCGTAGTATTTCCTCTTTTAGTGGAAAGTTTACAATACAGCATATCACGTCTCTGGGGGGCTCCCCATCACGCGGTGGGGGTCGCAAGGCCCTATGGAGTCTCTCCATCTCGATCGGCGAGTCCGCCGGGCGATCCAGCAGATCGTTAAAGATGGCACATATTGTTTGTGGCAGGGAACCGGCCTCCAGGCTCTCGGGTACCCCCCTGACTCTCACATTGTGCCTACGTCCCCGGTTATCAAGGTCCTCGACCTGGCGATGAAGGTCAAATAGGTAGGCAAGTTGGGAATCATATGTGCGTTGCACTTGTTTTAAAGCAGCGGTGTGTAGTTGTGTGGTCTGTTCCACGTCATCTAGTCGGGTAGCCACCGCCTGAATGTCTGTTTTAAGGTCGAGAATGGCTGCCGAGAGAGTACTGGTGATGTTACTAGTAATGTCGGCAGCTACCTTCTGCAGGTCAAAGAGGCTCACCGCGGGTGTCGGGTGCCTGCTTTGGGATTCTCTTTCCTCCGACAGTGAGTCCGAGCCGTGACTCGGAGAGTAAGGGCCTGAGGCCTGCGCAGCCTCGTGGTTGTCAGAGCGGAGGGAGCGGAACAGCTCGGGGATATTGCGGCCGAGCTGCGTTCCGGTCTCCTTCGGTGTCCGGGAGATTGAGGTGCTTCTATTCGACTTACCCATGGTGGTAAGGTGCAGCGGTTCCCCAAAAGAAGCAGAATTAGGTCCTCAGAGTGCGGGAGCTCCTCACTCAAGCGGCCATCTCCGGACCCAGCCAAGCCACGCCCCCGCGTCATCATTTTTTTACCCTCGAACATTAGGCCCACGGAAGCCTGCCTTTTTGCAGAAAAACGTGAGCTTGGCGTGATGGAAGGTGGAGTGGAGGACAATTGTGAGGAGAGAGGAGAAGGAGAAGTAGAAGACGAGGCTGGACGGTGAGAGCCTGGAGTGTGGCTTTGTGTGTTCCATTGCTCCCACTGGGCTCGGTGATGGCTGCTCATGTGCCTTCTTAAGGCGGTCGTCCCTAGGTGAGTGTTGGGCTTACCGCGACTAATGCGTTGACTGCAAAGATTGCAGATGGCAACGCTATTGTCAGCAGCGGACACGTTAAAAAAAGCCCACACTGCAGAGCCATGTGCCGGTGTCCTGGGAGCACCAGATGTGACCGTACATGGTCGATGACTCGCTCCTGATACATTTGCAGTCTGCTTTGTCCCTCCTGTGCAATGTAAGTTATTCCTGCTTCTCCTCCCTATCTGCTGGTCCATATCTCCCTCTGAACTGCCCTCCTCTTCCTCTCTTGTGGGCACCCACGTGACATCACTAGACACGTCATCATCGACGTCACCTTCCCCACCGCTATAAGTAGAGATCTCGAAGTAGGCAGCAACACCGGGGACCAACCTCCTCCTTGGGCTGATCTGGGTACTGTTGTCAGACTGCTAAATAGCGGTTGTTGCTACCTCCTCTTCCTGATCCAATACCAAGAGTGGCTGCGCATCAGAAATGTCTTGATATGGATCGGAAAATAATTCCTGTGACTCAAGCGGAAGGTATGTGGTGGTGGTGGTGTTGTTGGTGGTAGTGTCTTTGGGGGTGCACATAGCAGAGAGTGAAGAAGAGGGTGCAGATCGAGAGGATGAGGAGGGTGCAGAAGAGTAAGGCTGAGTGAGCCACTCAACCAAGTCTGGTGCGTCCTTTAAATGAATTGAACGCACCTTCTGCAACTTCCCACTTTGGCTCAAGCCTGTTGCTCCTGCCCTACCCCTACCACCCCTGCGGAAGGGCCTGCCTCTTCCTCTGCCTGTAATTTTTTAAATGACCCTGTGACAAAACTCTCAGTCCCTATACTGATAAAGGACTGCTGCAGTATAGGGCAGCAGTCAGCAGTAGTGCACCTCAACCCTATGTATTGTGGACCTATACCAGTCCTTATAGAATAGCAGACTGTACCTCACTCAACCCTATGTACTGTAGCACCCTAGACCAAGTTACCAGTCCTTATAAGGACCTTTGTGGAACAAGTAGGTTGTGTGTGACTGATTAGCAGACTGTACGTCAGTCCCTATACTGATGAAGGACTGCTGCAGTATAGGGCAGCAGTCAGCAGTAGTGCACCTCAACCCTATGTATTGTGGACCTATACCAGTCCTTACGGAATAGCAGACTGTACCTCACTCAACCCTATGTACTTTAGTACCCTATACCTTACCAGTCCTTATAAGGACCTTTGTGGAACAAGTAGGTTGTGACTGATTAGCAGACTGTACGTCAGTCCCTATACTGATGAAGGACTGCTGCAGTATAGGGCAGTGGTCAGCAGTAGTGCACTTCAACCCTATGTATTGTGGACCTATACCAGTCCTTATAGAATAGCAGACTGTACCTCACTCAACCCTATGTACTGTAGTACCCTAGACCAAGTTACCAGTCCTTATAAGGACCTTTGTGGAACAAATAGGTTGTGTGTGACTGATTAGCAGACTGTACGTCAGTCCCTATACTGATGAAGGACTGCTGCAGTATAGGGCAGCAGTCAGCAGTAGTGCATCTCAACCCTATGTATTGTGGACCTATACCAGTCCTTATAGAATAGCAGACTGTACCTCACTCAACCCTATGTACTGTAGCACCCTAGACCAAGTTACCAGTCCTTATGAGGACCTTTGTGGAACAAGTAGGTTGTGTGTGACTGATTAGCAGACTGTACATCAGTCCCTATACTGATAAAGGACTTCTGCAGTATAGGGCAGCGGTCAGCAGTAGTGCATCTCAACCCTATGTATTGTGGACCTATACCAGTCCTTATAGAATAGCAGACTGTACCTCACTCAACCCTATATACTGTAGCACCCTAGACCAAGTTACCAGTCCTTATAAGGACCTTTGTGGAACAAGTAGGTTGTGTGTGACTGATTAGCAGACTGTACGTCAGTCCCTATACTGATAAAGGACTGCTGCAGTATAGGGCAGCGGTCAGCAGTAGTGCACCTCAACCCTATGTATTGTGGACCTATACCAGTCCTTATAGAATAGCAGACTGTACCTCACTCAACCCTATGTACTATAGCACCCTAGACCAAGTTACCAGTCCTTATAAGGACCTTTGTGGAACAAATAGGTTGTATGTGACTGATTAGCAGACTGTACGTCAGTCCCTATACTGATGAAGGACTGCTGCAGTATAGGGCAGCAGTCAGCAGTAGTGCACCTTAACCTTATGTATTGTGGACCTATACCAGTCCTTATAGAATAGCAGACTGTACCTCACTCAACCCTATGTACTGTAGCACCCTAGACCAAGTTACCAGTCCTTATAAGGACGTTTTGTGGAACAAGTAGGTTGTGTGTGACTGATTAGCAGACTGTACGTCAGTCCCTATACTGATGAAGGACTGCTGCAGTATAGGGCAGCAGTCAGCAGTAGTGCACCTCAACCTTATGTATTGTGGACCTATACCAGTTCTTATAGAATAGCAGACTGTACCTCACTCAACCCTATGTACTGTAGCACCCTACACCAGGTTACCAGTCCTTATAAGGACCTTTGTGGAACAAGTAGGTTGTGAATGATTAGCAGACTGCAGCAGAAGGGTAGCAGTCAAGTATAATATTCTTTCTATATTTGGAAGAAAGAATATTATACGTGTACAAGCCTATTACCATACCACTGATACCAGTCCTGAAAAGAACCTTTGTGGACCTAATATAGTTACAGCTACTGATTAAACTGACCCTCACTGCCTCACACACAGCTTCCTGCCTGTCACTATATAAACTGACAAAACAGAGGCTGCTGGAACAATAAACTTGAATAGCACTTTTGCGGACCTGATAGTAACAGCTAATGACTAAACTGACTGTCCCTGCAGCACACACCGTCCTGTCCCTTTCTCTAAACTGACAAAAGACACTTCAGGCTGCTGCAACAATCAGTAGCACAGCAGTGCCTCAAACCTATATCCTGAACTACACCTAACACCTATACCAGTCCTGAAAAGAACTTTTGTGTACCAAATAGCTAGCGATTTGGGTCACTGCAATCTCTCCCTGCTCCACACAGCAACCTCTCCCTATAGTGACAGAAGAAAGAATGTAAAATGTCCGCCGGATCGGGTCTATTTATAAGTTAGGGGGAATTTCCAAGTGTCCATATGCTGTAATGTCTCAATTGGCTGTCCTGTACCCCATGATGGATGTGTCATCATAGGTCAAAGTTCTTTTACACAGTAAACACGGAAGTCCGCCGGACGAACGGCGGCAATAGTCCACCGATCGGGCGGACCGTGAACAGGCGAAATTCGCTGCGAAACGACCGCCGGGCGAACCGTTCGGCCATCACTATTCTTTAGTCACTAAATATCTATAGCAGTGATTCTCAACCAGGGTTCGGTGGAACCCTAGGGTTCCTCCAGAGGTTGCTAGGGGTTCCTTCAGCATTGGACAATTTCTGCCTCTCAGATAAGTTCCCATTGACAACATTGATCTTTTTAGCTATCTGTAAGGAGGTAATTATTCCCAATGACCACAAGTGTAAGGACCATTCTTCCCACTGACCATCACACTAATTTATCATGAGTTGTAGAGTTCTAATTTTTAGCAGAGGTTCCCGAGACCCGAGAACTATTTCAAGGGTTCCTCTGTGTTGAAAAGGTTGAGAAAGGCTGATCTATAGTGTATATTGTTACGATATCCATAAAACCTTTTCTTTGCCTGTCTTCAAAGGAACTCCTTCCTCAGGTAGCTTACCTAGAGAGGAAAAGATTTTTTTGAAATTCGTCAAGAAAGAGTTTTTATGTATATCGAAACAATATGCAGTATGGATATATAGTGAATAAAAAGGAAGCAAATGACAACCTGAGAAGAAAGAGGATAATGTAAATTCAGGTTTAGGCAGTGGACACATGGATGGTTCACGTGTCTACAGCTTCTCTTATCACCTGCATTATGGTGGGTTCACATGTGGGTCTGTAAAGGTGATGCTGGAGTAAATGAGGACTCACCTGACATATGGGTATGGTTGCAGTAATGGCTTATGGAACCAAAAACCCCTCACTGCAGTGGCTTGATGTCACATGGTTAATAACAGTGGTGTGTCACATGTCCAAGGGCTTTGGGCACATGGAGGGTCCAGGTATCTGTAGCTTCTCATATCATCTGCATTATGGTGGGTTCACAGTCGGCCAGGAAAGGTGATGTTGGAGCAGACTTGGGATCACCACACGCATGGGTATGGTTGCAGTAGTGGTTGCTGGAGCCCCAGTCCCTTCACCACAGTTATTTGATGTCACATGTCCAAAGGTAGTGGAGTGTCATGTGTCCAAGGTAAGGGGAAACATGAAGGGCCCATGTGTCCATAGCTTCTCATATCATCTGCAACATGGTGGGTTCACTGCAGGCCAGTAAAGGTTATGTTGGAGCAAACGTGGGCTCTCCTAACACATGGACATGTTTCCAGTAGTGGTTTCTGGGACCTAAATCCCTTCACCACAATAATCTAATGTCACATGTTGAAGGGCAGTGGAGTGTCACATGTACAAAGGCAGGGGGCACATGGCCTGTTATGGGGGCCAACGTGCCTTTAGCTTCTTGTATAAACTGCATTATGGTGGGTTCACAGTGGGCAAGTAAAAGTGATGTTGGAGCAAACATAGGCTCACCCAAAACATGGGTATGGTTGCAGTAATGGTTGCTGGAGCCCCAATCCCTTCACTACAGTTATCTGATGTCACATGTCCAAAGGTAGTGGAGTATCATGTGTCCAAGGTCAGGGGAAACATGGAGGGTTCACGTGTCTACAGCGTCTCTTATCACCTGCATTATGGTGGGTTCACAGTGGGTCTGTAAAGGTGATGCTGGAGTAAACGAGAGCTCACCTGATACATGGGTATGGTTGCAGTAATGGTTTATGGAACCCAAACCCCCTCACCACAGTGACCTGGTGTCACATGTTTAATAACAGTAGTGTGTCACATGTCCAAGGGCTTTGGACACATGGAGGATCCATGTGTCTGTAGCTTCTCATATTATCTGCATTATGGTGGGTTCACAGTGGGCCAGCAACGGTGATGTTGGAGCAGACTTGGGCTCACCTAACACATGGGCATGTTTGCAGAAGTGGTTTCTGGGACCTAAATCCCTTCACCACAATAATCAAATGTCACGTGCAGGTCTGTAAAGGTCTGTAAAGGTGATGCTGGAGTAAACGAGAGCTCACCTAATACATGGGTATGGTTGCAGTAATGGTTTATGGAACCAAAACCAACTCACCACAGTGACCTGGTGTCACATGTTTAATAACAGTAGTGTGTCACATGTGCAGGGGCTTTGGACACGTGGAGGGTCCATGTGTCTATAGCAGCCTTTCTCAACCTTTTTAACACAAAAACCCTTGAAATAGTTCTCCAGTCTTAGGAAACCCCTGCTAAAAATTAGAAATCTACAACTCATGATACATTAGTGTGATGGTCGGTGGTAAGAATGGTCCTTCTTACACTTGTGGTCATTAGGAAGAATTACCTCCTTACAGATAGCTAAAAAAATTAATGGTTACCCCTCCCTCCCTCTTACCCCCCCTCTCACCCCTCCCTCTTTTTTTCCCCTCCCTTCCTTTTTCCCCTTCGTCCCTTTATCCCTCCCTCCCCCTTACCCTCCCTCTTACCCCTCCCTTTCCCTTACCCCTTCCTTTCCCTTACCCCTTCCCTCTCCCACATCCCATCCCACCTCGCTCTTTCCCTAGCCCACCCCCTCCTCCCTCCGCATACCCACCCCTGCGCCCCCTTCTCTTTAGACTCAAAACACACCCTCCGTAGGGTCTATTCCCCTTCTACTAATGGGACTAGACTCGGGTCGCTAATCATGTTTCTGTTGTCTGGTTTAAGATGTTACTGTTGCTGATTTGAAAAATTCATTGCTCTGTATTCCCCTTTTTTTTCCTTGTTTGGAAATGTTTTTCTTGGCTCTCGAGCCACGTGCAAATATCGATAGCTATAGAGTTCACACTGTTTACACGTATGCCTGAACACTGGTTTCCTTATGTCCCCTCCCGCTGGTAGGCTCCCCACTCAGCTACGGGCCACCTCACTGTTCTTTTTCAGATCCCAGATCGTGACCACTCTCTGGTCTCTGTCTTTTCTACTACCCCCACACAGCTGTCTCTTCGAGACAAAGCTGACACTCCAGAATTTCCTTTTCTCCCTATCAGGTGGATAGCTGGGCTATTTCCACCTCTGGTGTACTACCCCCCTTCTATCTTCCCCTCCTCTTTCCCCCCCTTTTTTTAAATTTTCTTTTATTTCTTTTTTTATCTCTCCTTCCTCCCCCTTTCGAATTCCTATCCCACTCTCCCTTGTCTTCCTTACTCCCATCTATTCCTATCTCCCCCTACTCCCCTTCCCTGTTCTTTCTTTTGGCCTGACTAGGGGTGGCCCTCGCCCTTCCCCGGGCTGATTAAGCGTCTCTATCTTCCCCCGCCCAACCTATCACTATGCAACCTAAACCTCAAGCAAGCGTCCCTCTTACACTGAAATGTACATCACTTAACGTGAAACGCCTTAATTTGCCTGAGAAGAGATCCCAAGTACTATCATCCCTCACCAAATTCAAGGCTCACTTCCTCTTCTTGCAGGAGACCCATTTTCGATCTGATGCTATCCCTAAGCTCTCCAACCACATCTATCGCTCAGCATTCCATTCTACGAACCCTGATGCTAAATTGAAGGGCGTGTCTATCCTTATCTCCAAACACGCTAATTTCCACCTGACCAATTCTGTGATAGACCCCGAGGGGAGGTTTATTTTCCTCAGCAAAGTGGTGTAGTGGTTAGCACTTTCACCTAGCAGCAATAGGGTCGCTGGTTCAAATTCTGACCATGACACCATCTGCCTAGAGTTTGCATGTTCTCCCTGTGCCTGCGTGGGTTTCCTCCGGGTACTCCGGTTTCCTCCCACACAAAGACATGCTGGTAGGTTAATTAGACATTGTCTAAAAAAATTGGCCTTAATATGTGTATGTGTATGTCAATGTTGTATGTGTTTGTAAGCGTGTCAGGACCCTACAGGGTAAAAGGACCACGCAAAAAGCCGCAGATGGACTCTGGTGGCAAGAAAGCGCCCTGAGGCGATTTAGTTCGCATAGGTAGCGCTATACAAGTCACTCACTCAAAGGTACATACGCCTCCAAACCGGTCACACTGGCCAATATCTATTGTCCCAACGCTCATCAAGTCACATTTTTCCGCAAGATATGCGCTCTTCTATCCTCCTTTCAGAGCGGGATGGTACTCCTGGGTGGCGACTTCAATGTCCCTTTAAACCCCTTGTTAGACACATCCACGGGGACATCTTACTTATCCTACCAGGCCCTACGGCAGATCAAATCCCAACTCCAAGCGTTGACCCTCCACGATACCTTGCGTACTTTATTCCCCTCGACTAAAGACTACACCTACTATTCGGCTCCCCACCAAAAATATTCTAGGATTGACTTCTTCTTTCTATCCCAGACTGACCTTTCCCTTTCTACAACACTCCACTATCGAACCGATGTTCCTATCTGACCATCACCCCATTACGGTAAAGCTGACCTTCCCTGAAACGAGCCCCAGGACTAAAGTCTGGCGCTACAATCCCTCTCTACTCAAGGATCCAATTGCCTTAGAGCACATACGCTCGCGTATCCGACTGTACTTCCAGGAGAACTCAGGCCCTGAGAATTCACCTGTCTTTCTATGGTAGGCGCATAAATGCGTGATCCGGGGGGAACTACTGACCTTGAATGCACAGGCCAAGAGGCTCCATCAGGAGCATGTTAATGCCCTCATACGAACATTAGAAAAGCTAGAGTTATCTCATAAACAATCTCAAGCGCAAAGTACCCTACAAGATCTAATTCGCACTCGTTCCCTTCTTACAGAGGAACTGGGTAAACGCACCAAATGCGTTACATTCTTGGTCAAAGGATCTTTTACGAGCACGGCAATAAATGTGGCCGCCTTTTGGCACGCTCGATCCAATCCGCCAAATTAACTTCTACTATATACAACATACATAGCTCCAATGGATCTCTATTGGCCAAGTGTGAAGACATCGCCAAGGAATTTGAAAATTTCTATTCTAAGCTCTATAACCTTCAATCGACGCGACCGCCTCGGGCCCCCTCCTCGGCCAAGCGCTAAGCCGTTATCACCAACTTTCTTGCCCAATACGGCCCTAAGCCCATCTCCCCCCGACAATCGCAATCCATGGAAACACATATTTCCCTCACGGAATTGGAAACTGCTATGAACCAGATGAAGATAGGTAAGAGCCCTGGACCTGATGGATACACCTTTTTGATGCCTTTTCCCCCAAGCTTTTATACACTTTCAATGCTCTGTCAGATCCTCAATTGAAACCAGACAGGATGTTATCAGCCCATATCACGGTAATCCCTAAGGAAGGCAAGGACCCCCTGCTAGTAGCGAACTATAGACCAATATCTCTGTTGAACTTTAGACATTAAAATATATGCCAGGATCCTTGCCAATAGGTTGCTACCCCTGATGTCTGACCTTATCTCACTGGACCAAGTGGGTTTTGTCCCGGGCAGGGAAGCCAGAGATAACACCATTTGTACGCTAAACCTGCATCACTGGCTTACCGCTTCCAAAACACAGGGATTCCTACTCTCCCTCGATGCCGAGAAGGCATTCGACAGGGTGGCCTGGGATTAGATGCGAGCAGTTTTGAAAACAATTGGCCTTAAAGATCGTTTGTTAGCCTCAATCATGGCACTGTACTCCGACCCCTCTGCGGCTGTGCGGGTCAATGGCCACCTGTCGAATGTCTTCCCCATCAGCAATGGCACACGGCAGGGCTGTCACCTGCCCCCCCTGATTTACATACTAACATTAGAACCTCTTCTCAATAAGATTAGAGATGACCCGGATATTTAGGGGGGTGATGGTAAAAGGCAGAGACTTTAAAGTTGCAGCCTTTGCGGACGACATTCTGCTTTCCTTAACGTCCCCACGTACCTCCTTGCCTTCAATTCTCAAAGACTTAGAAGCCTTTGGGAATCTCTCGAATCTCAAAATTAACTATACAAAATCCCACGCCTTAAATGTTTCCCTCCCCCCACAAGAAGTTTCTCACTGCCAAGACCTCTTCTCGTTCCACTGGGAAAAGTCTGCAATCACCTACCTTGGAATCCAGATCCCACACCGCTTGCCTGACCTATATTCACTTAACGTTCATGCTGCCTTACTTAAAGCTCAAAACCATCTTAAGGAATGGTCTAGCTTAAATGTGTCTTGGTTTGGCCGCTCCGCCCTGATCAAAATGAATCACCTGCCCCGACTCCTCTATTTGATCCAAACTATTCCTATAACCCTACCCGTGAGCTTCTTCTCTGCTTTTCGAAAGGCCTGCTCTTCCTTCATATGGAAGGATTCCCCCCCACGAATTAAATTCTCCCGCCTCACGCTCCCCAAACCCAAAGGAGGCATCGCACTCCCAGATCTACACAAATACTACATTGCCTGCCACCTCACGAGAATTGTGGATTGGAATATCCACCCCTTTAAGAAAGTATGGGTATCTCTTGAAAATGCCTTCTCTCACGTTCCCGTACACCTCCTTCCATGGCAACCCTGGAAACTATGGCCACAGTCGTTGGCCACACATCCATTTATTTACACGTCCTTAATGCTTTACAAGAAGGCCTCCTCAGGCAGCCTTGTCGCCCTGACACCGGGCCCGCTTACTACGCTAAGAGGCAACCCCGATTTTCCTCCGGGAGATTCTCCTAATTTCCTTAAACAAGAATGGCCTTTTGACGACGTCCTGGCCTCCCACTTTTATCCAGACGGCAAGCTTATCTCCCTGGATAGACTTAGGAATATCTCCAAAACCTCGGCTTTCTCCTTCTGGACATAAAGACAAATTTGCCACTACCTATCGACTCACACCACCCAGGGATGCTGGACGAGACAGCTTACCCCTTTTGAAGACCTCTGTAATCGTAAGACGCCCCAAAGACATTTCATTTCCCTTCTGTACGCCTTACTAATTACACCTCCCGACCTGACTCTATTTCCCTCACAGATTGCTTGGAATAGGGACTTGCAAACTCCCTTAACACCCGCAGAATGGACGAGAGTCCATGAATATACACATGGGGGCTCATTGAAAGTTGCCATCCAGGAGAACGGATACAAGGTGCTTACTAGGTGGTATAGAACCCCCTCCCTCCTGCACAAATTTTCCCCTATCATCTCCAATGTTTGCTGGAGATGTAAATCGCAAGTGGGAACTATGCTACACATATGGTGGGATTGTCCATGCATTCAACCCTTTTAGAGAGAGGTCCATGATTTCATATCTCTGATCACCACATTCACCCTAGACTACACACCAGCGCAATATCTTCTACATCACACCTCACTTTCCAAGAAATCCTACTACAAATCCCTGGCTATGCACATGGTTAATGCAGCCAGACTGTGCATTCCCAAACACTGGCTCACAAACAACGCCCCTACACTCCGAGAGTGGTTCACGAGTATTTCTAAAATGAAAGACATGGAAGAGCTGATTCATGTGGCACAAGAGAGAATGGATACATTTTCAATCAAATGGGCTTGCTGGTCTCATTTTACGACTACCCACGGATATAGGTTCCATGTGCCCCCTGATTAAGATATTTTCGACGCATGAAGACGCAAATTCACATCCCCCTCTAGGGGGACAGGGCAAGTGGCCATCCTTCTGTTTCCCCTCCCCTCCCTTTCTCCTCTCGCCTCTTTAATCTTCTCATCTTCTGTCGCCTCTCCTTCCCCCCTTCTTGAACTCCCCCTACCCTTCCCCCCCTCTGCTCTTTCCCTCCCAGCCTCTCCATCTCCCTACTCCTATTCTGTCTCCTTTATGAAGCAGGCACCCCCCTAGGGGCACCCGCTGCACCTTATTATATAAATACAGTCCTGCCCTTTTTTGATACAAGACTGACAGACCAGAGTGTTTCTTTGTACCACCATTATCCCATCTGTCAGGCTATGCCTAACCATCACCTTTTGTGTTTCTAGTTTTATCTACTCTGTGTCTTGTAACTGCTAAATGTCCGGGATATTGTACTGTCCCATACTGACTGTATTACTTTGTATTTGTTCATTCATACTTGCTGAATACAATTTTTATGGAAAAAAAAAAGATCAATGGTGTCGGTGGGAACTTATCCAAGAGGCAGAAATTGCCCAATGCTGAAGGAACCCCTAGCAACCTCTGGAGGAACCCTAGGGTTCCACGTAACCCTGGTTGAGAATCACTGGTCTATAGCTTCTCATATTACCTGCAACATGTGGGTTCACAGCAGGCCAGTAAAGGTTATGTTGGAGCAAACGTGGGCTCACCTAACACATGGGCATGTTTGCAGTAGTGGTTTCTGGAACCTAAATCCGTTCACCACAATGATCTAATGTCACATGTTGAAGGGCAGTGGAGCGTCACATGTACAAAGGCAGGGGGCACGTGGGCTGTTATGAGGGTCAACGTGCCTATAGCATCTCATATCAAAAGGCATTCTGGTGGGTTCACAGTGGGCCAGTAAAAGTGATGTTGGAGCAAACATGGGCGACGCAGTGCCTAATCACAAAAAGTTCTCTGGTCGGGAAAGGGGTAAATTCTTCCGGGGCTGAAGTGGTTAAGTGGTTAAGGTGAAAAAAAAAACACACAAGGGTTTACAACCCCTTTAAGGGGGAAAACCTTCCAGTCCTTAAGTGGTTAATACTAACACCGTAATCTGCGAAACGGGCTGCTTCCTATTCTGAAAGCTGCCAGTTAATAAAAATGCGGTTGGGTAGTATTTTAAGGCTAATGGGCTGCCATGATAGTCTTGTTTTCTTGCACCCATACTTACCAGCGGCATTAAGCCCGCATATACGCGAGAATTTATCAGCACCCTGTCAGCTGTTCCCCGCTCTGAATAAATTCACAAACTCCTTACGCTCGCCCCGACATTATTTTGTCTCCTCGAGTCACGCGCATCGGTTATCGTAACAAGAAAAAAACAACATTTGCTTCAAAGTGATGTATTATTAAAACGATCATCAACTTGTCAGAGGTAAATAAGTGCGCAAAATAATGGAAAATAGATTGAAAGGGCTTGGCGACTAATTTTAATTACCTCCATAATGATAGCAACAAACACCTCTATCAGATAGAAAGGAGAGGAGCTGCTGGGACTTTATTGTGGTTTTGGACATATTTTATTTATTTATTATGGTCAGGATTGAAAACAATTTTACCTCTATTGTTTCATTTTAAATACATTTTTAAATTATTTACATTTAATTGGAATTATATTTTTAAAACTTCTAAATACATTTTAAATAAGGAATGTTGCATCCAACAGGCGAAAATATTTTTCAAGTTTTCCAGATTTCCCCTGCGGTAGTGATCTGTTGTTTAACCACTTCAGCCCCGGAAGGATTCACCCCCCCCCCCCCCCCCCATCCTGACCATCCTGTGTCGCTTTAACTGACAATTGCGTGGTTGAACAAAGTTGTACTGAAACAAAATTGATGTCCTTTTTTCCCCCACAAATAGAGCTTTCTTTTGGTGGTATTTGATCACCTCTGCGTTTTTTATGTTTTGCGCTATAAACAAATAAAAGAACGACAATTTTGAAAAAAAAGCATTATTTTGAACTTTTTTGCTATAATAAATATCCCCCAAAAATATATATACTTTTTTTTTTCCTTAGTTTAGGCTGATATGTATATATGTATATGTTGATTGGTTTGCGCAAAAGTTATAGCGTCTTCAAAATAGGGGATAGATTTATGGAATTGTTATTATTATTTTTTTTATTAGTAATGGCGGTGGCTTGCAATTTTTATCGTGGTTCCGACATTATGGAGGACACATTGGACACTTTGACACCATTTTGGGACCATTGGCATTTATACAGCGATCAGTGCTATAAAAATGCACTGGTTACTGTGTAAATGACACTGGCAGGGAAGGGGTTAACCACTAGGGGGCGATGAAGGGGTTAAGTGTGTCCTAGGGAGGGATTATAACTGTGGGGGGGGCGGGGGGATGGGATTCCACTGACATCACAGCGATCACTGCTCCTGATGACAGGGGAAAATGAAAGGGGACGCACCTGTACGCCCATTTGCCCACTGCTGCCATTGTGCCAACGTATATCGGCGTGCGCTGGTTGGCAAGTGGATAGAGTATTCAGGTGCTCTAGCTGTCTAGCTGAAGTTGTTAAAAGTTCATATGTTTTGCAAAAAAATAAATACATTTTGTTGAAATCCATTATAATATTCCTTTACTAGAAAGCACAAATGGGATTCCTCAATGTTACCCGATTCTTTGCGATTCTTCAAAAGAGCTTGAACAGCACATTGTGACCCCCCCGGTCTACTTTGAAATCTTTGCCTGGGAGAGACCTTGCTGGTGCATTATAACTGCCTAGGGGCTGAGTTACTGAAACTGAAGAGTGCAAAACCTGGTGCAGTTCTGCATGGAAACCAATCAGCTTCCAGGTTTTATTGTCAACAACAAACTTAATCAGATGCCGACCGCCCCAGGCACATTTACTGCGACAGGGCGACCGCTCTGGGCAGAATCACGTACTCATATGTAATTCTGCGCTTTCCAGGCCAGAGGCGCACATGCCCACTCCTGCTGTGATTGGACACAGCAGGAGCCAATCAGTGGGTCCGGTGGGACCCTCGCCGATCTTTCGGGAGACAGTCAGAACGGTGATCTGTAAACAAGGCTGATCACCATTCTGTGACAAGGGAAGGCTGTGATCCTGCTAAGCAGGAACACGGATCTCTGCCTTCCCACAGTGAAAACACTCCCCTACACACACACAGCAAGCACTCCCTAGGCACGCAATTAACTCTTTGAGCGCCCCTGGTGTTAACCCCTACCCTGCCACTGTCATTAGTACAGTGACAGTGCATATTTTTCAGCAGTGATCACTGTATTGTAGTGTCACTGGTCCCCAGAAAATTTCAAAAGTGTCAATCAGGTGTCTGATTTTTCTGCTACAATGTCACAGTTCCACTATAAGAAGTTGCTGATCTCTGTCATTACTATAAAAAAAATATATATTCCATAAATGTATCCTATAGTTTGTAGACGCTATACATTTTGCACAAACCAATCAATATACGCTTTTTGGGATTTTCTTTTTTACCAAAAATAAGTTGCAGAATTTTTGGTCGCTTCCGGTTCTCATTCCATCCGCCTGTGTGTGAGAGAATTACATCTTCCTGAGTACTGAGGTGGAGTATGATCTGCTTTTCTAATTGGAGGATATTTGGCACCGAGTTTGGTTTTGGAGGAGTTTCTATACCAACTAGTTCCAGACCTCACGGTTCCTCGGAGACCATCTAATCGATTTATATCAAAGCTGTTTTGACCCTTCGGGCATACGTCCGTTTGGGTCAAAGGCATCTGGCAAGCCTTGAATTTGTTCCAGGTGGTGGCATTCACACGAGGGTGTATTGTGCACTTTTTGGATTTCCTGAAAGACTTTTGTCATTTAATTTTCACGCAAAAAAAGGGGGGACTGTTGTTCATCCCTTGTATGGACATTGCACAAATCTTTATCAGAAGGACTTTGTCAATTTATTTTCCTTTGTATTGTTTATTGTTTATTTTTTCCTTTGTATTGTTTATTGTTTATTTTTTCCTTTGTATTGTTTATTGTTTATATATGTGTAACGTATGTACACATATTCAATTGATACAGGGGTCACTCGACATTTATATACAAGTTTGCAAATTTTGTGTAGAGGTCTATGTTTGCACATTTATTATTTTATTTAGCGCGACACTTTTCGTTATAATCTTTATGAAGAGCAATTCTTTTTTCAGATCCTGTGAGAGTTCTTTGCCAATCTGGTGCCATGTTGAACTTCCAGTGACCAGTATGAGAGAGTGAGAGCGATGACACCAATTTTAACACACCTGCTCCCCATTCATACCTGAGACCTTGTAACACTAATGAGTTACATGAAACCGGGGAGGGAAAATGGCTAATTGGGCCCAATTTGAACATTTCCACTTAGGGGTGTACTTACTTTTGTTGCCAGCGGTTTAGACATTAATGGCTGTGTGTTGAGTTATTTTGAGGGGACAGCAAATTTACGCTGTTATACAAGCTGTACACTCACTACTTTACATTGTAGCAAAGTGTCATTTCTTCAGTGTTGTTACATGAAAAGATAGAATAAAATATTTACAAAAATGTGAGGGGTGTACTTACTTTTGTGACATATTGTAGTAACATAGTACATCCAACATAGTTTATAAAATAGAGAAACTTTATTCCATAACATGGTACATAATAAATAGTGACATATTGGCATAGCAACATGATGGTTTTACAATAATAGCTCCATAGAAACACCAGACTCATTGTTGTGTTCCTCCACAAAAAAAAACATAATTTAACCACTTTCAGACCGGACCAATTTGCTGGTCAAAGACCAGACCACTTTTTGCGATTCGGCACTGCGTCGCTTTAACTGACAATTGCGCGGTCGTGCGACGTGGCTACCTAACAAAATTGACGTCCTTTTTTTCCCACAAATAGAGCTTTCTTTTGGTGGTATTTGATCACCCCTGCGGTTTTTATTTTTTGTGCTATAAACAAAAATAGAGCGACAATTAAAAAAAAAACGCATTATTTTTTACTTTTTGTTATAATAAATATCCCCCAAAAATATATAAAAAAACATTTTTTTCCCTCAGTTTAGGCCGATACCTATTCTTCTACATATTTTTGGTAAAATAAAATCGCAATAAGCGATTATTGATTGGTTTGCGCAAAAGTTATAGCGTTTACAAAATAGGGATAGTTTTATAGCATTTTTATTATTAATTTTTTATTATTTTTTTTTTACTAGTAATGGCGGCGATCAGCGATTTTTATTGTGACTGCGACATTGTGGGGGACCCATCAGACATTTTTGACACATTTTTGGGACCATTGTCATTTATACAGTAATCACTGCTATATAAATGCAGTGATTCCTGTGTAAATGACACTGGCAGTGAAGGGGTTAACCAGTGGGTGGCAGTGTAGGGGTTAAGTGTTCCTAGGGGTGTGTTACTAACTGTGGGGGGGGTTGGGCTTTCATTTAGTGAACACTGATCTCTGCTCCAATCACATGGAGCAGAGATCAGCGTCACTAGTTTCTAGGCAGAATGGAGAAATGTTGTTTACAACGGCATTTCTTAATTTGGCCGCTCCTTGAGACGATCGCGGGTATGCCCGCGGCGATCGAGTCCGCGGGTCCCGCGACCGGACTCACTGGGGTCCCGACCAGCGCGGGAGCGCGCCGCCGGCGGCGCGCTCCCGATGGCAGGGTGTAAAATTTAACGGGACGTACATGTACGCCCATTTGCCTGCCCGTGCCATTCTGTCGACGTACATCGTCGTGCGCTGGTCGGCAAGTGGTTAAATTGTTAAGATCCAATAGAACATTGTGTTAGCAACAGTTTTGGGATATGAAAGGAGAGGCATTGAATAGCTTGACGGGTTTCGTGGCTGAAGTGCCACTCTTCAGGAGCAAATGCAGTATGGATGTCAATAAATATGTTAAAAAAGGGGGTATTACTTAAGGTAATATATACAAAGAAAGATATACATATCTACATTTTTTTCTTAGTTGGGCTTTCTTTATATCGCTCACACCACCTTTGATTATCCATGGGGGATTCGTCCCCAGGGACTGCCTTCCCTGTTGGCCAATTCCATTGGTGTCTTGGGGATCACCACCTCAGCACCCGGGGATGATGATCTGCCCGGCCAGCCCTTGCCTTTCCATGCCTATGCCCAGACTCATAGTTGGTTTGTAAGTATGAGTGGGGGACCTACTTTTGTATCTTTCTTTATATACATTACCCCCTTTTTTAACATATTTATAGACATCCATACCGAATCTGCTCCTAAAGAGTAGCACTTCAGCCACGAAACACGTTGAGCTATTAGATGCCTCTCCATTCATATCCCAAAACTGTTACTAACTGTTAGGGCTGGGCTCAGCCTTTCCTTCTCTGAGCTGGCCGCTCAGCTATTGGCTAATTTCCAGCTCCTACACAGTTAGTCAGCTGTTGATGATATCCTGCTGGTCAGCACCGTCTACTTAAGTTGTCCAGTCCAGAGGATCTCTGCTTTCACCCTGGTCAACATCACAAGAAACTATCTCAGGCGTTCCTGTTTAAAGACTTGCTTTGCTAACATCCCTTCTGGCTCAAGATCCTGCTTGCTGTTCCGCTACTTTGATCCCTGACTTCTGGCTTGGCTGACTATCTTTTCCTGTTACTGAACTTTGACTATGTTTTGACTATGTTTGTTATTTTTACTTTTATTATTAAACAAGTGTCATTTAACTGTCCTTCTGTCTCGGTCTGATTTCATGGTTTCTGACACTAACACAGTGTTCTATTGGATCCTACCAATTTAAATGATGTTTTATTGTGGAGGCACACAACAATGAGTCTGGTGTTTCTATGGTTCTGTTATTGTAAAACCATTATGTTGCTATGCCAATATGTCACTATTTATTATGTACCATGTTACGGAATAAAGTTTCTTTCTTTTACTAAATTATGTTGGATGTACTATGTTACTATGCAAAAATGTATGGTTACAATCTATGGTGTACCCGCCAGACATTATTAGGTTGTGATGCCTCCCTGGCTGCATGTGTCATATAAACTCCCAAACTTTGCTCCTATATACTTCAATTGTCGTGGATGGAGGCGCATGTAGTTGGCCTCATATAAAGTTCCAAACCCTTTTTCCTTCTTTCATTTACTTGGAAAATTTGGTTAATCATACACCTGGCTCCAATCCTACAAAATCACAGACTTTGTGCAAGTGTACAAAGTGTGCAAGTGTAAGAAATGATGCTGGTTTGAAACCAAAGGGTGGTCACACCGAATATTGATTTGATTTAGATTTTTCTTCTGTTCGCTCACTTTGCATTTTGTAAATTGTGAAAACAAACTAATTTAAGTATATATGTTTAAAAGTATTCTTACCTTAGAGCATTTCCTTAAACCTGCCTAAAACTTTTGCACAGTAAAAAAAAAAAAAAGATATATATATATATATATATATTTGGTAAGGGTGGAAAGCACAACAATGGGACAGTACATAAAGTATGTGCACTTAACCTTGTGTGTTCCCAACAAACCATCGACAATAAACAAACCAGAGAAAGATTTGCACCACAGAGAGCGTTATTTATTGCTCATAGATAAGTAACAATACACAGCAATATGTTGTTACTTACCTATAAGCAATAAATAACGCTCTCTGTGGTGCTTAAACTCCCTTTCCCTTTGGGGAAAAAATAAATAAAAAAATATATACATATCTATATACTGTATCTATCTAGCTCTCTATCGATCTGTATAATTAATATATATATATATATATATATATATATATATATATATATATATATATATATATAGTCAGCAGCTACAAATACTGCAGCTGCTGACTTTTAAAACATGGACACTTACCTGTCCAGGGGCGCCCGTAATGTCGGCACCCAAAGCCAACCCGTCCCTCGGTGTGTCTCCCAGAAGACATTGCGCGGGGGGGGGTTGTGGAGAAGGCGACGGAAGGGGCGTAGTTACTCGCGGGTGGCTCGGCTATCTATGCCACGTAAGTGGAAGAAAATGCCTGTATTAGACAGGTATCTGCTCCCCCCCTCCCCCCTGAAAGGTGCCAAATGAGACACCAGAGGGCGGGGGGGGGGGGGGGATATTCTGAAAAGCATAAATTCCATTTTTGGGTGGAACTCCGCTTTAACTACTTCCCACCCTGGCAATGTATATAAACGGCCGGGTGGGAGCCTCCTCCTTCTGACTGGATGTTCAGGAACGTCCTTCAGAAGGAGGGGGATCGTGCACGCGCATTCCCTGCGCATGCCCGTGCAGCGGCGCAATCCCGATGCGCTCAGGTCACGGCGCATCTCGGATCGGCAGGAGGGCTCTGTGATTGGCCCTCCTGATCCCATGACGGCCGTGTCCAATCAATGCTGTCATGTGATGTAAACAAACAGCCGGTTGCTAGGCAATTCGGCTCTCCTCTCCTCACACGGAAGTCGTCGCTGAGGAGAGGAGAGAAGATCGCTGCAGCCGGCTGATGATCAGTGAGTATGAGCTGTTTTTACAGCTTTTTACTTACTGATCACCAGTCTAGTATAAAACACATGTAAACACACATGTCCCCAAAACACACATGTCCCCAAATAATAAAAAGACATGTCCCCCACATATGTCCCACTAAAATCACATGTCCCAATGATTATATTCACACATATGTACGTGATCACCTGCACACTTATGTACATGATCATTTGCATACATATGTCCGTGATCACACAAACCAATTATTATACACTTATCGGAATATTTTTTACCAAACAAAATGTAGCAGAATACATTTTGGCTTAAATTTATGACAAAATTCGATTTTATTGGATTTCTTTAAAAATAGAAAGAAGAAAATATTGTTTTTTCCCCAAATTTACGCTCTTTTTGCGCTTATATTGCAAAAAATAAAAAACAGAGTTGTGAATAAATACCACCAAAATAAAGCTCTATTTGTGCGAACAAAATGATAAAAATGTCATTTGGGTACAGCGTAGCATGACCGCGCAAATTTAATTTGAAAGTGCAAAAGCACTGAAAACTGAAAATTGGGCTGGGAAGGAAGGGGGTGAAAGTGCTCTGTATTGTAGTGGTTAAGGCAGGCCATACAAGGGTGGAATTTCGAAAGAATTTTCTTTCGAAAATCTTATCTAAGAATTTTGGTATTTCGCAACATTAGTGGGCTGCAGCAACAGCCAATTTTTGTGAGGCAATCAAGTTTGAGTAATCGGACATGTTGGAAATTTTTTGAAAAACAAATGATTTTCTAATAAATAATGGGAGAATCGTATGAGAAATGTAATCGAAAAAGAAAAGCGCATGTGCAAGAAAAGAAAATTCCCAGAAAGAAAAGAAGATTCCCAGACAAGAAAATTATTTTCTGTAGCAACATGAAGTGAAATTGAAGGCTTGGTTGGCCCAATCACAAAATCAATGGTTGGACCATCGGATCACAAAACGCACAAATTTTCTGATTTTCAAAAGAAAAATTCTTTCGAAATTCTACCATGTATGGCCAGCCTAAGTAGCAGAGGGGGTTGTTAATCAGTTTCAGCTGCTTTGGTGTTCATGAAATTAACAACAGGTGCACTAGATGGGCAACAATGAGACAACCTCCAAAATAGGAATGGTTTGCCCTACTCATCTTTTCTGACTGTTTTTCACTCGTTTTGTATTTGGCTAGGGTCATTGTCACCCCAGATGACGTCTTTAGAGGACAAAACGCGTCGGGACTCGTACTGTAGCACTGTTTTTATTGAATAAGCGCTTGACTCTTTGGTTACATGTAAGTTCATTACTTTTTTATTAAATTTTTCTCCTAAACGGAATTACACTATTGTGGCCCCTTATTTTTCTTTGTATGGGTTCAACATTTTGAGTTGGATTTTACCGCTGAGGATATAACAACTAGCCGGGGCATTTGTATGAGCAGTTTGATTCGTTACTTCCCTGGATAATTTACGTCTGAAATCTCGTATTCGAGTGCACAAGCCCGTATGATCCTTCGAATGTATATTCGTTTGGATCCATTACATCTGGTAAGCCTTTATCTTAAAAGGTGACGGGAATATCACAGGGTGTCTGCATGCTAGCCTCATTTAAAGAAGGTGGATGGTGACCCTTATCTCACGTTTGGATTGGATCAACATTTATATAGAGACTTTTATTTATTTATTTTTTCTTGGACTTTTTTATACACTTATGAATTTTTGCACTTAAGGTGTATTTTTTGCACAGTTTATGATTTTTGTGTTTAATGTTTGGTTAAATATTGTATGACCACGTATCATTATGTATTAGGTCACTTATATTTCTTTTAGCGCTACACTATGACTTAATATTTGTTAATTATTCACTATTTTATATCCTTGTGATTGTGTTAGCAGCTTTTTTTGGTTCTTTTTTTGGATAGCGCAGTGTCACAGGATAACGTTTTTTGACTATATAGGGTCATTGTCACTACTGGTAGCATGAGGCGATACCTGGACCCTATAGAGGTTGTTGTCACTACTAGTAGCATGAGGAGATACCTGGACCCTATAGAGGTTGGTGTCACTACTGGTAGCATGAGGAGATACCTGGACCCTATAGAGGTTGGTGTCACTACTGGTAGCAAGAGGTGATACCTGGACCCTATAGAGGTTGGTGTCACTACTGGTAGCATGAGGAGATACCTGGACCCTATAGAGGTTGGTGTCACTACTGGTAGCAAGAGGTGATACCTGGACCCTATAGAGGTTGGTGTCACTACTGGTAGCATGAGGAGATACCTGGACCCTATAGAGGTTGGTGTCACTACTGGTAGCATGAGGAGATACCTGGACCCTATAGAGGTTGGTGTCACTACTGGTAGCATGAGGTGATACCTGGACCCTATAGAGTTTGGTGTCACTACTGGTAGCATGAGGCGATACCTGGACCCTGTAGAGGTTGATGTCACTACTGGTAGCATGAGGAGATACCTGGACCCTATAGAGGTTGGTGTCACTACTGGTAGCATGAGGAGATACCTGGACCCTATAGAGGTTGCACAGGCAGTCCAAGTCTTCCAGGATGGGACATCAATATGTGTCATTGCCAGAAGGTTTACTGTGTCTCCCTGCAGTGCACAGTCTCAAGAGCACAGAGGAGATTCTAAGAGACAGGCAGTTACTCCAGGAAATCTGGACAGGGCCGTAGAATGTCCTTAACCCATCAACAGTGTGGGTATCTGCTCCATTGTTCAAGGAGGAACCGGATGAGCACTACCAGAGCCCTACAAAATTACCTCCAGCAGGCCACTGGTGTGAAGGTCTCTGACCAAACGGTCAACAATAGACTTCATGAGGGTGGCCTGATTGCCCTCTATTGGGCCCTGTGCTCACTGCCCAGCACCATGGAGCTCGGTTGGCATTTGCCAATGAACACCAGAATCAGCAGGTCCGCCATAGGTTTCCTGTGCTTTTCACAGATGAGAGCAGGTTCACCCTGAGCACATGTGACAGACGTCAAAGGGTCTGGAAAAGCCATGGAGAACGTTATGCTGCCTGCAACATCGTTCAGCATGACCATTTTGGCGGTGGGTCAGTGATGGTCTGGGGAGGCATACCCATGGAGGGGCACACAGCCCTCTCTCCAGGCTAGACAAGGGAAACCTGACTGCCATTAAGTATTGGGATGAAATCCATGGACCCTACGCTAGTGCAGTGGGTCCTGGTTTCCTCCCGGTACACGACAATGCCCAGGCCTCATGTGACGAGACTATGCAGCAATTTCCTGGAGGATGAAGGAATTGATACAATTGAATGGCCCCCATGCTCACCTGACCTAAATCCAATAGAACACTTCTGGGACATCGCGTGTCGGTCCATCCGACGCCAGGTTGCACCTCGGTCGGTTCAGGAGCTCAGTTATACCCTGGTCCAGACCTGGGTGGAAATACCCCAGGACACCATCCGTCATCTCATTAGGAGCATGCCCCGACGTTGTCAGGCATGCATACAAGCATGTGGGGGGCCATACAATCTACTGAGGACCATTTTGAGTTGCTGCAATTAAATTTCAGCAAAATGGACTAGGCTGCTGCATAATTTTTCCACTTTGATTTTTGGGGTGTCTTTAAATTCAGCCCTCTGTAGGTTGATCGCTTTCATCAAACGATATGGTATCTTTTCGTTCCTAACACATTACCCATTACACATCAGTATAGATATCAAGCAGGATATTTTTAGATCTGATGTGTTTTCAAAGTGTCCCTTTAATTTTTTTGAGCAGTGTTTATATATATATATATATATATATATATATATATATATATATATATATATATATATATATATATATATATATATATCGGATAACATTTTGGATATTTCACGTGCATGTAAATTTAGTTTCTGCCTCAGAACAGTAGGGGTTCAGAGGGTTAATTGTGTAGGTAGGCCTTAACACCAGTCTGGCCAGGCTGTGTTTGGAAGTTCTGCCTGGTCATGTGGGCGGTGAGGTGCACATGACAGGCCAGAACCAGGTCTCGTTGGATGTTTGGGTATCAGCCCTCTCGGAGCCAATCAGTGGGAGTGCTGGGTCCCGCTGAGGAGTCTGGGAAGGGGTCACGTGTTAGAGGAGAGGAGTTTGTGAGACCCGTGGGGTCTGGTCTGGTTCCAGGACTGGGGTAGCCCCGTGAGGGGCCCCGGTCACGGGGTGTTCGACATCCTGCAACATGTTCCTGTTGATGGCCCCTGATAGACCTGCCTGGTCTGGTGTAGGGATCCGTCTGTTCCCGAGTCTCGGAACCGGCTGGTCCGGCTGGTCCGAGACGCAGTAACTGAGGGAGGATTCAAGGTGTCCGGGTGTGCTCTCAGCTTGGAGGTAAATCGCAGCTCGTGGAAGTGACAGGGGGAGGACTCTTCGGAGGAGGACCGGCAAGTGGCATCCTGGGAAGTGCCTGGTTATTGAGTTGCGAAGGACATCGATGAATTCACACTTTGCCAGTACCATTGAGGAGATGGGAAACGTTCCAGGTATGGAGGAAAAGGGTTCCTGTTCACCCTTAGTTGATTGTTCAAGTTTTGAGTCAACGTGCTGACTGCCATGATCTCTGGATAGAGATCTGTTCAGCCTTGAACTGCCCAGCTGCGAGTGGCTACTCTCTGGGTGGAAATAGAGACTTTGCTAGACCTGCAGTTCAAGGTGCCTGAGTTCTTCACCCGCGCTCTCTGTTCCCTAAGAGACTGTGTTATTGAAGTTGTTGCTGAAAAAGAAAACCTTTTAAAGAGGACTTCATCTGTGTCAGAGTTCAAGTTGTTGGGTATCAACCCTGGGAACTCTTATGCCGCGTACACACGGTCGGAGAATCCGTCGGAATGTGTCCTATCGGACCGTGTCGTCGGATAATCCGACTGTGTGTGGTATGCATCGGACTGATTCCGTCCAAATATCAGTCGGACCCAATTTTCCAACATGTTGGAAATATTTCCCGACCAACTGGTTCGATCGGACATACCCCGATCATGTTTAGTGAATTTTGATCAAGTGTCACGCATACTCAGATCAAATTCCTACATCAAAGCTATTGGCTACTAGCCTGAATGTAGTCCCATCGTAACGAAATTACGTCATCACATTCTGAATGATCGGATTTTTCGACAACTTAGTCCGACCGTGTGTATGCAAGAGTTTCGGACACAATCCGTCGGACTAAATCCAACGGACAAAATCCGACGGATTTGGTTGGCAGAATCTCCGACCGTGTGTACAGGGGCTTAGACGTGGAACAGCAGGCCGAGAGAGGTAACTGGTAAGCCCAATAAGTCAAGGATGCACAGCAAAGGTTGTGGCAGCTATATATATATATATATATATATATATATATATATATATATATATATATATATATACTGTATATGGAACATTATATTACGTTATGCCATGTCAAGGGCCACATTTGAGGCCCCCTTTAGCTCATAAGCTGTTAGAGACTTGCAAGATATGTCTCAGTATATTCTATCTGGTATACTGTCTTGGTTACAGAATCTCTGGATGGTAGCTTTTCAGAAGCCTGCCGGTAGCATCACCATTTTCCCAGCAATGTCTTTCCTGCTGCCAGTGAAAAATTAAACGTTTCCATTGATGAAAATCTTGGGTTTCAGCATACTCATGTGTCTGACTGTCTGAGGGTTTACGTGCCGGAGGGCTGCAGGTTTGATACATTGCATTCGCTCAGGATATTTCTCGTAAGCTTCCACAGTTCTTGGCTACTAACTCAGCAGGTCAAGATCCTCCTCATTTGTCATCTGTATAAAAATGTATCGGTAGGATGATAATGTGACGGGTGTCTTGTTTCCAGATTGTAATTTAAGTGGCACAGGACCATTTTAACTGTGGATTAAACAGTTTTTTAAACTGCAACTGCCGCAGTGACCGCCTGACTTTTGAAACAAGACGCCATCTTTTCTAACCTGCTGATAAAGAACTAACCATGCCAAGTATTACGGAAAGCAAAAGCGATGAGGCCCTTTATATGTACTGTGGTTGCAAAAAAACATGATTACATATACACTAAATTGCCAAAAGTATTGGTACACCTGCCTTTACACACTCATGACCTACAATGGCATTCTAGTCTTAGCCCTTGTACACACGGTCGGAGATTTCGACAACCGAATCCGTCGGATTTTGTCCGTCGGATCTTGTCCGAAACTGTTGCATACACACGGTCGGACTAAGTTGTCGAAAAATCCGATCATTCAGAACGTGATGACGTAATTTCGTTACGATGGGACTACATTCAGGCTAGTAGCCAATAGCTGTGATGTAGGAATTTGATCTGAGCATGCGTGGCACTTGGTCCGATCAAAATTCTCTACACATGATCGAAGTATGTCCGATCGAACCAGTTGGTCAGGAAATATTTCCAACAATGTTGGAAAATTGGGTGCATACCACACACAGTCGGATTATCCGACGACACGGTCCGATAGGACCCATTCCGATGGTTTTTCCGACCGTGTGTACAAGGGCTTAGTCTGTAGGGTTCAATACTGAGTTGGCCCACCCTTTGTAGCTATAACAGCTTCAACTCTTCTGATAAGGCCGTCCACAAGGTTTAGGAGTGTGTTTATGGGAATGTTTGATCATTCTTACAGAAGCGCATTTGTGAGGTCAGGCACTGATGTTGGTCGAGAAGTCCTGGCTTGCAGTCTCCGCTCTAATTCATGCCAAATGTGTTCTATTGGGTTGAGTTCAGAACTCCGAGCAGGCCAGTCAAGTTCCTCCACCCCAAACTCGCTCATCCATGTCTTTATGGACCTTGCTTTGTGCACCGATCCTAATCATTTGGTGGAGGGGAAATTATGGTGTGGGGGTTGTTTTTCAGGGGTTGGGCTTGGCCACTTAGTTCCAGTGAAGGGAACTCTTAAGGTGTCAGCATACAAAGACATTTGGACAATTTCATGCTCCCAACTTTGCGGGAACAGTTTGGGGATGACCCCTACTATTCCAACATGACTGCGCACCAGTGCACAAAGCAAGGTTCATAAAGGCAACAATGAGCGAGTCCAGCCACCTGCCTTCAGACCCTGACAACCACCATGCAGGGTTGTTGGGAAGAGGCCCTCGTCCCCCATCAAAATGGGAATAAGGTGCTTTGGGATGGGGGGGTGGGATTCCTCCCTGACCCAAAGCACCCACCCCCCCATGTTGAGGCAAGTGGCTCAGTATGGTCCAGGATGGGGGGGCGCTCACTTGTGCCCCCCCCTTTCCTGACCTACCGGGCTGCATGCTCGAATAAGGGTCTCATATGGCCTTGGGGTGGTGGCTGTACCTTTCCTGCTCACAGTTGTAGCAGGAGTCTAGAATGAGAATGAGAATATTCCTGCCACTGCAATTCGTAATGACCGAAATCCCCAATGTGAATGTAGCCTTATACATACCTCCCAACTTTTTGAGATAGGAATGGGGGACGCCTATCTGCAAAAGTATGCAGGCATACGACACACCCCTGGCCACACCCCCTTAAAGGGGAATTGTACAAAAAACAAGATTGGTTAAACCCACAAGTGCTTTTTTTTTACCACTACTATTCCTTTATATTGGCTTTTGGAATTTACAAATGCAGCAATTTAGAAATCAGATGAATGGTTTAGCGCTGGGAAACACTTTTTGATAGGTAAAGAGTGCATTTTATATACATCTATATAGATCAGAGCAAAATGAGGGACAAATGAGGAGGAATGAGGGATATTGCTCCAAATCATGGACAGTCCCTCGAAATCAGGGACAGTTGGGAGCTATGCCTTATATGTCACCTTTACCCCTTCCACTTAAAAAAAAGAGGACCTACCTACCAAAATCTAGGCAACGAAAAGCACAGCCTTGCATTGAGAACTGACAAGACTCCAGGCACCAAAGGCTTCGATTTGCAATGCAATTTCGAGAAAACTGACCAAAGAGTCTCCCGTAATGAGCAAAAAAAATGTTATAATGTTATGTCCCACGGCTCAAATCTACCACTTCTGACTCTTAAGACATTTTACAAATTCTTCAGCTTCTGCGGGATAAAAAAAAATTAATTTTCTCTCTTTCTCTGCTTGAATTTGTATATAAAGCGCTGTGTGCTTGAAGGCACAAAGGTAAAAGCAGAGAACTTCATAGAAAATGAACTTACAATGTACTTCATCTATTGCAAGACAGTGCAGCATAATATGGGTTTGGCAAGGTCGCCATAACCTTTCCTCTCTGCGTGAGGCGCACCGAATTCGAGTCAGCTGTGACCATGAAAACTTCCTACTTAAAGCTTACAGCTAATCTGCCTATATTTTTCCCTCCCTGACCCCCCCCCCCTCCCCATCTCATTAACCACTTCAGTCCCAGAAGATTTGGCTGCTGAATGACCAGGCCATTTTTTGCGATTCTGCACTGCGTCACTTTAACTGACAATTGCGCGGTCATGCTATGCTGCACCCAAACAAAATTGATGTCCTTTTTTTCTCACAAATAGAGCTTCCTGTTAGTGGTATTTGATCACCTCTGCGGTTTTTATTTTTTGCGCTATAAACAAAAAAAGAGCGATAATTTTGAAAAAAAAACACAACATTTTGTATTTTTTTTGCTATAATAAACATCCCCATTTTTTCACAGTTTAGGCTGATACAGATAAGAGTCAATAAAAGAGTCAATAAAAAAAAAACACACACACACACACTACACAGGTTTTTAAAGTCATTTATTATGCCGCGTACACACGGTCGGAGAATCCGTCGGAATGCGTCTTATCAGACCGTGTCGTCAGATAATCCGATTGTGTGTGGTATGCATCGGACTGATTCCGTCCGAATCTCCGTCCGACCCAATTTTCCAACATGTTGGAAATATTTCCCGACCAACTAGGCCGGTCGGACATACTCCGATCATGTGTAGAGAATTTTGATCGGACCAAGTGCCACACATGCTCAGATCAAATTCCTACATCAAAGCTATTGGCTACTAACCTGAATCTAGTCCCATCGTAACGAAATTACGTCATCACGTTCTGAAAGATCGGATTTTTCGACAACTTAGTCGGACCGTGTGTATGAAACAGTTTCGGACAAGGTCCGACGGACAAAATCCGACGGACAAAATCCGACGGAGAAAATCCGACAGATTTGGTTGTCGAAATCTCCGACCGTGTGTACAGGGGCTTAGACAGCTTCGGTGGAGAGGAGGATGGAGAGAGCGGGAGAAGACGCTGGAGAGAGTAGGAGAAGAACCGGAGAGCGCAAAGGAGTCGGAAGAGACCCCCGAAGTTGGAAGAAGTGCACCGGAGCTGCCTAATAAATGACTTTAAAAACCTGTGTAGTGTGTTTTTTTTTAGTGACTCTTTTCCCCAGGTGAATGGGTGGGGGTACGATGTACCCCATACTCATTAACATAGGGTGGGGGGCCGGGATCTGGGGGCCCCTTATTAAAGGGGGCTCCCGGATTCTGATAAGCCCCCCACCCTCAGACCTTGACAACCAACTGCCATGGTTGTCTGGAAGAGGCCTTTGTCCTCATCAACATGGGGACAAGGTGCTTTGGGGTGGGGGAGCCGCAGAGAGCCCCCTTCCCCAAAGCACCCACCCCCCATGTTGAGGGCATGTGGCCTGGTACGGCTCAGGAGGGGGCGCTCACTCGTCCCCACCCCCTTTCCTGACCTGCCGGGCTGCGTGCTCAGATAAGGGGCTGGTATGGATTTTTTTTATAATGATGTATCAATGGATACAGATCTGCATCCATTTGTGTATTTTATATCATCTTTATGTTTGTCAGCCTGCCGCTCGACAATACCCTCCACCCTGATGTAACTGTATATGTGTATATATATATATATATATATATTTATCTAGGTAATATCCATATGTAACATATATACTGTATATTATATATATATATATATATATATATATATATATATATATATATAATATACAGTATATATGTTACATATGGATATTACCTAGATAAATATATATATATACACATATACAGTTACATCAGGGTGGAGGGTATTGTCGAGCGGCAGGCTGACAAACATAAAGATGATATAAAATACACAAATGGATGCAGATCTGTATCCATTGATACATCATTATTGTTATTTATTTATTTTTTTATGCGATCAGTACCTGGATTTGACTAGACAACATCTGATTACAGTCCCTGCACAGCAGAACTCCTACTGGAAGAGGGAGAAGTATCACAAGGAACGTCCATAAAGACATGGATGAGCGAGTTTGGGATAGAGGAACTTGACTGGCCTGCACAGAGTCCTGACTTCAACCCGATAGAACAGATTTGGGATGAATTAGAGCGGAGACTGCGAGCCAGGCCTTCTCGTCATACATCAGTGCCTGACCTCTCAAATGCTCTTCTGGAAGAATGGTCAAATATTCCCATAGACACACTCCTAAACCTTGTGGACAGCCTTCCCAGAAGAGTTGAAGCTGTTACAGCTGCAAAGGGCGGGCCAACTCAATATTAACCCTACGGACCAAGACTGGGATGCCATTAAAGTTCATGTGCGTGTAAAGACAGGTGTCCCAATACTTTTAACAATATAGCGTATGTATTTAATTTTTCTACTTAGCTGATTGCCTGGAGTCCAGCTTTAATCTACGCAAGCTCTCATAGCAGCGGTTACATTCTACGGAGCCAAGAGTTAACATTCTCTACAGCCTCATCCCGGCGATAGCGGCACATCTACTCCTTTATGTCCTATTTAACCTTCCACAATCTGTATGCCTTATGAAATCAGTTTTCTTTCCCCCCCTGTCCCCACCGTACTGCAGGGAAAACATAGAATATCAGCTTGATACGAGAAGAGAACTATTACGCTTTCTGACAAATGTATTTGCTCACATTCCTTGACAGGCAAAAAAAGCAAAATTAATGTCCCTGAAAGCAATCTGTTGTATTGGGCAGAGAAAATATTGATAACATTGTACTTATTAATAGCTGGAATTTCCCACAGGGCATCAAGGGGAGTTTATGTCACATGGCACACGGGCAAAGAAAATCTCGGCGATGACTTTACATGCCTTTTCGGGAACATCGGCACAGAATTCTGCATTGTGAAAGGCTTATGTTCTCTGTAGAAAAGAAATGGTGGCACGGCAGTCATGGGGTCAGTTCCCACCAGGGAGTCTATCTGTTGGAAGTTTGTGTGGTTGGTCAAGTAGGTGTGGACTCTACCGGGAGCTCCATTTTCATCTAAAAAAAAAAAAAAACGGTTAGGAGGAACATGGCTCCGCTATGGTTTCCTGGATCACTGGGAAAGCTACCCCAATGTGACTCTGGCAGCCATCTTGGGTCAGGCACAGCCTTTTTAATGACCTGGTTCCCAGACTTTACATGCCTTTTCGTAACATTGGCATAGAATTCTGCATTGTGAAAGGCTTATGTTCTCTTTAGAAAATAAATGGTGGCACGGCAGTCATGAGGTCAGTTCCACCAGGGAGTTTTTCTGTTGGAAGTTTGTGTGGTCAGTCAAGTAGGTGTGGACTTTACCAGGAGCTCCATTTTCATCTAAAAAAAAACAAAAATAGTTCAAGGGCCAATGTATTTCTTTGTAGTACATTAAAACATCTTAACATGTGTTGTGTTAAGGCAGCCCATTGAGAGCAAATGAGCTGCCAAGTCAAAACCATTGGTGTATGTGTGGGCAGCTGCAGTCTATGTTCTCTACTACAGGTTAGGAGGAACATGGTTCCTCTATGGTTTCCTGGATCACTGGGAAAGCTATCCCAATGGATGCTGCTGCCCCATGTGACTGGCACAGCCTTTTTAATGACCTGGCTCCCAGGCTTTGGCATGGTTTTGCAAGTGGGTAGAGTAGGGACAGGTACCACGCCTGGTAGGGACAGAACTAAGGTTCCTTTGGCACGGTTTTGCAAGTGGGTAGTGTAGGGACAGGTACCACGCCTAGTACGGACAGAACTAAGGTTCCTTTGGCACGGTTTTGCAAGTGGGTAGTGTAGGGACAGGTACCACGCCTGGTACGAACAGAACTAAGGTTCCTTTGGCACGGTTTTGCAAGTGGGTAGTGTAAGGACAGGTACCACGCCTGGTATGGACAGAACTAAGGTTCCTTTGGCACGGTTTTGCAAGTGGATAGTGTAGGGACAGGTACCACGCCTGGTACGGACAGAACTAAGGTTCCTTTGGCACGGTTTTGCAAGTGGGTAGAGTAGGGACAGGTACCACGCCTGGTATGGACAGAACTAAGGTTCCTTTGGCACGGTTTTGCAAGTGGGTAGTGTAGGGACAGGTACAACGCCTGGTACGGACAGAACTAAGGTTCCTTTGGCACGGTTTTGCAAGTGGGTAGTGTAGGGGCAGGTACCACGCCTGGTACGGACAGAACTAAGGTTCCTTTGGTACGGTTTTGCAAGTGGGTAGTGTAGTGACAGGTACCACGCCTGGTACAGACAGAACTAAGGTTCCTTTGGCACGGTTTTGCAAGTGGGTAGTGTAGGGACAGGTACCACGCCTGGTATGGACAGAACTAAGGTTCCTTTGGCACGGTTTTGCAAGTGGGTAGTGTAGGGGCAGGTACCACGCCTGGTACGGACAGAACTAAGGTTCCTTTGGCACGGTTTTGCAAGTGGGTAGTGTAGGGACAGGTACCACGCCTGGTACAGACAGAACTAAGGTTCCTGATTTGGAGGGAAAGATCAGAGTTTGCAACTTTCCTTGGCACCTGCCTGTTTGGGAACAAGATTTGCAGGCTGCATGCTTCACCTCCCTAGAAACACTGTCATTTTTTGTACATTCTTCTTTCTACCTGCTGTTGGAACCCTGAGTGTTCCCGGTTCGGGCTGCCTTCCCACTGGGTTATTTGTGAACTGTCTCAGCATTATTTCAATACAAGTTATTTCATTGCATTGGGACTGAGTGTGTTATTGCACCGTGCTGCACCGTGCTGCACCCCACCTAAACATGTACTACTTCTGGTGAACCAGAATGCATGTTAACGCAATGCAATAGTGTGAATGGACCTCCAAACCAATTCTAAATCCAATCACTATAATTTTTAACATGTCAAAATATGCAGCACCCGCTGACACTTCAATGGCAGGATAGCAGCTCCAGAGGCAAGGTGGGCTAGCATTTCACCTCATGGCTAAAATGTGGGGACCAAAAAAAAGATATTGGGTGCCAGTCACTTTTTTTCTTTTTAAAGTTTTATAGTAGAATGGTTAACGAGGTAAGGGTTAGAGGTCCCAAATATCGAATCAGATCACTTACAGACACTCCAGATCCAGATTAATATCCAGCTTCACGGTGTCAGAACTTTTATGTCGACCCCAACATTGCTGTAAGCACGTTCCCAAATTTTAGAGCATCCTCTAAAGTCACCAGGCCCTTCTGAGACACCAGTCTTCTTCCTGGCTGTCTTCAGCAAGGGGCTTCCCCTGGATCTCCTACGTGGCACAACTAATTTCCAGACCAGGCAGGACAGCTTCAGGACCACTTCAGCACACGTTGGGCCCCAAACCAGGCTATTGGGCCAAACAACATCCTGCAACACCTCCCTAGGCCACGGGGAAGAGAGTGAGCCCATGGCCTGTTGGCCTGTCCCAAATATTTATACCTCCCCAGCATACACCAGTGGCCTAGAACCTCTTACTGGATTGGCGGTAGAAAATCTAAATATTCTTAACTTCGTTTTGTTTGTGGAATCTCAAAATCTCATACTCCGACCAGTGATACCAGTGATATTTAATGTCGACAGTGAGAAATGTCATGGAAAATACAAGTTTCTCCCTATAAGCATATCATTTCTTTAGGCTTAAAAGCACAAAAACAGCTCTCTCATATAATACCAAGAAAGCGTGCTTTGTATCTCTCCGAGTAACACAGACTGAGGCTGGTATCACCTTGAGCTTAGCAGAATCCTCAAGAGATTAGTCAGGCTCCTTTTAATTATACTAAAAACATGGATAACAAAAGAAGGTGGTGGCTTCAGAATCAGACAATCAGACACTTGTATTCATTCAAAAGAACCAATCACACACACATGTATATATTCAAATAGAAATACATTAGTGATGTGTGCAAAACCATGCGGCAAGAACATGGCTCTGAACACGATTGTGTGCACACTCCCACTGCTACCAATGACGTGAGCCATACTCTATCATTGCTCAGTGGGCCATAATTTTGTATGGTTATGCTATGGTTCCCATGTACAGAGATCTGCTTACTTAGGAGTTTAAATGAGGTTGAGGTGAGGCGTAAACAAACATCCTGAAAAGAGCAAGCAGATTTGCCATGTCCACGGGGAGGTTTCTGCAGCCAATGGTCTTCCACCAATGCCTGTATTTGCAAATACCCTCACATGAGCGTATTACAGCAAAACTGACACTGGGCATACATCTGAAAACATACATTAATAAAAATTTCCACAACAGAAATCACGAGACAACTTTAACTGCATTCCGCAGCTCAACCTTGGACCTCTTGGTCTCTTGGACCAAAGTAGGAATCAGCTCTCTGCAAGACCTGGTACCACTTACCACATCACAACCCTAAAACTCTACATACTCAATACAATATTCCAATAAAAGAACGGTACTAGTGCACACAAATATTCCACTTCCTACAGCATCACAATGCAAATTCCCACCCACAAACTCAGCAAATAGATCTATCTACCTTTTTACTATTGAACACCTTTGAATGTTTTCTAATTCAAAGTTGTCCCCCCATTCTGCAACAAAATAGGTCACAAACACTTATTCACAAAAACCCACGCGATGATAACGTGGGAACATGATATAGGTAAATCCTTCAAAGACAATAAATGGTGATCAACCATTTAATACTTATATGAGGCATTCCAATGGGGACTTTTACAAAAACCCATAAATAGATGGTACCTAACTCAATACAAACTATTCCTGTTCTCTTCCACAAAACTAGGTTAGTAATGTAGCATGGGGCAGAGTTGTGGGTGGCTTTGTAAGGTATTGCTAGCATTTTGAATCTAATTTGTTGAGTGAGCGAAAGCCAGTGGAGGGATTGGCAGAGAGGGGTAAAAGACACTGAGCGGTTGGTAAGGTGGATGCGTCTGGCAGTAGCATTCATGATGAACTGAAGGGGGGATAGTCTATGTAAAGGTAAGGCAATGAGGAGGGAGTTTCAGTAGTCAAGGAGAAAGATGACCAGGGAGTGAATTAGAAGGTTTGTGGTGTCCTTGGTTAGGGAGGGGCATATTCTGGAGAGGTTGCGTAGGTTGAGATGGCAAGCTTTGGACAATAATTGGATGTGGGACCAAAAGGATAGTTCAGAGTCCAGGATTACACCTAGGACCTTGGCATGCGGGGATGGATTGACAGTTGAGCCATCGATCTTGACAGAGAAGTCAGGGAAAGGGGCATCTGGGGGAGGAAATATTATGAGCTCCGTTTTGGATAGATTGAATTTGAGGAATTGGTGTGACATCCAGACTGATATGTATGTTAGTAGATTGGTGGTGCATGTGGAGACGGGTTGCTGGGGGGTAGACAGATAGACTTGGGTGTCATCAGCATAGAAATGGTGTTAGAAGCCATGGGAGGCTATTAATTGTAGATCGAAAATAGGAGAGGTCCAAGAACAGAACCTTACATACTTTATATACAGTATATATGGGATTATTCACAACCCGTGGCTTGGGAAGTAGGATGCTCTATGACTCAACTATCATATGCACTGTTATTTGGTTGAAACCAAGGAATGTACCATTACAACTGAGATATCTGAAAGGATGTACATATGTAAATCAACTACATTTGGATAAAGACTTAAAAGGTTGTCATTGAATGGCCTCTTTCTTCTCCTAACCTCAAGATAGGCACGTCTAATGAAAAGTAAACTTGTGATGGGTGAGGCTGCCATTGGGGGCCATTTCCATGAGGCCTAAAGAAGGTATGGAATGGACTACTGGTTGGTATTGGTTGAGCCAAGCTGGAGGCCTCCTGGGGTGCCCAGGGTTTTGCCAAGCTGGAGGCCTCCTGGGGTGCCGCATCATTACACAGCTTTAATTAATTCATGCTGGGCATAGGTTGGCCCCTTGAGATTGATTTAGACACTATGAGCACGGGATCCTCCACTTGCTCATAATGTCCTTTGTAATGATGCTCGAGGGAGGATCCCGTGCTCATAGAGTCTCAATCAATCTCAAGGGGACAACCTATGCCGAGCATGAATGAATTAAAGCTCCCACCACTAGAACGTGCACATGGAATGTACCATTACAACTGAGATATCTGAAAGGATGTACATATGTAAATCAACTACATTTGGATAAAGACTTAAAAGGATGTCATTGCATGGCCTCTTTCTTCTCCTAACCTCAAGATAGGCACGTCTAATGAAAAGTAAACTTGTGATGAATGAGGCTGCCATTGGGGGCCATTTCCATGAGGCCTGAGGAAGGGATGGAATGGACTGCTGGTTGGTATCGGTTGAGCCAAGCTGGAGGCCTCCTGGGATGCCCAGGATTTTGCCAAGCTGGAGGCCTCCTGGGGTGGTCCATCATTACACAGCTTTAATTCATTCATGCTGGGCATAGGTTGGCCCCTTGAGATTGATTGAGACACTATGAGCACGGGATCCTCCACTTGCTCATAATGTCCTTTGTAATGATGCTCAGGGGAAGGATCCCATGCTCATAGTCTCATTCAATCTCAAGGGGACAACCTGTGCCCAGCATGAATGAATTAAAGCTCCCACTACGGACCGTGCACATGGAGGACATGTTCTCCAGCATGCGGCTAGGCCACAACACACCGCATAGACTAGACTACCACCGTATAGACTACCAAATGTCACTCCTTATGGTATATATATGGCTTACACACTCCGACTGTTCCATCAGATTGGCATTCCCTGACCCAATTTTCATAACTACTTAGACTGGCAATGAACTTTCTTTACGTTTCTTGTTAGATGATTTTTTACTGTTTTCTACTCATTCTTGTACAAACAAAAGTGAGTGATTGATCGATCCCCTATCTCTGACTTACATCTTTGAATATGTAATTTGCTCTAAATATGTCTATTGTTCTACATAATCGTATCTCTTCTTGTTACATATTGCTGACAAATAATCTGCAACGTATGATATTGTATCATCAATGCATTGTGTGCTTTCCCTCACTTACAAAACTTTAATATAAAATAATATAATAGTAAAAGTTATTTTCTGCATTTTGCTGTAGACACAAAGGCAGATTTTTTTTTTTTTTTACAATTAAAGTGATGGGGGATTAGACTCCATATCAGGTTTTTACTGCTGTGTGCCCTGTGGGGAGATTCACTATTCCTATGGCTACGTTCACACCGACTATTAAAGGGGTATTAAACCTGACATGGACATTCACTGTACTGTTCATTTAAGCACAAGAGACTCCATTTTGTCCTCGCTGCTGAAATGTGTTCTGTAACCTTCACCTAACACACAGAAACATCTCCTACTAAACACTCTCTACTCCCCCCATCCTTCTCAATGTTTTACTTTTGCAATTGTTCTATTCGCTAGCTTTTAATAATATATTTCTATTTGTTAGCTCTTAATAACATATTTCTATTTGTTAGTTTTTAATAACATCTCACACCACCCCTTTCTTATCTATGTATAAAATAACATGTAATAATAAATTTTGACACTGAACGGACATTTTAAACACAGTGATTGAGTCCTGTGAATCTGTTCCTGCAGCTGCAGTATTAACTTTGCTTTAGAGTCCCAATCAGAAATCAGTCATAACAATTTTGGCGAGTCAGATACCAGGAGCTTGACAGAGTTTCCAGAAGGAACCACGCTTTGATCTGGATCATCGGGAACGCAGACATCTAAATGCCGGCTAGGTAAGCTGTCCTTAAGCTTGCTATATTTCTGCCTTTCCTATGTATCCTATCTGTCGGTTCTCAAGGAAACCAGACCACTCTCGGACCTTTCTGGTTGGGTAACATGTGTGTGTGAATGTGTTTGTGTCCCCCTTCACGGGCTGGACTGTGTGTGGATAGGGAGAATCCTCTGCAGTTACCTGCGTTGACTCCTTGTGGGCGACCTGGGCCAGAGGCGCATGGTAGGGTCAGATAAAACTCACAGAGAAGAGAAGAGATGAGGAGGGTCTCTTAATGAGTGTTTTGTCTATTGTCATAAACCCCTTCTATCCACGTAGATAAGTGGAGACTTTTCTTGTAAATCTGCAGATTTGCTGTACTATTTGTTTTAGAGGCAAGAGTGTATAGGCACAGATAGAGAAGACTGGCCAGTCATTATGGGCATTAATTTAAGTAAGAGAATGAAGGGAGAGAAGCCTTCAGCAAATGCACAGAGCAAGATGAGCGCTAGAGAATATATGAACCGAAGGTACGGTTCCGCCTATACTGAGCCCCTAGATAAATGGGTAGAATGGACAAAGGGAACAGCTAAACCTTTAAAATCTGAAGGGACTTTTGATTTACAAGTATGGCAAACTTTTCTGCACGATTATGGCCCACTACTGTGCAGTGAAGGAACGTGGAGAATAGCTTGCACATGGGAGACAGAAGCTAAAGTAGCAAATCAAACTGGCTTGATGGAGATGTTTAATAAAAGTACTGCACAAATTTACTACATTTGGCCAGAAGACTCTATGGAGGAGGACCCCTTCCCTTATGTGGCTGCCAGTTTGGCTTTAAGGGGTCCACGTACAAAAGCAAAATAATTAGATTACATGGAACATACAAAAGATGAGCTGGGCAATATAGTAGAGAGCAGAGGTTTAACAGCCCCATATCAACCTACAAAGAGGGATTTGGCTCGTATCCTAGAAACAGATGATTGGCATAAATCCAAAGGCACAAAACTAGATCTCTCTGAATATAAGGCTTTGGCCAGAGAAAGAGAGATAGAGTCTGAACTTCCGGACCAAACCATAATTTCCAAATTGTGGCAGCAAGATGAAGAGAGAAAGAATGGAGATGCCACCCCTTCTTCCCCGGTTATAGATCAATCTGTTGCAGTTTATCCGGTCAGAACCCAATTAGTTTTTGAAGGTAATACTGTTGACAGTAAGTCTCAAATTAAATGGCATGTACCTTTTAGTCCCCAAGATATGAGATCCATATTAGAGGGATTGGGAGACCCTAGAAAGAATCCAATTGGGTTTGCAAACAAACTTAGCGCTGCACAGGAAGCATATGAGGCTTCTGCTACTGACATTCATCAGCTTCTTATTAAAGCAGTGGGAAGCAACATGGCTGGTTATATTATTAAAGAATGTGGTGTAGACATCAAAAATCTAGGTAAGATGGTTAGTGGACGGGAGGTTTGTGAGAAATTGAAGGAAAAATTGCCCCAAATATATGGACAAACCAGACATGCTGAATTTATGAATGCTAAGCAAGGGAAAGAGGAGGCATCAGGGGCTTATTGGAGGAGGTTAAGTGATATGGCTGAGGAAGCAGGCATTAAAATAGAGGAAGAGAAGGCGGGAGAAACTGCAAGTCCATCTACACAACTGGTGAAACAAAGGTTTCTTGATGGTTTAATACCCCAATTGAAAGAAAAGTTATTCACAGCAAGGCCTGAGGCAAGCAATATGTCTATTCGAGACGTCCTGCCTATCCTGTTATCCATAAAAAACAGGATTAACCAAAAAGACAGCAAACCCAAGGTTATGTATGTGGGGAAGCAGAGAGGTAGAGGAAGAGGCAAAGGCAATGTCAGAAATCGTGGCAATCGGGGACCAATCATATGCTACAATTGTGATGGGGAAGGACACATAGCCAAATTCTGCCATCTTCCTGACCGTAGACTGGAAAAGAGCTTAGAGGCTTCTCATGCTGATCCCAGTTCTCTGCCAAAAGCAGTGGATCAGGCATAGGAAAATGGCACGCCAGTATCAATCATGTTAAATAGGGGAGACAATGGTCCCGAGGACAGAGTGAAAGTATTTTTGCGAGAACTCCCCTATCCTGGAGGAGAAACAGAATTAACCTGTTTAATACATACTGGTGCAAGCCGAAGTGTTTTTAATATAGAGGACTTACCTCCAGGATTATTATCTACAAATGTTATCTCTGGTGTTGGCCTAACCGGGACCTCTACTGATTTGGTTGAGTCCAAGCCACTTAAACTCAGGCTAGGACAGCAAACAGAAATTGTCACTAAAGTGTTAGTTTCAGACACAGTTCCTACCAATCTTTTGGGAGCTGACATTTTGAATCAAATTTTAGCAAACATAGACTACACTCCTACAAGAGTCCAAGTGGTCAGTAGTCTGTCAGGAGAAGCTTTAAATACTGCGTGTGGAGTATTTTTTAATTCAAGACTCCACTCTGCCATTTCCACCAGAATTGAAAGTGATTCCTGCTGAATTATGGGCCACTAGCAAATATGATGTAGGTCTGCTGGATTGCACCCCAGTCATGATAAAAATTAAACCAGGAGCCCATCTCCCACAAATTAAACAGTACCCACTGAGTATTGCTCAGATTGAGGGGATAAAGGATCAAATCACTCAACTGAAAGCAGCAGGGGTTGTTGTACCAATTAAGTCCCAAGTCAATACACCCCTGTTCCCAATTGCAAAGAAGCCAGACAAGAAGGGTGGGCAGGTGACATACTGCATGGTGCATGATTTGAGAGCCATTAACAAAATAATTGAGGCAGATACCCCGATTGTGTCCAATCCCCACACTTAACTTAGTGGAATACCTGCCTCCAGCACCTGCTTTACAGTGATTGATCTTGCAAATGCTTTCTTTTTGGTGCCCCTGCACCCAGATTGCTGGCATATTTTTTCTTTTACCAATGATGCCCAAAAATTAGCATGGACAAGATTGCCCCAAGGCTGTGTGAGTAGCCCCTCTGAATATAATACTGCGTTAAAGCAGGTATTGGACCAATGGTCCCCCTCACACCCAAACACAGTTTTGCTTCAGTACATAGACGATTTGCTTATTTGTTCTGATACAAAAGACATTTGTAGCAGAGAAACCGTAAGCCTTCTCATGTTTCTCTATAACAGTAACAACAAAGGTAGCAAAGATAAGCTACAATACTGCCAAGAGAAAGTGATCTTCCTGGGTCACTGCATTTCACATGGAATCCGTCACCTAACCCCAGATAGAGTTAAAACTCTACAAAAATTTGAAAAGCCAAGAAATGTACGGCAACTACGTGCCTTCCTGGGGTTAGTGGGATATTGTAGGGACTGGATTCCAAATGCATCAGAACTTATGGCTCCTCTATATGAGGCTACCACTAGAAACCCTTTCGACCTCACATGGGAAAATGAATTGCAGATGAAGGAGCTTATTAAAATTTTGTCTGAAGCTCCCGCCATTGGACTTCCTGACTATAATAAGACTTTCTCGTTGTTCTGTCATGAAGTCAATGGATTTGCTGCAGGTGTACTCACCCAGCTACATGGAGACAAACAGAGGCCTGTGATGTATGTATCAGCCTCATTAGACCCTGTCATTAAAGGCTCCCCCAGTTGTATGCGAGTCATAGCAGCCTGCATTTTGCTGCTAGACAAAGTAACTGAGCTTGTACTAGATTCTGCTCTGATCCTGTATGTGCCACATGCAGTACAGGAAATCATGAATCAAGTAAATACCAGACATGTGTCTGCCAGTAGATTTGACAAGTACCAGTCTGCTCTTTTTGCTCCATCGAATTTAACAATCAAACGGTGTGTTACTTTAAGTCCGGCTACTCTTCCTCCTATAATTGATGAGGAAGATGCAACAAATGGTACTGATGTAGAATCAGAGAGTTTTTCTCATGATTGTATGGCTCTGATGGAGGTAGAAAGGGCCTCTGTCACACCAGCAAAAGATGAGCCTTTATCAGATTGTGACACACACTTATTTGTAGATGGTTCCAGATTTTATACCGATGATGGTCAGCCACACACAGGTTTTGCTGTAACCACTACAGACACCATTTTACACCAGGAGGCATTGGCACCCCAGATGTCAGTACAGGAAGCGGAGTTGTGTGCTGTAGTCAAAGCATGTCATCTCCTAGAGAATCAAAGGGGAAACACTGACAGCAGATATGCGTTTGGAATCGCTCACGATTTTGGGCCTATTTGGAAAGCACGGAATTTCCTGACTAGTGCAGGGAAGCCAGTGAGACATGCAAAACTCATAGAGCGGCTATTTGAGGCCTTTCAGAAACCAGCAGAAGTTGCCATCTTGAAGGTAAAAGGGCATGCAAGGGGAAATGACATGACAGCCAGAGGAAACGCTTTAGCGGACCAAGCGGCAAAGGATGCTGCCCTTATGGCATTTGGAGTCACACCCACTGTAGGGGTTGCCCAGGTAGCGGGGACAGATTCCCCTCATCAAGAGCAGTGGGATGTAGAAACTCTAATTCAGTTGCAGAACCAGGCCCCTGATGAAGAGAAGGATAAGTGGAACAAATGTAATGTTACCCAAAATCAGCAGGGCCTGTGGAGCGCTGACAACAGGTGGTGTCTACCCAGGAGTTTGTACCCAGTTTTAGCACAACTGGCACATGGCGTCAGTCATCTTGCTAAGGGCGCGATGGTGGCACTTACTGACTGCTATTGGATAGCACCTGGATTTAGTGCATTTGCAGCCAGGTTTTGTGCTTCATGTCTCACTTGTGCTCTGTACAATGCAGGGAGGCCTGTCCATGTTCCTCAAAAGCATTCTCCTAGGCCAGATTTCCCTTTCCAAAGAATTCAAATAGACTACATTCAGATGCCCAGAATAGGCACCTATGAGTTCGCTTTAGTTTGTATTGACATGTTTTCAAGCTGGCCAGAGTGCTGGCCGGTAGCCAAAGCAAATGCAAAAACAACAGCAAAGAAAATTTTGAATGAAATAGTTTGTAGATATGGAGTTCCTGAAACTATTGAGAGTGACAGAGGAACCCATTTTACTGGGGAAGTAATGAAAGAGGTAATGGGAGCCCTTTACATACAGCAAGCTTTCCATACACCTTATCATCCACAAAGTAGTGGTAAGGTTGAGAGACTTAATGGAATTTCGAAAAACAGATGTGCAAAAATTAAAGCAGATACAGGAAAAGGATGGGTGGAAGCTTTGCCATTAGCCCTATATTCTGTACGAACTACCCCTAAACAACCACATGGGCTGTCCCCCTATGAGATTTTATTTGGAGGGCCACCCAAAACAGGGCTATATTTTCCCCAACAGTTGCAGGCTGAAATGTCAGAAAGCCGCTAGAACCAAAATTTGACGGACCACATTTGGTACTTTTGACAATCGGTTCCGCAGTCAAGTTGGAAGGAAAGCCCGCCTGGATTCACGCCAGTCACTGCAAGAAAATCCTGAAGTGATGATATCCTTTGAAAAAATTATGATGTTGTTCTTTTTCTTTTTGTTGTTTGTGAGAACTGAGACATGGAAACATAACCCTTTCATACAAATGTTAAAATTGTATGCAACCCATAGCAACGCTAGTGACTGCTGGGTGTGTTCTCACTTACATCCCCAAACAGGAACAATACCCATGATAGAAATGCCTCTCAAATTCACTGATCTAAACAGGACCAGAATAAATGGCTCATACATAGTCTCCACAACTAATGAGCACAGATCAGTAACTTTGATGGTTTCAAAACAGATAGACACTCCACAGATTTGTTTAAACATTACATGCCCGTTTAACACTAAATGTACACGGTTGGGCAATTCAGATTGCACCAGGGCAAAGATTACAGTTAATGGAGGAAACCATGGTCAATATCCCATATCCCAGAACTAAATAGAACCCTTTACAAATTGTTCACAGTTCCCAATATGTGAAAATATCGGTTACCTGAGATTCCATGTTATTGCTTCCAGTTTCTTAGGCGCAGGCATACCGTCCATACGTAGAGGGTTATATTATATATGTGGAAATAAAGCTTACGCCTGGCTTCCTACTAATGTTACAGGTACATGTTATATTGGGAAGTTAGCACCTGCTTTGGCTGTTCGCAAAGATACAGTGCGAGCAGATCAAAGTCCAGAATATCCTTTAGTGTTCAGAAGAGAGCTGTTCACTGAAGGTGACATGGCATGGTCATGGTTCCCTTCCTGGACAGGATGGGGAATTGAAGCAATGAAAATAATAAATAATTACACTAGAATTGTAGATGAGATTATTAACCTTACTACCACTGATATAGGTTTATTAAGTGAAGAAATGGCTCAGATTAAAAAAGTAGTATTAGAGCACAGATTAACGCTGAATTTTCTCACTGCAGCTCAAGGTGGGATGTGTGAGGTATTTCGCACCGACTGATATACATTTCTGATAATGAGGACATTATTAAAGGACATCTTGCTAAGATAAGAGAACTACAGAATAAGGCCAGAGATATTGCTAAAGATGGATGGAACCCCTTTAAGGCTTTAGGAGGTTTTGGTGACTTTTTATATGGTATAGCAACATGGTTACAGAAACTAGGCGCTTACATTGTGATGTTCCTATTTCTCATATTTGTCATTTACTTCCTCATCAGGCTGTGCCTCCGTGTGACTCCCCGCTGTACCGACAAATGGTCCACCAGCCCTGATGAACCCATTATTGTGAGAAAGTTAGGAGAGAGCTGAACAGGACGCTGTCTCTCTGCGCCAATGTAATAGGAGTTACCAGCAATCGGCTGAATGTAACACGGAGAAGAATGGTGTCAAATAAACAAAAGGAGGGAAATGACATGGACATTCACTGTACTGTTCATTTAAGCACAAGAGACTCCATTTTGTCCTCGCTGCTGAAATGTGTTCTGTAACCTTCACCTAACACACAGAAACATCTCCTACTAAACACTCTCTACTCCCCCCTCCCTTCTCAATGTTTTACTTTTGCAAATGTTCTATTCGCTAGCTCTTAATAACATATTTCTATTTGTTAGTTTTTAATAACATCTCACACCACCCCTTTCTTATCTATGTATAAAATAACATGTAATAATACATTTTGACACTGAACGGACATTTTAAACACAGTGATTGAGTCCTGTGAATCTGTTCCTGCAGCTGCAGTATTAACTTTGCTTTAGAGTCCCAATCAGAAATCAGTCATAACAAACCCTAAAGCAAACATAATTTACTTATTTTTATTTTTTAATATTATATATTATTATTATTATTATTATTATTATTATTATTTTATATATTATTATTATTATTATTGTTATTATTATTATTATTATTATTATTATTATTATTATTATTATTTTATATATATATATATATATTATTATTATTATTATTATTAATAATAATAATAATAATAATAATAATAATAATACTATAATTATTATTATTTTATTATGATTATAGTGCAGCTTAGCAATTCTTTTAAGCGATGGCTGCATTCATTTTCTTTTTTAGGCTTTCTTTCTGCTATTTTCATCTGGTGATCCAGCCAGCAACTCTGTTGTTTTTCAAAAGCACAAGCTCTCTAACAGAATGTATCAGTTTACATGATGAGACAAACCATTTCATACTGACAGGGGTTCCTAAAATGATCCGTTTTTATTTATTCATGCAAAACCTTTATGTCAAAAAGGAAAACAAAAACTGCTGTAACTGATTATTTAAGTAATAGGCAGGGTTTTTCTTCCATGTGTTAGTGTATTTAAATCTGCTAATAGATTGAAAACTCCCCTAAACCCCGCCCCCATGACTGACAATGCTGCTGCCTGCTGCGCTTCCTTTGCCCATCCATCCAGAGTTGTGTCTTACTAATGCAGGTGTGCTACTGGCCAGATCACTAGGTAAAAACAGAGGGGGAAAGCCAAAGAAATAAAAACTAATGCAGCCACCATATCTAATGATTGGTGATCAAAAGTGCTAATTTTAAAGGCTTACTGTATATGGAAGTTATTGTCATAAAAAGTGTCTTGCCCCAGGGGACATGTATCAATGCACATTTTTTTGCATCAAAAACAGAAGTTTTTTCGGGAGCAGTGCATTTTTTTAATGCTTAAAGTGAAACAATAAAAATTAAATATTCCTTTAAATATTGTGCCTGGGGGGTGTCTATAGTATGCCTGTAAAGCGTCACATTTTTCCCGTGTTTAGAACAGTGCTACAGCAAAATGACATTTCTAAAGGAAAAATTATCATTTAAAACTGATCGTGGCTGTAATGTATTGTCGGGTCCCAGCAATATAGATAAAACTCATTGAAAAAAGGGCATGACCCTCCCGCCCCCCCCCCCCCCCAGTCCATTACCAGGCCCTTTGGGTTTGGTATGAATATTAACCACTTTCAGACCCAACCATTTTGCTGGCTTAAGACCAGACCACTTTTTGCGATTCGGCACTGCGTCGCTTTAACTGCCAATTGTGCAGTAATGCGACATGGCTCCCAAACAAAATTGACATCCTTTTTTTCCCACAAATAGAGCTTTCTTTTGGTGGCATTTGATCACTTCTGCGTTTTTTATTTTTTGCGCTATAAACAAAAAAAGAGCGTAAATTTTGAAAAAAAATCATTCTTTTTTACTTTTTGCTATAAATAAATAGCCCCCAAAAAATATATAAAAAATTTATTTTTTCCCTCAGTTTAGGCCGATACGTATTCTTCTACATGTTTTTAGTAAATAAAATTGCAATAAGCGATTATTGATTGGTTTGCGCAAAATTTATAGCATTTACAATATAGGGGATAGTTTTATGGCATTTTTATTAATTTTTTTTTTTTACTAGTAATGGCGGTGATCAGCAATTTTTATTGTGACTGTGACATTATGGTGGACACATCGGACATTTTTGACACATTTTTGGGACCATTGTCATTTATACAGCGATCACTGCTATACAAATGCACTGATTCCTGTGCAAATGACACTGGCAGTAAAGGGGTTAACCAGGGGGTGGCAGTGTAGGGGTAAGTGTGTCCTAGGGGCGTGTTACTAACTGTGGGGGGCATGGCTGTGTGTTAGTGAACACTGATCTCTTCTCCAATCACAGGGAGAAGAGATCAGTGTCACTTGTTGCTAGGCAGAAAGGGGGGGTGCTGTTTACTTCTGTATCTGCCCGTTCAGCCTCCCCGTGAGACGATCGCGGGAATCCCTGCGGCGATCGAGTCTGCAGGACCCGCGACCAGACTCACGGGGGTCCCGACTGGCATATGCGCGTGCCGCTGCCGGCGCGCACGAGATGGCACGGCGGCAATTTCAAATGGACATATCTGTACGCCAATTTGCCTGTCTGTGCCATTCAGCCAACGTACATCGTCCTGCGCCGGTCGGGAAGTGGTTATGGGGAACTCCGAACCAAAATTAAAAAACAAACAATTGCGTCCCCTTAAAATCCATAACTGGCCCTTCAGGTCTGATATGGAAATTAAGGGGAACCCCACGCCAAAATTAAAAAAAAAATGTCATAAGGGTCCCCCCTAAAAATCTATACCAGACCCTCATCCAAGCACGCAACCTGGCAGGCCACGGGAAAAGAGGGGGGACGAGAGAGCAGCCCCCCTTCCTGAACCATACCAGGCCACATGCTCTCAACATAGAGAGGGTGCTTTGGGGTCTGAACCCAAAGCACTTTGTCCCCATGTTGATGGGGGCAAGGGCCTCATCCCCACAACCCTTGCCCAGTAGTTGTGGGGGTATGCGGACAGGGGGCTTATTGGAATATAGAAGCAAGGGGACCCCAGATCTCCGCCACCTCCCCATGTGAATTGGTAATAGGGTAATAGGGTACATCGTACCCCTATCATTGCACAAAAAACATTTTTTAAGAATGGTAAAAAAGACCAGAGACAGCTTGGGACAAGTGCTTTATTGAAAAATAAAGAAATAAAAATGCAAAAATAAAAGAATATTTGGGAAAAGAGAGATTATTGCGGTGCCTGTCATTCAAACCAATAGACGACTGTTTTTTGTTTTTTTAAATGTAAGAGAAATTTTTTATTACAACGTGATTAAATAACAAATATAACATTCAAGTGCAAAGGAAGAAGCAATTAAAATACAACATGGGAAGCACACAAAAAATATAATAAATAGGGCCAGAATGGTAAAGGCCTTGATGTGCTGTTGGATCAAATCTTCCTATATATTTCTATATATGGAAGCCATGCAGCATTCAACTCAAATTTACTAATATATTGTTTTTTATCTTTTGTAGCAATTTCCTCTCTCTTTTTTTGTCGGTCAAGTCCTATCTCCCCTGAGAAAGCCATTGTAATGGTGAAACATGTAGGGAAGATTTGACCCAACAGCACATCAAGGCCTTTACCATTCTGTCCCTATTTATTATATTTTTTGTGTGCTTCCCATGTTGAATTTTAATTACTTCTTCCTTTACACTTGAATGTAATATTTGTTATTTAATCACGTTGTAATAAAACATTTCTTTTACATTAAAAAAAAAACAAAAAAACAATCCTCTATTGGTTTGAATGACAGGCAACGCAATAATCCCTCTTTTCCCAAATATTCTTTTCTTTTTGCAACCTATTTTTGGGATGAGGTGCCGTATCTGAAATGAACCCCACTGCTATTTTCTTCCATTTCTTTTTTTAAAGAAATAAAAATGTCCAGCGATGTCCATTCATCTTCTTCTATCACGCCGCCAACTAGCCGAGAAAAAAAAAAGCCACAACCGATTTGCCTCCATGGGAGGCTCCCATAGACAGACATGTCTTCTCTGTGACAGTTCTTATATAACTAAGAGCGGGGCCACCCGGTGAAGTAAACGGGTAACCCCGCCCCCCACGGGGAAACCACGGGGAAGCCCCTCAGAGGGGAGTGGGGCCACCCGTGACACCCCTTTAAAATGATCACTTTTGATTTTTCATGTTAGTGTCCCATAGACTTTTACAGTGTTCCACCAGCTTTCGAACTTGCCGCGAACACTGCATATTGTTCCTTGTTCGGCGAACAGGCAAACACCCGATGTTTGGGTCGAACTTACGTTCAACTCGAACTTACGTTCAACTCGAACAGCAGGCTCATCCCTACTCATAAATGTGCTTCTGGAAGAATGGTCAAACATTCCCATAGACACACTCCTAAACCTTGTGAACAGACTTCCCAGAAGAGTTGAAGCTGTTATAGCTGCAAAGGGTGGGCCAACTCAATATTGAACCCTACGGACTAAGACTGGGATGCCAATAAAGTTCATGTGCGTGTAAAGATGGGTGTCCCAATACTTTTAACAATATAGTATATGTATTTAATTTTTCTACTTAGCTGTTTGCCTGGAGTCCAGCTTTAATCTCATGTGCGTGTAAAGGCATTTCTTTTTTATTATTGTGTCCCAATACTTTTTATTATGGTGCCCCAATACTTTTGACAATATAGTGTATTGTTCCTATTTTTATCACATTTTTTTTATTTTTTTTATTTTTTCTTTTACCCTATTTATCCCTATTTTCTTTTACCCTATTTTTGTTATATTATTATCTAAATTCTCTTGATTTACACTGAAATTTTGAGGAAATTAAAACTCTTGATGTACAGAATCTAATTTAATGCCATTGCGTTTCTTTAACCAACCCCAGCATTTATGGGCAACTTCTGTTTTTCCTGGTGCACTGGCAGCAGCTACTCTAGAATCTAAGCAGCTCATCCACTTCACAGCAGACAACGGATGCTGAAGGAAAAATAATTTTTCCACTAAAAATGGAGTAAACTAAATTGCAAGTCATGTAAGAACTACTCTTGGTTCCTGAGACCTTCTTGAGCTACTAATGTTGGGATCAAATTTCTATAGAAAAAAAAAAAGTCTGTAAAAGGTTTGGCAATTGAATTTGTCAGAGTGACGAGATAAGTGGACTTACCCGGGCTCACGTCTGCTAAGTGCTCAGAAGATACCAAGATGAGTAAAAATGGCTGACATTAACGTTACCTAGATGACCTCAGAGCAGGAGAAAAATCACAGATAAATTGACAACCATTAGGCTTTTTACTTGTTGTGAAAAAAAAAAAAAAAAAAAAAAAGCACGGTGTTACATAAAAATTGCGAATTTTAAAAAATATCATCATTTTATATCAGAATACATATAAAAAACATAAATACATAAAAAGTCTGATTTTATAATAGCACTAGCTTTAAATTATTCTTAATTATATGTGCTAGATAATTAATTGCTTCTCATTGTTTAATGTTTTATTGATCACATTTTCATACTTATTTAATGAACCACTTGCCAGTCAGGTTTTTTCTGGCACTTTTCGTTTACAAGTTTAAATCAGTATATTTTGCTTGAAAATTACTTATAACCCCTAATTGTTGCAATTTTTTTTATGTCACATGGTATTTGCGCAGCGGTTTTGCAAACTCGTTTTTTTTTTTTTGAGAAAAAAAACAATAATAATAATATATATATAAAAAAAAAAAAAACGCAATAGTTACACCAATTTTTTGGTATAATGTAAAAAATGATATTAGTACATAGATACCGAACACATCACGCTTTAAAATGGCTCACGCTCGTGGAATGGCGACAAACTACGATACATAAAAATCTCCATAAGCAACTCTGTAATCAGTTCAGCCCCGGAAGATTTTACCCTCTTCCTGACCAGAGCACTTTTTTGCGATTTTGCACTGCGTCGATTTAACTGACAATTGTGTGGCTGTGTAATGTTGCACCCAAACAAAATTGACGTTCTTTTTTTCCCACAAATAGAGCTTTCTTTTGGTGTTATTTGATCGCCTCTGCGGTTTTTATTTTTTGCGCTATAAACAAAAAAAGAGTGACAATTTTGAAGAAAACGCAATATTTTTTACTTTTTGCTATAATAAATAATATATATATATATATATATATATAAAAAAAAATATATATATATATATATATATATAAAATTTATTTTTTTCCTCAGTTTAGGCTGATACATACAGTGTATTCTTCTACATATTTTTGGTAAAAGGGGCAATACGCGTATATTGAATGGTTTGCACAAAAGTTATAGCGTCTACAAAATAGGGGATAGTTTTAATGGCTTTTTTATTATTCTTTTTTTTTTTTTTTTTTTTACTAGTAATGGCAGCGATCTGCAATTTTTATCGGGACTGCGACATTATGGCCAATTGGACAGTTCTGACACATTTTTGGGACCATTGTCATTTATACAGCGATCAATGCTATAAAATAGCATTGATTACTGTGAAAATGTCACCAGCAGTGAATGGGGTTAACCACTAGGGGTCAGTGAAGGAGTTAAGTGTGTCTTAGTACGTGTTCTAACTGAAGGGGGGAGGGGACTATGCAGGGGAGATGACAGATCGTCTGTTCATAATCTGTATGACTAGAGGATCTGTCTGTTCTCCCCTCAGAGAACCGGAAACTGTGTGTTTACACACACAGATCCCAGTTCTCGGTGTGCCCCGACCGATCACGGGGGCCCGGCGATGATCGAGACCCCCGGGCACTCGCATCGGCTCTGTGGGCGAGCAGGGGGTGTGCGCGTGCACCTCCGGCGGCACACCTGCACACCCTAGTGGTCGTCTATGGTCGTACCATGAAGGCGATTCGAAAGACGAGCCATGTTGCCGCAGTATAACTGTGACGGCTGGTCGGCATTCGGTTAAATATCTTTACAGATTACCTTTTTAGTGTTACAGCGGTGGTCTAGAATTATTTTTCTTGCTTTAACGTTGGTGGCCATACCTCACATGTGTGGTTTGAAAACCATTTAACATATAGGTGTGTGATGTATGTATGCATTCGCTCCTGTGTGCGAGCTCGGAGGGACGGAGGTGGTTTACGTTTTTTTTTATCTTATTATTTATTTTACTTATTTATTTTTACACTGCCCTTTTAACACTATCTCTTTTATTCCTATTTCAAGGAATGTAAGCATTCTTTTTAATAGAAATAAGGATGACAGGTCCTCTTTATGGAGAGATCTGGGATCAAAAACATTCTTTTGATCCCAGATTGGCTGAGGTGGCCGGACAAATCAGCCCAGAGTCTCCCCCTTCAAGCTATGTTGCAGTACATTCTGAATGAGGCCCGTATGAACATGGGATCTTTTGTTTCCAGGACACATAAACCAGGTTGAGTTACTTCACCTACTTGCATATCCACCCCAAAATCTCCTTTTGGAAAGCTCCGGTTCGATTTGTGAAGTCTCCATCGCTTGCTGCCTGGGGTGGCTGCTACCCTTTGTGGATCCTTCTGTGGGACATCTCAGGCCTCAGGGGTACCCCATGCCTTTCATTAGCTCTTTATGAGCCTGGTAGTATAGTGTGCATTATGTACTATGTATTTCTATGGTGACTAGGGATGAGCTTCGAGTTCCAGTCGAACTCATGTTCGAGTCGAACATTGCCTGTTCGCCTGTTCGGCGAAAAGTGAACAATTTGGGGTGTTCGCGGGAAAAATTCGAAAAGCCGTGGAACACCCTGTACAAGTCTATGAGAGACATATAAAGTGCTAATTTTAAAGGCTAATATGCAAGTTATTGTCATAAAAAGTGTTTGGGGACCTGGGTTCTGCCCCAGGGGACATGTATCAATGCAAAAAAAGTTTTAAAAACGGACGTTTTTTCAGGAGCAGTGATTTTAATAATGATTAAAGTGAAACAATAAAAGTGTAATATTCCTTTAAATTTCGTACCTGGGGGGTGTCTATAGTATGTCTGTGAAGGGGTGCATGTTTCCCGTGCTTAGAACTGTCCCTGCACAAAGTGTCATTTCTGCAGGAAAAAAAGTCATTTAAAATCATTAAAAAAGCGTGGGGTTGCCCCAAATTCAATTACCAGGCCCTTCAGGTCTGGTATGGATATTAAGGTGAACATCCCACGTCCAAAAAAATAAAAAATGTCATTGGATTCCCCCTAAATATCCATACCAGACCCTTCAGGTCTGGTATGGATTTTAAGGGGAACTCCACGCCAATTAAAAAAAAAAAAATGGCATGGTGTTCCCTCTAAAAATCCATACCAGACTCTTTATCCAAGCACACAACCTTGCAGGTCGCAGGAAAAGAGGGGGGGACGAGAGAGTGCCCCCCCGAACCGTACCAGGCCACATGCCCTCACCATAGGGAGGATGCTTCGGGGGTCTGTGACCCCTCAAAGCACCTTGTCCCCATGTTGATGAGGACAAGGGCCTCATCCCCACAACCCTGGCTGGTGGTTGTGGGGGTCTGCGGGCAGGGGGCTTATCAGAATCTGGAAGCCCCCTTTAACAAGGGGACCCCCAGATCCCGCCCCCCCGACTGTTTTGAATGGTAAGGGGGTACAAAAGTACCCCTACCATTTCACAAAGTGTAAAAGAATGTTAAAAAAGACATACACACCGTTGCAAAAGTCCTTTATTAAAAATATATATTTTTTTTTAAAGGGTTCCAGCGGTGGTTATCCACTCTTGCTATCCAGCGATGGATAATCATCATTACTGTGGTTCCAGGCATGCAGTTGTCCTCAGGGGATGGCTGGGAACGACTGGGACTGATCAGGATTATTTGTTTACACTATGATCGCTTAATGATCACTATATAAGCAATCACATCTATTCATAATGCCATTGTTTAACCACTTAACAACTGCCCTATAGCCGAATGACGGCTACAGGGTGGTTTCTTAACTCTGGGAGGCCGTCATATGACGTCCTCCCAGAATTACGCTCTCCCGCGCCCACTGGGGCACGCACTCTACAGCATCCGTGACCGCCGAGTCCACGGGACCGGGTGCATCACGGATCACGGTAAACGGCCCCTCATCGCGGCCGTTTACCACGTGATCGCTGCGTCAAATGACGGAGTGATCACTTGTAAACAAACCGGCGTCATGTTATGATGCTGGTTCCTCCCTCCCCTCTCTGTACCAATCGGTACAGCGGAGGGAGAAGAGATCGGTGTCAGCAGTGCTGTGGGCTGCATCTGCAGTGCCCACATCGCTGCTCACCGAAATTAACCCCTCAATACTCTGGCAATACTCTGCAATACCAGCCAATACTCTGCAATATCCAGCCAATACTCTGCAGTACCCGCCAATACTCTGCAGTACCCACCAATACTCTGCAATACCCGCCAATACTCTGCAATACCCGCCAATACTTTGCAATACCCGCCAATACTCTGCAATACCAGCCAATACTCTGCAATACTCTGCAATACCCGCCAATACTCTGCAATACCCTGCCAATACTCTGCCATAAATTGCCATACCCAGCCATACTCGGAGATACCCAGCCATACTTGGAGATACACTGCAATACTCTGCAATACTCAGCCATACTCGGTGATACCCTGCAATCCCCAGCCATAGACGTCCCCCCGCCCTCCAGTGCTTCTACCGACTCGCCAATATGATCAAAGCCAGAATCTTTTTGTTTTTTTTTATTTCAGGCTTCCCAGCCTAGAGGTGAGATGTGGGGTCTTATTGACCCCATATCTCACTGTAAAGAGGACCTGTCATACCCTATTCCTATTACAAGGGATGTTTACATTCCTTGTAATAGGAATAAAAGTGATCAAAAAAAAAAAAAAAATTGGGGGAAAAAAATGTCAAACTAAAATAAATAAAGTAAAATGAACAATAAAATTTTTTTTTTTTTTTAAAGCGCCCCTGTCCCCATGTGCTCGCATGCAGAAGCGAACGCATACGTAAGTCCCGCCCACATATGAAAATGGTGTTCAAACCACACATGTAAGGTATTGCTGCAATAATTCTAGCCCTAGACCTCCTCTGTAACTCAAAACATGTAACCAGTAAAAAAATTTAAAGCGTCGCCTATGGGGATTTTTAAGTAGCGACGTTTGGCACCATCCCACGGGCGTGTGCAATTTTGAAGAGTGACATGTTAGGTATCTATTTACTCAGCATAACTTCATCTTTCGCATTATGCAAAAATTAGGCTAACTTTACCGTTTTCTTTTTTTTAAGCACAAAACAGTTTTTTTTTCCCAAAAAAAACACGTTCGAAAAATTGCTGCACAAATACCGTGCGAGATAAAAAGTTGCAATGACTACCATTGTATTCTCTAGGGTCTTTGCTAAAAAAAACCTATATAATGTTTTGGGGTTCTATGTAATTTTCTAGCAAAAAAATTATGATTTTTACATGTAGGAGAGAAATGTCAGAATTGTCCTGGGTGCTCCAGAACGCTTGATGGCGCTCCCTGCATGTTGGGCCTCTGTATGTGGCCACGCTGTGTAAAAGTCTCACACATGAGGTATCGTCATACTCGGGAGTAATAGCAGAATGTGTTTTGGGGTGTAATTTGTGGTGTGCGAAATAAACTGATAATATAACAATTTTGTGAAAAAAAAAAAAAAAGGAAAAAAAATCTTGATATTGCAAAGAATTGTGGGAAAAAATTACAACTTCAAAAAACTCATCATGCCTCTTACTAAATACCTTGGAATGTCTTCTTTCCAAAAAGGGGTCATTTGGGGGGTATTTGTACTTTTCTGGCATGTTAGGGTCTCAAGAATTGAAATAGGCCATCAGTACTTCAGGTGTGATCAATTTTCAGATATTGGCACCATAGCTTGTGGACTCTATAACTTTCACAAAGACCAAATAATATCCACCAATTTGTACTTATTTTTACCAAAGATATGTAGTGGTTAAAATTTATGAAGAAAAATTACTAATCTGCTACATTTTATAACAGAAACGAAGAAATATTCATTTTTGTACAGAATTTTCGGTCTTTTTTCTTTTATAGCACAAAAAAAAAACAGCGGTGATTAAATACCACCCAAAAAAAGCTCTATTTGTGGGAAAAAAGGACAAAAATTTCATATGGGTACAGAGTTGCATGACTGAGTAATTGTCATTCAAAATGTGAGAGCACCGAAAGCTGAAAATTGGTCTGGTTATTAAGGGTGTTTAAGTGCCCAGTGGCCAAGTGGTTAATATTGTGATAGCTGTTTTTGGCCACAGCCATCACATAGTACAGGGCCAATGTGACTGGCCCTGTACCATGTGATCACTGTGACCAATCACAGAGATCACAGTAGTACAAGCAGTAGTGAGCAATGGCGTCATGAATGACAGCCATTTTTTTACTGTTTTTCATGTGATCAATGTGGTTGGTCCCAGTGATCACATGGCACTAGGGCCCGGTATACCAATCTGTAACACGTTGCACTTGTGTGGAACCCTGAGGCAATGCATGAGTGCCAAAAGTGGAAGGATGCACAGGTGCATCCAGTTAGAATGACTCTTGTCCCACCAGGCCACATCTGTGCACCAGCAGGGCAGGAGGGGGTTAAAGAAGAATTCTGGGTATGGATATGTTTTACATATCGAACCAGCTTGGACCAATGTAACTATGTATATAGCATCCCTGATCCCACTCAAAGCTGGAAATTACTGTAGTAGTCACCGTTACTGTACCGCTACTCCAGTGATCTCCACTTGCTTTCAGGTCTAGTGATGAGAAGCTGGCCTGATGCATTGTGAAAACAGGAGGCTGGACGCTGGTGCCATGCAGAGAATTCTTTGCATTTTCTGAATTAATGTAAAGTGTTCTCGAAGAGCTCTTGAGCTACTGGCCTGTCCTGCATCCAGGGTGTTTTCTGAACACACATTCTGTGCTGCTGAAGGGTTTGTAAGGTATCAAAGAGTGTGCCTGTCCACAGATTCCATTGATAGGCTCTCATTTATAAAAATGAGTTAGTCTTGGATCAGCAGATATCTATCCCCTGATGCTTGTAAGGGATCAAAGAGTGTGCCTGTCCACAGACTCCATTGATAGGCTCTCATTTATAAAAATTAGTCAGTCTTGGATCAGCAGATATCTATCCCCTGATGCTGATGTAACTGATTTAATTTGCTATGGATCTGGGACCTCTTGAAGACTGTCTATGCTGCCTATCCTATTCCCCCAAAATCTTGATGATGCTAGCTTCCAACAATATTTTTGGTTTAGCAATGACGTCATGAATGACAGACATTTTTTACTGCTTTTCATGTGATCAATGTGATTGATGCCACATCTATGCATAGGCAGGGTAGGAGGGAGTTAAAGGAGAATTCCGGGTATGGGTATGTTTTACATATCGGGCCAGCTTGGACCAATGTAACTATGTGTATACCATACCCAATTCCACTCAAATCTGGAAATGACTGTAGTAGTCACTGTTACTGTACCGCTACTCCAGTGATCTCCACTTGCTTTCAGGGCAAGTGTTGCACAGCTAGCCTGATGCATTGTGAAAACAGGAGGATGGCCGCTGGTGCCATGCAGAGAAAGCTTTTCATATTCTGAATTATTGTAAAGCATTCTCTGATTGGATGGGGTGGAGGGGTGGGTTGGTCACGTCTCACTCTCCACCTTGTCCAATCCGACAATGGTTTGCATTATTTAGAAAATGCAAAGTATCCTCTGAATGGTCAGTCAGCGTAGGACCCCTAAAGCAAGTGGAGAGCACTTGCGTCGCGGTTTCTTCTTCAGTGATTTTCAGCTTCAGGAGCATCAGCCAGTTATGGTATATGTATACCTGAAATTCATCTTTAGGCCTCATGCACACAGGATGTTTTATTTCCTGCCCTGTACACCTTTGTTCCAGGGGAGTTAAAAGCAGCATTAAAAACACACCTGTTTGCAAAGCTGCATTTTGTGCCTGGTCGTTCATTCATTCCATTGGCCAGAATATTATTTACAAACTAAATCAATCCAGTCTTTAATGTTTCGGTTATCAATCTACAAACCTTTAAATTGAGGGTGCATAAGCCGTGCACTCCAACATTTATATCATTTTTAATAAGAGCTGCTTTTCAAGGCAATAATTTTCTCCATGACACAAAAAGTGTTGAGATCATTTTTTTTTTTTATCTCAGATCCCAGGGGACGAGACGGATCTCCGTTGCCTTGTAATATTGAGTTTAGCAGCAAACAATGTATGTGCGTAATAATGGTTCTGTGTTCCTTATTACATTTTCCTTTGTTACTTTTAAAAGCTAGTATACAGGAAAACTAATGATGAAAAAGAATTTGTGGGTATAATCAATCGTGGGAATCTTGAGCCAGTGGTAAACACCAACCACAATGGTGGTGTCCATCCTAAGTTCTCTGATTTGCATTCTTGCATATGATGAGACAAATTCACAATAAACTGTAAAAGCAGGCAGAACGCAAGATGCTTTTTTCCCCTCTTCGTTTCAAGAGTAGCGATGAGCATATCTGCTTGGATTTGATTGCTTCAGTGAACACGTCCAAAAATTAGCAATTTGTAAACTTTAATATAAATCCCATAGAAGTCAATGGAAGACCAACCTGGAAAATCAATTGTACATTTTCAAGGGTTATTCAAGAAATTGTCAAAGGGCATGAGAAGCTAGGAACTGATAGGGGAGACATGTGCCAATGCAAAAAATATATAAATAAATATATATAGTAGTACCTTGGATTACGAGCATAATCTGTTCCAGAATAATGCATGTAATCCAAAGCACTCGTATATCAAAGAGAGTTTCCCCATAGGAATCAATGGAAACTCAGATAGTTAGTTTCAGTGTCACTGCTAGTGTATGCAGTACCGCATGTGTCCAGAGATGGGGGGCACCGGAGACACTCGGAAACACTCTGATAAGCTCACCACTCTGAGACACTTGGAAACACTTGGGAACAGTTTCTGAGTGTTTCCGAGTGTTTCCGAGGTCTACAAGCATCACCAGCGCCACTGCACCTCTGACCAAAGCGTGAAAAGCATGAGGCCCACACCTCCAACACTTAGCTGAAAGGGTAGGATCTATATGATGGATAAGCTCCGGGGTCCTATTAGGATCTTCACAGCTGTCTCTCTATGCACCACACATTTAGAGGATTTAAAAGTTGATGACCCGATTTTTGTCCATTTTTGCAATGGAATAGGATGTCGCAAAAGTACGTTCCATTTACACGTGTATAAATGGGTGTCATCTAGTACATTGGTGGAGTCGTATAGTATATGATATATGGAGGAAATTAAATGTAGTTGGTGTGGACCCCCAGCACACAATTGTTCAAACATGGTAGGTATATCTAGGGTGAGAGACGGGGACAATGATTGAAAAAAAAATGTCTGACCTGTAGGTAAAATAGAATAAGTTTTGAGGGATAGAGAACTTTTCCTGCAATGTCACAAAAGTATGTAGTTTGCGAGTGACCGGGTAATTCTTTTGTAATTTTATATTTTGTAATTTGAAGAGAGGGGTCTGCATCCATGGCAACAGGCATCCAAAGGACAAACTATCTGGTAGGACTGGATTTAACAATATATTAGATAGAGGAGGACATGGTGAGGAGAGAGAGAGTATTTCAGTACACATTTGCACCATATGGACTCCGTGAATAGCATTGGTGCCAGACACATGTGCTTCAACACAGGAAAAGTTAGAAGAGAATGGGATCATACCATGGAGCATGGGCATAATAATACTTAATAATATCAGAGGCTCCCAGATCCCCATGAGTTTTTAGAGAGAAGACCACCAAGCTAGCAATACAATGTGTCTTGTTATTCCACATGAATTTCAAAAAACCCCTGTGAAGAGCTTTAAGCTGACTAAAGCCCCGTACACACGAGCGGACTTTTCAACATCCAAAGTCTGACAGAATGATTCCGGCAGACTATTCGATCGTGTGTGGACTAAAAACCGACGCTAGGGCAGCTATTGGCTACTGGCTATGAACTTCCTTATTCTAGTCCAGTCATACGTCATCACGTTCGAATCCATCGGACTTTGGTGTGATTGTGTGTGGCCAAGTCCGTTCATTCGGAAAGTCCGTCAGAACTCTGTCAGAACTCCGTCAGAACTCCGTGGATATCCACTGAGCAGGAAGATCCCCGCTGAGCAGGAATATGACAGGTCTGTCTCTGCACACTGTGCAAGGACGGACCTGTCAGAGTGCCGCTCTCCCCTATGGGAGATCGATTGACGACGGACCGTAGAGTCACCCAATCCGATCCGATAACGGATGGAAAAGTAGGTTTTTCCTCCGTCACACTTTTTCATATGGGGGGGGTCAGATTTCAGTGGACATGTCACCATAGAGGTCTATGGAGCATCCATTAAGGTCTGCCTGAAAAACTGACAGGCAGACCTGAACGGATCGGTAGTGTGAAAGAGGCCTAATAGGTACAGCAACCGGTAATGTTTCAAAGAGATATAGCAAGAGTGGCAACACGGCCTTTCTTTTAGGGCATTCATTTTACCTAAGATGGAGATAGGGTAAGTAGCCCATTGGTGGAGAGAGATGTCCTGAAATAAGGGAGAATAGTTAGCTGAGTAAATGCTAGAGTATGAGGAAGTAAGCTGAATACCTAAGTATTTAAGGGACAGTGTCATGGTTATGCAGTGATCTTCCTCCGTTTGCTTACCTCCCCTCATGTGTTAAGACTAAGAGGCCAGCCACTTCCACCTGGTGGTTTTTATAACCTCTCCTCTAAGAGTGGCTCCACCCCAGACCCTATCAGGGAACCCTATATTAACCTGTGCACCGCAAGCCAGCGGTGCTGATCAACCATTGTGCATCATTGTGTGTTTGGCTTCCTGTTTCCTGCTTGCCGTGTGCTCTACGTTTGACTCTGTTACTGACCTTAGCGTGTTCTCAACGATTCCTGTCTGCTTGTGACCTTGACCTTTTGCATGTTCCCGACCATCCCTGTCTGCCTGTGACGCTGAATCTTTGGCGTGTACTCTGTTGTTCCTGTCTGCTAGTTGCCCTGACCTCTGTTGTTTCCCCTTACTATCCTTGTCGTTCCAACCTGCTGCTTCCTTCTCCTGTAGTCTACTGTGAGCGTGAGCTGTGAGACCCTAGGGGCCACGACCTGGAGCCAGACTGCAGTGAAGTCCATCCTCACCACTGGAGGCTCGGGCGAACACCCGCTGGCTCTTAGACTCCGCACCCTGGGGAATCTATGCTCCAGCTCCCATTGGGATCTGTGTTAGTGATCCTGTAGACCTGTGTCCTGAATCTCCTTGGATACAATCCGCAGCAGTCAGTCCTAAGGTCCACTACCTAGTGGTGCACTTCCGACTCTTACAGAGTGCATCTGTCACCTGGTCTCAGGTGACCTGACAGTTTGATCAGCCATGGACCCAGCTGATGTGCCGCTATCCGCAGATGATCCATTGCAGGGCTTAGTTCGCAGACTTGAGACCCAAGAATCGCATCAGACCCAGGTGATGCGATTCCTTCAGGATTTGGCATCCCGTTTTGAACAGTTTCAGGCTTCATTAGGTTCAACAACCTCAACCGCTATCTCCCACTGCACCTATAGCATCAGTCGCAGCCACACATTCATTACAACTACTAGTTCCGGCCCGTTTCTCTGGGGACTCCAAGGCTTGCAGGGGGTTCCTTAGCCAGTGCACAATTCATTTTGAACTTCAGCCCCAAAACTTCCTGTCCAATCGGGCAAAGTAGCATATAATTTATCCCTCCTGTCTGGCGAGGCGCTAGCTTGGGCTGCCCCTCTGTGGGAACTGAATGATCCAGTAGTTTTTAGCCTGTCTGATTTCTTGAAACTTTTTCGTAATATCTTTGAGGAACCGGGTCATGTCTCCTCAGCGGCTAGCGCTCTTTTACGTCTCTGCCAAGAGTCCGCTTCTGTGGGACAGTATGCTCTTCAGTTCCGTATCCTCACAGCTGAATTGAGCTGGAATAACGAGGCCCTAGTTGCAACCTTTTTACATGGCCTCTCTGATAGAGTGAAGGATGAATTAGCAGGAAGATCCCTTCCTGCTGATCTGGACAGTGTCATCACCTTGTGTAACCAGATCGATATTCGCTTTCAGGAGAGGGCCCTGGAAATAAGACGCCAGCACTCCCCGTTCTTTAGGCAGCCTGAGCTCCCAGTCCCTTCTCTTTGATCTGAGGAGCACCCCCTGCCTGCTGAGGAACCCATGCAGTTGGGCTGGACAAAGTTATCTCCCGAAGAACGCGCTAGGCGCAGAACACTGGGCCTATGCCTCTATTGTGGGGCCAAAGGTCATTTCCGTGACACTTGTTCTCTTCGTCCGTAAAAACGCTCAGGGCTAATACATCTGGAAGGTGGAGTATTAGACCCTGAAATATCACCTTCACCTTCTTGTCTTCTCCTTTCTGTGTTGCTTCATGTCGGTGCTTCCTCTCGTTTGGTCTCAGCACATCTGGATTCTGGAGCCGCTGCCAATTTCATGGATTTGGAAACTGCATCCTCCATGAGACTTACCCTTTTGCCCATTACAACGCCATTGGTGGTCTTGGCAATTGATGGCACTGTTCTCCCAGGGGGCCCTATCCGCTTCCAGACCTTCCTGTTAAGATGTCAGTAGGGACACTCTACCAGGAGTGGATATCCTTCCTTGTCTTACCTAAGGCTTCATCTACTATCATATTAGGTCTTCCTTGGTTACGGCTCCATTCTCCACACGTTGACTGGTCTGCTGGACAGATCCTGGCTTGGGGTTCCTCCTGTTCCTCTTCCTGCCTACTCAATGGTACCCCAAAAGAGAAACTTCCTATTGCCACCATCCCAGTATCTTCTGCTCTTCTCGCTGTATATAGCGATCTCGGGGATGTGTCCTGCAATAGTCGGACTGGTGCACTCTCTAGGTCATGTGGTACTCTGGATGAGGGGCCCACCTATGAACCCGAGTCGATCATTCACTCCAGTCTGCATAACCATTTACCTTTGCCTGTCCCTAATCTCCCTTGGACGCACAGCCAGGCTAACTTGTCTGCAAGTTCCACAGTCGCTATGCCATGTGATGTGATTGAGATTGCCGCTACAAATGACAATACTATTCAGTCGGCCTCTGCACCAGTTATGCCAGTCCAGCCCATGCCCAACGAGCTTCCTGCTTCTTGTTCAGGACCTTCTGTAACCTGGCCTCACCCTACTGCTACTATGTCTGTTCAAACCCGTTTAAGAGGCTCAATTCATCCTTTGGATTGACTGCCTCATTCGGCCAGGTGGGGTTTTCAATCTTTTTCTCAGGGCTCTCTGCATTCTGTTTGTGTTTCAGCTATCCAGCTTGACTCTTGTGACATGTTACCTTCTAACCAACCTGACCTCAGGGATCCACTGACCTCTGCCCAGTTTGGCGGTCCTGTGCTGTATGTCCAGCTCATCTTTGAGGGTCTGGGGGACCATGCTCAGATTCCTGATCTTTAGTCCTCAAGTCCTCTCGTTCTCTCCCTACCTTGGTTCCGGTCTCTGAGGATAATCTAAAATACGAGGTTAGTCAAGTTTTGGATTCCCTGCTCCCAAAGGCATTCTTCAGGACCTTGTATATTGGAAAGGGTTTGGCCCTGAGGAGAGGTCTTGGATCACTGCATCTGAGGTCTTTGCTCCTCGTCTGTTGAAAAGGTTCCATCTGGAGTTTCCCTTTAAGCCTGGACTCAGGCGGGGGAGGGGAGGCCTCGTAAGAGGGAGGGTACTGTCATGGTTATGCAGTGATCTTCCTCTGTTTGCTTACCTCCCCTCATGTGTTCAGACTAAGAGGCCAGCCACTTCCACCTGGTGGTTTTTATAACCTCTCCTCTAAGAGTGGCTCCACCCCAGACCCTATCAGGGAACCCTATATTAACATGTGCACCGCAAGCCAGCGGTGCTGATCAACCATTGTGCATCATTGTGTGTTTGGCTTCCTGATTCCTGCTTGCCGTGTGCTCTACGTTTGACTCTGTTACTGACCTTAGCGTGTTCTCAACGATTCCTGTCTGCTTTTGACCTTGACCTTTTGCATGTTCCCGACCATCCCTGTCTGCCTGTGACCCTGAACCTTTGGCGTGTACTCTGTTGTTCCTGTCTGCTAGTTGCCCTGACCTCTGTAGTATCCCCTTACTATCCTTGTCGTTCCAACCTGCTGCTTCCTTCTCCTGTAGTCTACTGTGAGCGTGAGCTGTGAGACCCTAGGGGCTGCGACCTGGAGCCAGACTGCAGCGAAGTCCATCCTCACCACTGGAGGCTCGGGCGAACACCCGCTGGCTCTTAGACTCCGCGCCCTGGGGAATCTATGCTCCAGCTCCCATTGGGATCTGTGTTAGTGATCCTGTAGACTTCGAATTGCTTCTGCCAGAGGCTCCAGGGAGACAGAGGATAAAAAGGAGGTGGGACAGAGGACATCCCTGCCTGGTACCATTTAGCCTGCAAAGCTTTAAGGAAAGGACCCTTGTTTAGTGCCGAGCGAGGGACTTTGTTCAATAGGTCAATCGGATCTATAGTGCGCCTTGTGTTATCCCCGGCATGTCTGGAGGGCACAAAAACCCACTTGATCCCTATTAACCAGTTTGGATATAAATTGGGAAAGACTAGACAACAGGATTTTAGTAAATATCTTATAGTCAGAATTTAATAGTGCTATAGGTCTGTAGTTGTCAGGTATAGAGGGGTCCTTGTCAGGTTTTGGTATAACTGAGATATAAGAGTGAGAAAACTGGGGATGTGGGGTATCTCCATGGAATAATGTACCAAATAACTCCAACATATGGGGCATTAAAGTGGGCAAAAATATTTTATAGTTGAAGTGTGTGAGACCATCTGGGCCTGGGGACTTATGTAGAGGAAGATCTTTGACTGTTTTTGCTAGTTCCTCAAGGGAAATAGGGACATTAAGTTTCTCAAGGTCTGAGGATGTCAATTTGAGTAGAGAGAGATCTTTGACAAACTGGTCAAAATTATCTTGTGTAAAGTAAAAAAAAAAAAAAAATCCAGGGTAAGACAGTTATAAAGCTTACTATAAAAGTCCCCGAAAACCTTAGTGATAGTTTCAGGACAATGGGTGGGTGTGCCTTTATTTTGAATAAGTGATTCAGGAAAGGAATGAAAAAGGCGTGGGCGTAGCTTATTAACCAACATTCTGTGTGGCTTATTGGAAAATTCATAACATTTTTGTTTAGCCCACATCAGGGACTTGGCTGCTTTGCTAAGTGCTAAAGATTTGAAATTGTTACGTAATGATACTACCTTACGAAAGCCTTCAATCGTTGGGGTGCTCACAAGTCCACGCTCCGCAAGTTTCAAGTCCACCAGTAAAGATAGATGACGGCCCTCACTATCTCTCTTTGGACTAGAGTCCTTGGCAATGCATAAGCCTTGGAAGCAGGTTTGTGAGCCTCCCAAAGGGTAGATACCTTTTGTACCGAACCTACATTCAGCTGAAAAAACTCACCCAGATCCCTGGTAAGTCTTTCCTTGATGACTGGGGAGTTAAGAAGGTGATCATTAAGCTTCCAATGACAAGTCTTAGAGGTAGAGTGTTGTAGAGAAAGATCTAAGGAGATAGGGGCATTATCTGATCACGTAATGGGTGAGATATTAGAATCTACTGTATGGGGGAGTCATGGTGCTGATATGAAAAAATGGTCTAGAATAGATTTTATGGGCCATGGAGTAGAAGGTGTATTGTCTATGTGTGATGGATGTTTAATTCTCCAGGCATCAAACGAGCGGTGAGATCTGATATATTTTCAAAAGGAGGTGGCTTGGTATACCACCCTCTGTGATGGAGTGTCCCCAAAAAGTGTGTGTCTGTCTTTACTATGGGACATAACCCCCAACTATCATAAAGGGCTGGGAATAATGCTGAACAAGAAGAGAGAGCTCATCTACAAAACCAATTTGCCCAGAATTAGGTGCATATACATTTACCAGCGTGAACGAGGATGACAAGTATTCACAAACCTAGATGACAAACCTTCCGTGGGGGTCGATGTATTTATCCTCGACCCTAATAGGGCAAGATTTTTTAATAAGTACAGCTACACCGGCCTTACCAGAGGGGTCAGAGGCCACAAAAGATGTAGGGAAATATTTCGATTTCATCGAACCCCCAGCTCAAAAGTGAGTCTCCTGGATCATGACAATATCAGCCCCTGACATTCGAAAATCTTCAAGGGCAAGCCATCGTTTCTGAATGGAGTTCAGACCCTTAACATTATGAGAAATTAGTTTAAACGCCATAACATTTTAAGTGTATCTGCTTGTTGAGATAATGAACCTAGAAACCTGTAGTTCTTTAAACAGACATAAAACCCAATACTGGAAGATGAATATACATTTCACAAACTGCCCTAGGAACAAAAATAATAATAAAAAAAACAAGAGTGAGGAGACCCAGGAGGGGTCTGAAAAAAGAAAAAAGAAATAACATGATCATTACGTCTGAGAAGTAAATGCAACTCAGAAGACCTAGACTAAAGTCTTGGACAGTTTGGGCCACACTGCGACCCCCATCAGATGGAAATGTAGGGAGAAAGAATCTACCTGCTCTCCAGCAGGTATGTAGCATAAAAAAATAGCACAAAAAAACTGAGTACAAAAGAAAATAAACAAACTATACCCCATGAGTATCTCCAATTCTTCTGAGAACTTTTCAAGCTAATGTCCAGATCAAAAACAGATCAAATACAAACTGTCACAAAGGGAAAGGCAGGCCTGCTTGTAATTTGAAGCCATCAGCAACTGTCATCATCTCAGGGAGGACGTCTAGATATTTGAGAGCATTGAGGAGTGGAGAAGGATTTCTTCTGTTTACTCTGAACAGGGGCCCAGATCCAATTAGGCATTGTGGGAGTTGGACGAGCAGACCGAGCAGCAGGTGGGAAAAGAAAATCTTCTGGCAGAGGAGGTAGTCCCAGGCTTTTGATGAATGCTTCCCCTTCATGTAAATTGCAAAGGCAGTGTTGAGAACCATCACGGGGGACAATAAAGTGAAACTGAAAGCTCCAGAAATATGGGATGCAATGATTTTGCAAGTGGGAAGTGACTGGATGGAGGTTTCTCTGTTTAGCAAGAGTAATAGGAGAGAGATCATTGTAGATCTGGATTTTTGCCCCCTTATACTCAGTGGGTGATTTATCCCATGGAGCAAGGGTCAGGTTGTCCTTGCTGTCATAAAAATGGAAGCGGAATATGACGTCTCTAGGCCTAGCTCCAGAGGGCAGTTTGGGGCCCAGGGATCTATGGGCCTGATCCAGCCTCCAATCAATATCAGCAATTTTTGGGGCCAGTGTATTGAAAAGGCCCAGCAGGTAGGAGCACAAGGTATAACCCACAGTCTCTGGTATACCACGAAAACATAGATTTTGGCGTCTCTCCCTATTCTCCAGGTCCCCCTTTTGTAGTTGGAGCTGGGACACAGAGTGTTTCAATGAAAAGGATTCTTCCTCCAGTTCCTGGACATACTGGACAAGATTATCAAATGTAGTCTCTAAAGTATCTGCGCGTTCCCCTATTTGAGCAATTTCCCCCCGTAATTCCTGGAATAGTTTACCCACCTCTGCAGCAATGTTGCGTGTTAATTGATGGAGAAGAGCCTGGAGTTTCTTGTCCAGTAATTTGGGGGTTAAAACAGTCTGAGTATCTTGGGGGGACATTGCAGGGGTGAACGGGTCTGCGGGTGTAGGCAAGGCCGGGGATTGAGGCCTAATAAGGTATTTGTCCATCGCCGTATGATAGCATGGGTCCAGCAGCTGCCTATAACAGTGTTTTTGCTGGCAAATCTTACCCATGGGGTGCTTCAAGCATACAGGGAGTGTTTGTACTTACCCCTTTGGCGAATGGAGTAGGTTAGGGGAGGTATGGGGGCCCGGAGAGCAGATGGGATCCGGAGCTCAGCCTCTACACATATGCCATGACCAAAAGCCACGCATGTGCCCACCCCCATCTCTATTTTAAAGACTCGTGAGTGTATGTTTCTGTGCAGAAATGCATCTTTCTGCATGGTTATGTTATTCTAAAAACAGTGTTGCTCTCCTTTAAGAATTTTGTCAGCTCATCCACAACTGCGGTAATGGTCTAAAGAAAACAATACTTGTCCAGATATTGATGTGGCCTTCTGCATAAAACACAAATTAACGATCTGCCATCTCCTGTAAATCCATATAATATGGGAGTCTTAAGGCAGAAGAGACATTATAACAACTGGAAGGCATCAAATTGGATTATGTTTAAGTACTTGCATCATGCAGAGTACAGGACACTTCCACACAAGGGATGCATGTGCCATTGGGGTGCAAGAGGAAGGTGCTTAAAAAACTGATGTCAATCTGTCACAAAACTGGGCAACACAAATGGAGTCTTTAATGAAATTTAATGTGTAGTCCAGGGCAGACTTTTCAGAAAAGCAGTGAGCCAATCGGAGAGCAGGAAAGAATAACTTGTGGGTTGTTTGTAGACATACAGTTTATACAGTGGCTCCAGGTTATTCTATTGCATGTTTGTATATTTGTCCAGTTTTAGAAAATTGCAACATTTCCAAATCTGTATGGGAATGGCTAAGCAGTTGTAAACTTGAAGACCTTGCTCTGTGCTGTTATCATCTATATCAGGGATATGCAATTAGCGGACCTCCAGCTGTTGCAGAACTACAATTCCCATGAGGCATAGCAAGACTCTGACAGCCACAAGCATGACACCCAGAGGCAGAGGCATGATGGGACTTGTAGTTTTGCAACAGCTGGAGGTCCGCTAATTGCATATCCCTGATCTATATGGTTGCTCTATGCATCTTTGAGGCTGATTTACTAAATTAGGGCTTTTTTTTTAATTTGTCCCCTTATTTGTCCCCTTACTGGTTTAATCATAAAAACTAGCAATTGCTGCAATACCCACTTTCAATCCAGAGTGTCAGGATGTGCATCTGACCCCATATTCTTTGCTGCATCTGGCAGTAGCTCTTCATGCTGAGCTACCTGAGATGCTAGACAGCTCCCTCTCTGATCTTGTAGAACAACCTTGCCTTGTCTCTTGTTTCTGGTGAACCTTGAACTTTTTGCTCCTCCCATGAACCTCCTGACTTAAAGTGGTAGTAAACCGCAGCCTTTAAAAGAAAAAAATGCATTGCATACTAACACATTATGTGAAACTTACCCTTAAACAAAGCCCTCCACTGATGGCAGGGCTCCCATCTTCACCGGGTCTTTCTTCTGGGTTGGTGGGCTTCCGGATCTTTGATTGGAGGAGCCACGATAATGCATGTGCGTGGAAGTGGCTGTTCATAGCACAGGGCTTTGAAGTAAAGGTACAAGTGTGCTCTTCCTTCAGAGTGAATGCAAGGGTGACATCACTGGTGGCTTCACAAGTAAAAATCTCCTAAACGGTGTACGTTTAGGAGATATTTACTGTACCTATAGGTAAGCCTTACTATAGGCATACCTATAGGTAAAAATCAACCATAGGAGCCGATATCTTGCATTCCTGCAGTTGTCATTATCTCCAATACCACTCTTTACCGGCCTTTGGCTTGTTTCTTGGCTACGATTCTGCTTGATCCCAACCTGCAACCACTTGTTACTGACCTTTGGCTTTACTGACTATACATCTCTTTGATTCCTACTGACTAAATCTGCTAATGGACCCCAGCTTGTCCATCTCCTAAGAGGGTGACCATGAGGACTGCAGCCTGGTACTAACATTCAAGAATGTCTCCACCATCAGGAGCTCTGGTGAATACCTGTAAGTGCTTTGACCTCACACCTCAGGTCAGCCCGTGTAATCTGCAAGGCTGATCTGCTTGTGTATTTATCCAGTTGGTTTTTGGGAGCCTCTCTACTGCTAGCTACCGGTCTCCAAGCCTGACACCTGATCATGACACAGTGATCCCCAGCAAAATTATTTTCTGTCTGCCAGATTGAATGATGCCCAGTGTCATTCCAGACCAAGGAATCCTGAGAGTGCAGGGAGTCATGGACCCATTCCCTGAGGGGACTTCATCACAGCACCATACACTCAAAGAGGTTGTATTACTAAAGGCTACAGGAAGTTCACTTTTCAAGGGAATATTCACTTCACAAGGGAATTTTTCCCAGAGCTTAGTGAATGTGGTGAAATGTCACTTTGCAAATGTAGCACTGACTCCCGAAGGAGCGGCTGATTTGATTTGGTCCTGCACTCTAGTAACAACACCCCACTAACTTGGCTCTCTATCCCCTTGACACAGCTGTGGTGCAATACAATACAGTACGATATAATACAATGCAAGGTACCTGTATTGTAACCTCAGGATCCACTGGCTCCACCTGGTGGGGAAAATCAGTACGCCACAACACTGGATACTTAACCAGAAATATATTTTACTGTAGAATATTCAAAACAGGTGGTTACAGAAATTGTGTCATCCCAACGTAGGACGACAGCACAATATATTTCAATAGGAACAATTTAAAACAATATATATATATATATATATATATATATATATATATATATATATATGTCTGGATTAATACCTGGGAGCTCCCCTCATTTTAAAAGCTATGAATGAGATCTCACTTAAAGTACTTAGTCCGTGATCTTCTTTCTTCTCTAGATAAAATAACTCCTTTGTGATTTGTAATCCACAGTCTATGAAAAGTTAGGTTGAGGTGCTCCTGGTGTGGCTCCAATAACTAACTTACAACACTTGAGGCGCCAGAGTAGATAGCCCTCAAGCCTGCTCAGTGTCAGTTGCTCTGCTCCTCCTCCGTGGAACTACAAATTCCAGTGAGGCCTGTATGTGAGTCTAACTCCATGTAAAACTTAACAAACGGTGGGCCGTAACCCGCTCACCAACTGAATCGGAGCTTCGTGTGGTAACTTGGGTCCGGTGACTGCAGCTTGCTTCTCTGTCAGCTGGGCCAGTCGCTCTGTACCGCTCCGCTGGATGTATCCGGTCCTCCACTGCTCCGATGAGTGTCGCTGGACCTTCTCAAATCTTTCCTTTATTTCCATTTGGTGATCTGGCCAGTACCACACTTCCTTTCTTAGGTTGTCTCTACTCTAGATGGAGGGGCAATGGAGACACCTTACAAAAGCAGCATTGCCAGTCTGGGGATAGAGGCTGTTAATTGATCTAGTAGATTAAGGTCCGGTTCACACTGGTGTAACATGCCCTCCGATTTTGGGATCACATGTCATCTGACCTGTAAAAATCAATGAGCCATCTTATCTGGTTCGACTTGTGTCGGTCTGACTTTGGAAAAGGTTCCTGCACTACTTTGGTCAGACTTCTGTCTTTTCAACATTCCTTCTCAACATGTCTCCATTGGTGTTATTTTCCCTAAAGATGTTTTAGAAATGTTGTTCCATTGACATTTGATGTCAATCATAATTCATGTGGTGGACTTCATTATATAGATTTTTTTGTATTATTGATACACAATGTTTCAGTTTTATACTTTTCATAGTTCAATATATTTAAGTGCTGCATTTTTTTCCATTTGAATAATGTTCCCCAAGTAAGGTCCAAGGTCACTCATGATGGCTGTTACCGACCCATTAAATAAATAAAAAAAGCTCTTCCGCCGGCTAATGCTCCCACCGTTCTGGCAAATCCTGTGTCTAACAGTTCTTATATAGCTATGGGGCACGACCATGGGGTGAGGTCACCTGGAGACCCTGCCCTCTCGTGATGTCACAAACCCATCATGCCCGGGGCTGTGATGTTGGATTTACTTCGGGGGATCATATTCATTTTTAGTAAAGGAATTGTCAAAAACTGCCACATGTTTTTTGTTACACTACACTGTTTTTTTTGTGGGTGAATGGGTAGGGGTTGTGGGGAAGAGTCCCAGGTGCTTTGGGGTGGTGAAGCATACCCCCCCACCCCCTCATGTTGAGGGCATGTGGCCTGGTATGGTTCAGGGAGGGAGGGGGGTGCTTGCTTGTCCTCTAGTCTAGTATGGATTTTGGGGGGGACTCTATGCCATTTTTTTTTAATTTGCTGTAAAACCCTTTAGTGGCAGATTATGGTCTCCCCTGCTTCAAAGCACCCCCCCCCCCCCCATGTTGAGGGCAAGTGGCCTGGTGGGGTTCGGGGGCGCTCGTTCCTCCTCTCCCTTTTCCGGGCTGCATGCTCAGACAGGGGTCTACTATGGATTTTGGGGGGGACCCTTGGCCATTTTTTTGTAAATATGCCGTAAAACCCTTTAGTGGCAGATTATGGTCTCCCCCCTCCAAAGGACCCCCCCCCACGTTAAGGGCATATGGCCTGGTATGGTTCGGGTGCTCGTCCTTCTCCTTTCCTGGCCTGCCTGGCTGCATGCTTGTACAGAGGTCTAATATATATTTTGGGGTGACCCGCAATTTTTTTTTGTTTTTTTAATTTGGCGTAAAAAAAATACTAGACCACACTCGTTTCAAAGTCAGATTTCATTCATTAAATTTGCATGGAAGTCGGATCGATGTCGCAGGGCAAAGTCGGATTGGAAGTTGCACGACTTTTTGTATTGGAGCAGTGTGAACCTGGCTTCAGATGAACTTCCAAATTAAAGCTGAACTCCAGCTAACATGTTATAAGCCTTAGAGTGTAAGCTCCTTGAGGGTAGGGACTGATGTGAATGCCTGAATGTACAATGTGTATGTAAAGTGCTGCGTAAATTGACAGCACTATATAAGTACCTGAAATAAATAAATAAATAACAACACAATACAATACAGTAACAGCTTCTTTTTTTTTTCTTTTGGAATAAAGGTTTTACATAAATACAGTGGAACCTTGGATTACGAGCATAATCAGTTCCAGGAGAATGCTTTTAATCCAAAGCATTCGCTTATCAAAGCGAGTTTCCCCATGGAAGTCAATGAAAACGAAAATAATTTGTTCCACATTGACTTCTATTACATGCATTACCGCATGCGACCAGAGGTGGGGGGTGCCGGAGAGCCTCAGAAATACTCGTGGACAGCTCGGCTGAACTCAGAAAGCCTCGGAAACACTCAGGAACAGAGTATTTCCCAGTGTTTCTGAATATTTCCGAAGCGTTCCGAGTGTCCCTGGCGCCCCCGCACCTCTGGCCAAATGTGGCACATTAGCTTGAATTCTGCTCATTTTGCGAGACAACACTTGCAAACCGAGTCAGAATTAAAAAAAAAAATTGCTCGTCTTTCAAAAAGATTTTTATCCGCATTACTCGTAAACCAAGGTTCTACTGTAAATAAAAACTGACCATTGTGTAAGCACCCCTGTAAGTGGTAAATGATTTGTCCCAACCTTCTAACTGCCACTTTGTCTTGGACCGCTTGCTCTGTTAAAGGAAATTGAAAAATAACAGACTTATTGGCAGGATCACCAGGTAAAGGGGGAAAAAAAGCATAAGAAAAAAAAAATGAATTCACCACCTCTGCAATATATTGCATGTTTGCTTTTGGGTTTGGATAACCCTCCATTCCCTATAATTCCCATGGATTCCATTTCAGTTGCTGCTTTCTCCTGGCAATTAGCGATAAGACATGCAAAGAACCAACCGGGTCACCATCCTTTTATGAAAGCGAGATTATCAAGTCGGTAATGTGTGTATCCCCTACCCCCGTTAATCTGCCCTGCATTGACATACTAGGAACATCAATAATATTCCCTGCGTCTCCCTGACTGGCAGGCCATGTTTACCGGACAAGCGCGTAGCTCTCACCAGCCATTATACCTCATTTCGCTGACAGGCGTAATTGCAGCCTGTGGGTTTTGAAACCTTTTTTTTTTACGAAGACTGTACTGGTGTTGTTACCTTGTAGCAGCTAAAGGGTTAATGGTCTCTCCCGCCATGCATGTCAAGCTGTGTCCATAATTGCCCCTTTAGAACATAAAAACAGGGATTACCTATAATACGTACACTTGCAGAGAAAACGCTGTCAAGCTTTAAGTGAGGAGACGGAGCGGAGAGGAAAACAGTGTGCTGACTTCACTGTATTTGTTTTCCTTAAAGGGTTTGATTGACTTGTGTGGAATTATTACGGAATACGCCGTTCTACAAAGTGCCGGTTGCAATCGGGTTAATGCTGTGTTCTTGGTGGCGGAATGTCACCTATCCGTTTGCTGTCAGTTTGATAGGCCGAGTGCTGGCTTTTATATAGTTTTGTTTTTTTAGCTGATTTTCCTCTTTTGTTTTATTAGAGCAACAGGCACTGTATAGCACCAGGAGGTGTTAATTACAGCTATTTCTTTAAATTTGAAATGCAGTTTAAAGGACTTTATATTTTGTTGTTGCTTTATATATGGAATAACATTGTTATAAATTATAGTGCATTTGCAAGATTTTTTTCTCAGATAATATCTTATCTCCACCATCTACCCATCTCTAAGTACCATCCCACGTTTCTGCCCCCCTACCCACCTCCGAGCAACATCCCTTATCTCCACCCCCTACCCACCTCCAAGCACCATCCCCTGTCTTTGCCCCCTATTTACCTCTAGAGCAACATCCCTTGTCTCTTCCCCCTACCCACCTCTGAGCACCACCCCATGGTTATGCCCCCCTACCCACCTCCAAGCACCATCCATTGTCTCTGCCCTCTACCCACCTCCAAGCCACCTCTTTGCCTCCTACCCACCTCTGAGCCCCCCACCCACCTATTTGCCCTCTACCCACCTCTGAACAGCATCCCTTGTCTCTTCCCCCTACCCACCTCTGAGTATCATTCCTTGTATCTGCCCCCTACCCACCTCCAAGCACTTTCCCTTGTCTCTGCCCCTTATTCACATCTGAGCAACATCCCTTGTATCTTCCCCTACGCACCTCTGAGTACCAATCCTTGTATCTGCCCCCTACCTACCTCTGAGCACCATCCCTTATCTCTGTCCCCTATTCACCTCTGAGCACCATCCCTTGTCTCTTCTCCCTACCCACCTCTGAGTACCATTCCTTCTCCCTGCCCCCTACCTACCCCAAGCACAATCACTTGTCTCTGCCTCCTACCCACCTCCAAGCAACATTCCTTGTCTCTGCCCCCTACCCACCTCCAAGCCACCTCTTTTCCTCCTACCCACCTCTGATCCCTCCCACCCACCTCTTTGCCCCCTACCCTCCTCTGAGCAGCATCCCTTGTCTCTTCCCCCTACCCACCTCTGAGTACCATTCCTTGTATCTGCCCCCTACCCACCTCCAAGCACTATCCTTTGTCTCTGCCCCTTATTCACATCTGAGCAACATCACTTGTATCTTCCCCTACCCACCCCTGAGTACCATTCCTTGTATCTGCCCCCTAACTACCTCTGAGCACAATCCCTTGTCTCTGTCCCCTACCAACCTCCAAGCACCATCCCTTGTCTCTGCCCCCTATTCACCTCTGAGCAACATCCGTTGTCTCTGCCTCCTACCCACCTCTGAGTACCATTCCTTGTCTCTGCCCCCTACCTATCTCTGAGCACAATTCCTTGTCTCTGCCCCCTACCCACCTCCAATCACCATCCCTTGTCTCTGCCCCCTATTCACTTCTGAGCAACATCCCTTGTCTCTTCCCCCTACCCACCTCTGAGTACCATTCCTTCTCTCTGCCCATTACCTACCTCCGAGCACAATCCCTTGTCTCTGCTCCCTACCTACCTTCGAGCACAATCCCTTGTCTCTGCCCCCTACCCACTTCCGAGCATAATCTCTTGTCTCTGCCTCCTACCCACATCTGAGCACCATCCCACATTTCTGCCCCCTACCCACCTCCAAGCAACATCCATTGTCTCTTCCCCCTACCCACCTCTGAGTATCATTCCTTGTATCTGCCCCCTAACTACCTCTGAGCACAATCCCTTGTCTCTGCCCCGTACCCACCTCCAAGCATCATCCCTTATCTCTGTCCCCTATTCACCTCTGAGAACCATCCCTTGTCTCTTCCCCCTACACACCTCTGAGTACCATTCCATCTCTCTGCCCCCTACCTACCTCTGAGCACAATCCCTTGTCTCTGCCTCCTACCCACCTCCAAGCAACATCCCTTGTCTCTGCCCCCTACCCACCTCCAAGCCACCTCTTTTCCTCCTACCCACCTCTGAGCCCTCCCGCCCACCTCTTTGCCCCCTACCCTCCTCTGAGCAGCATCCCTTGTCTCTTCCCCCTACCCACCTCTGAGTATCATTCCTTGTATCTGCCCCCTACCCACCGCCAAGCACTATCCTTTGTCTCTGCCCCTTATTCACCTCTGAGCAACATCCCTTGTATCTTCCTCTACCCACCTCTGAGTACCATTCCTTGTATCTGCCCCCTAACTACCTCTGAGCACAATCCCTTGTATCTGCCCCCTACCAACCTCCAAGCACCATCCCTTGTCTCTGCCCCCTATTCACATCTGAGCAACATCCCTTGTCTCTGCCTCCTACCCACCTCTCAGTACCATTCCTTGTCTCTGCCCCCTACCTACCTCTAAGCACAATCTCTTTTCTGTGCCCCCTACCCACCTCCAAGCACCATCCCTTGACTCTTCCCCCTATTCACCTCTGAGCAACATTGTCTCTGCTACCTACCTACCTTCAAGCACAATCCCTTGTCTCTGCCCCTACCCACTTCCGAGCATAATCTCTTGTTTCTGCCTCCTACCCACCTCTGAGCACCATCCCACATTTCTGCCCCCTACCCACCTCCAAGCAACATCTCTTGTCTCTGTCTCCTAAACACCTCCAAGCCACCTCTTTGCCCCCTACCCACCTCTGAGCCCCTCCCCCACACCTCTTTGCCCCTTACCCACCTCTGAGCACAATCCCTTGTCTCTGGCCCCTACCCACCTCCAAGCACCATCCCTTGTCTCTACCTCCTCCTCTAAGCAACATCCCTTGTCTTTGCCCCCCACCCACCTCTGAGCACTATCCCACATTTCTGCCCCCTCCAGAGCTCAAATGATTAAACCCTTAACACCTGAGAGCAGCTAAATACCAATAGTGATTCACTCATAAATACCAAATAAATCAATAAATAAAGTGCAGTGCTCCAATTAGTATAACCCACTACATGCTGTAATATAAAGTGCTAAAAAATGAACAAAGCGATATAATATGATCAATAGTGACCACACATATACATAAATGATGTCCGATGTTTATAAATAAAACACCCATGTGTAATAGATCAATTGTCTGCGCAAGTTTTATTTTTTTTTATTTTTATTTAATAAAGGGCTTGTCAAACATTTGGGTGTCTTGTGAGGTTTAATTATTTATTTTTTATGCATAAGTGGAGATAGTAATTCAGAAGGAGTGGGTATTATTAAATGGGGCTTTCAGATTATACTGAGCCTCTTGCTCACAGACCCCCACAGCTTGGATCAATGTAAGTATGCATATATCATACCTGTGGGATGCCAGAGGAAGCTGGAAGTCACTATAGTACACTCCTCCATCTTCTGGGTACCATGCCATTCGTATGACCTGCTGCCTCTTGAACACAGGAGGTTGCTCATTTGGCAGGGGCACTGGCTGAAAAAAAAAAAAAGATATCTGCATGATGCCTGCAGCTATAGGCATCATCCAGATATCTCCTCTTCAAGTCCAGGACATCATATGACGTCATACGGGCGGGAAGTGGTTAATCACACATTTTACACAGCATTTGCAAACTTCTGAATGCAGGCGGAGGGGGATCTGATGTCATGCTGAACACCATAGAGCAGGGTGCCAAGTGTAATTTGAGATCTGAGTGGAGGAAAAGAACCCTTCTCCTCATTTAGGTATTTGTTTGTACTCCTCCCTGATTAGTCTCATAGGGAAACGTGCACAGCTGAGGCTGTCAAGCACATACTATGTGCTGTAGAGGGGCAGGACCATCTTCTGGGATTGCTTTGTGTTGGCATAGACTGAAAAGACTCATGAAGATCGCAGAGGAAGGAGAGAGGAGATGGATATCACACTTAGTGCTTTGGATTGAGGCAAGCACACACTATATAAAAGTACGATGCTACAGCGCTCACCAAAAAAACATAGATCATGAATAATTATAAATCAAACAAGTGTGAAAAATTGATCAAATGATGATGTGAAAATATGTAAATATGTAAACTTCCCATATATAAAGTGCTTTTGTGCTCCAATCGTTAAAAGTGCAATTTTTCTCCAAACTTCAAGGTGTTACACCCACCCTTCCTGTGTCCCCACTCACCAAATGGAATGGACTCCTGGCTTTTCAGTCCAGGGGTAATTTAAGCTGAATCGCTGGGCAGAAGGATCATATGAAGGTAATATCACCAGAAATAGTACACACTATAAAAGGATATGCTTTGTTTATTTTTCCTTTCATAGGTTTACAACCATTTTAAACATATGCTGAGTGTAATCTGAGATCTGAGTGGATGGATTGGACTAGCAGCCATCTACACGGTCTCATCGGGCAACATGCACAGCTGAGACTATAAATCACCTATTGTGTGCTGGGGGGTGGGCGAGATTGTCTGTTGTTGGCACATACTGGGAGAAGTGACACACGCAGATAGCAGAAGAAGGAGAGTGTAAACGGAAATCAGACTCGGTGCTTGGGATTGAGGCAAGTGCACACTATAGTATGGTATGCTTTGTTCATTTTTCATTTCGGAGGTTTACAGCTGCTTTAACCACTTCCCAGCCGGCCTATAGCAGATTGATGGCCGGGAAGTGGTTCACTTATCCTGACTGGGCATGATATGACGTCCAGCAGGATAACATTTTGGCGTGCGCCCACGGGGCAAGCAGCGTGGCGATCGTGAGTGTGGCGTGTCAGTCTGACACGCCGCATCTCCAATCGTGGTAAGAAGCCTCTGACAGAGGCTTCTTACCACGTGATCAGCTGTGACCAATCACAGCTGATCATGGTGTGAACCAGGAAGTGCCGGTAAACGACATTCCTCGGTTCGCGCTGACAGGGAGAGATGATCGATGGCTCTCCCTGTCAGAGGGGGGTCTGTGCTGATTATAAGCACGTTGATTATCAGCATAGCGCATCAGATGTGCCACCACAGCTGCCAAAAAGTGCCCATAAGCTACCAGTCAGTGCCCCATACAAAAAAAACAGATGACAGTTCCCCACACAGTGCCAATAAGTGCCCATATCAGTGTCCATTAGCGCCCATCAAAGTGCCAATCAGTGATCATCTTAATGCCAATTAGTGCCAACCACAGTGCCAGTCAGTGCCCATCACAGTGCCAATCAGTGCCCAGCCGTAAAACTTGTCAGTACCTCATCATAAGTGCTGCCTGTCAGTGCCACCAGTCAGTGCCAATCAGTACTACCTATCAGTGCCAATCAGTGCTGCCTGTCAGTGCCCATCACAGCCACCAGTCAGTGCCCATCACAGAAGCATGTCACTGCCCAACAGTGCCACCTATCAGTGCCCATCAGTGCTGCCTATCAATGCCCATCAGTGCTGCATATTAGTGCCGCCTATTGGTGCCCATCATTGCTGCATATCAGTGCTGCCTATCAGTGCCCATCAATTCTACATATCAGTGCCTCCTCATCAGTGCCCATAAGTGCCAACTCATCAGTGGTCATCAGTGCTGCCTCATCAGTGCCCGTCAGTGAAGGAGAAAACAAAATTTTATAACCGAAATGAAGAAAAACATTATTTTTTTCAAAAATTTCCGTCTTTTCTAGTTTGTTTAAAAAAAGTTAAAAACTGAGTACAAGTACCACCAAAAGAAAGCTCTGTTTATGGGAACCACATGATACAAATTTAGTTTGGTTACAGTGTTGTATGACCGCGCAATTGTCATTCAAAGTGTGACAGTGCTGAAAGCTGAAAATTATCCTGGGCGAGAAGGGGTCGAAAAATGCCCGGTATTGAAGTGGTTAAAAAAGATTAGGTTTACAACTATTTTAATCCAGATAATCGAATATGCTGTAATATTTAGAGGGCTCCTATAACATTTTGGAAACCTGCCAGAAGGTGGACATCACACTGTGGCTGAATGAAAGGCCTTTTAATGCCGTGTACTGGACACATGGTTGGACTTTTTTCGGCAAAAAAGGTCAGACGTAATAATTTGATCGGATATTCCGATCGGGTGTGGGCTTCATCTGACTTTTTTTTTCAAAAATTCTGTTGGACCTAGAAATAGAACATGTTTTAAATCTTTCCGACGGAATCAATTCCTATCGGGAAAACCGTTCGTCTGTATGCTGGTCCGACGGACCAAAAACGACGCAAGGGCAGCTATTGGCTACTGGCTATTGAACTTCCTTTTCTAGTCCCGTCGTACATCATCACGTTCTAAACGAACAGACTTTGGTGTGATCATGAAGTTCAATGCTTCCGAGCGTGCGTCAAATTGTTTCTGAGCATGCGTAGGAATTTTGTGCGTCGGACTTGCTACAGACGATCGGAAAATATCCGATTAGTACTTTTTCCATTGGAAAAATAGAGAAATTGCCAGCAAAAGTCCGATGGAGCATACACACGGCGCTCCTCTGACTTTTTCTGGCGGGATTTCTGATCGTGTGTACGGGGCTTAAAACATATATATAAAAAAAAAATTGAAAAAGAAAAAACTCTTAGCCCTTGTACACACGGTCGGACATTTCGACGGAAAATGTCTGATCGGACCGTGTTGTCGGATAATCCGACCGTGTGTGGGCTCCATCTGACTGTTTCCGTCAGAATATCCGACTGACAAAGTTTTATAGCTGGGCTATAAAATTTTCCGACAACATGATCGATCATTTGTAGAGAATTCCGATTGGACAAAGTGCCACGCATGCTCAGATCAAATTCCTAGACTAAAGCTATTGGCTACTAGCCTGAACGTAGTCCGGTCGTAACGAAATTACGTCATCACGTTACGAACGATCGGATTTTCCGACAACTTTGTCCGACCGTGTGTATGCAACACCAGTTTCGGACAAAATCCGACAGATTTTGTTGTTGGAATGTCCGACCGTGTGTACAAGGGCTAATGCCGCGGCCTGACGAAACGAATACGTCGGACAATTCGATCGTGTGTGGGCTCCATCGGACCTTTGCTGTCCAAAAATATGTTGGACTTTAGAAATAGAACATGTTTCAAATTTTTCGGCCGGAACTCCGCCGGACCCAGTTCCTATGGAGAAATCCGTTCGTGTGTATGCTGGTCCGACGGACAAAAACCGACGCTAGGGCAGCTATTGGCTACTGGTTATGAACTTCCTCATTCTAGTCCGATCGTACGTCATCACATTCGAATCCGTCGGACTTTGGAGTGATTGTGTGTGTCCAAGTCTGTTCATTCGGAAAGACTGTCGGAACTCCGCCGAAAATCCATCGGGAAGACTGTCGGACCTAATCCGTTGAAAAGTCCGGTCGTGTGTACGCGACGTAATGCCCCGTACACACGGTCAGATTTTCCAACGGAAAATGCTCGACAGGAGCCTTTTGTCGAAAGTTCCGACCGTGTGTAGGCTCCATCGGACATTTTCCATAGGAATTTCTGTCACACAAAATTTGAGATCTGGTTCTCAAAACAAAATCCGTTTGCGTAAATTCCGATCTTATGTACACAATTCCGACGCACAAAGTTCCACGCATCCTCAGAATAAATTACGAGATGCAAGCGCTCGGTCTGGTAAAACTACCGTTCGTTATGGAGGTAGCACATTCGTCACGCTGCCCTAAACTGAAGAGCAGTAACAATCGGAAAAGCACGAGGCTGAAAAGCGCGAATCGTCTGTCACCAAACTTCTACTAACACGAGATTATCGGAAGGAGCCCAAAGGGTGGCGCACTGGGTATTGAACTTCCTCTTTCTAGTGCCGTCGTACGTGTTGTACGTCACCGCGTTCTTGACAAATTCCGAGCAACTTTGTGTGACCGTGTGTACGCAAGACAAGTTTGAGCCAACATCCATTGGGGAAAAAAACATGGATTTTGTTGTCGGAATGTCCGATCGTGTGTACGCGGCATAAGAGTCTTGCAAACAATCCAGTATTATATTATTCTCCAGCAGCAGCATAATAGGCAGAAAGTCAATTAACACTTATTAACAGCTTTCCCTGCACCTTCTCTTTTGCACTTTGTTAAATGTTAATATTTCCAAGGATTGATGGAATCTGGAGGTGTAGATTTTCTTTCTTGTTGTCTTAACTCAGTCTAATATTGGTGCTTCATCATAACTAGTGTACCCAGTTGTTTCATTACATGACAGAGGAGCAGGAGCTTGAGTCATTTATCCACCTAATGGTCCTCCAGACACTCCGTTATATATTTCTTCACATTTCCCGACCTGACACCGAGGTGTTAATTGTTCTTTGGGTGTATTTTAATACCTTGCGTATGATTGGCACATTGGGTCCCAGTAGCCAAGTTTTAGACTTTGAAGGAGATCTAAATTACTTCCATTTAGTCAACATGTATATATATATATATATATATGATTAGTAAGACAGCGATTAGCTTATTTTTAAAGCTACACTGCCGCTTAACAACGTAATCTTATAAAAAAAAGATATCCTTTGAAGCTGAATTCCAGGTATGGATATTTTACATAGTTGTATTGGTCCAGCTTGGAGTAATGTAGGTTGCCTTAAAAAAGTATTCATACCCCTTGACATTTTCCACGTTTTTGTGACGTTTCAAATAAAAATGTAAATGTATTTTATTGGGATTTTATGTGATACACCAACACAAAGTGGCACATAATTGTGACATGGAAGGAATTTTTAATTTTTTTTACAAATAAATATGTGAAAACTGCGCCATGCATTTGTATTCAGCCCCCTTTACTCTGATACCCCTAACTAAAATAGTGGAACCAATTGCCTTCAGAAGTCACCTATTTAGAAAAATAAAGTCCACCTGTGTGTAATTTAATCTCAGCATAAATACAGCTGTTCTGTGAAGCCCTCAGATGTTTGTTAGAGATCCTTAGTGAACAAACAGCATCATGGAGGCCAAGGAACACATCAGACAGGTCAGAGATGATGTTGTGGAGAAGTTTAAAGCAGGGTTAGGTTATAAAATTAAATATCCCAAGCTTTGAACATCTCACGGAGCTCTGTTCAATCCATCATCCGAAAATGGAAAGAGAATGGCGCAACTGCAAACCTACCAAGACATGACCGTCCACCTAAACTGACAGGCCCGGGCAAGGAGAGCATTAATCAGTGAAGTAGCCAAGAGGTCCATGGTAACTCTGGAGGAGCTGCAGAGATCCACAGCTCAGGTGAGAGAATCTGTCCACAGGACAACTATTAGTCGTGTGTTGCACAAATCTGGCCTTTATGGAAGAGTGGCAAGAAGAAAGCCACTGATGAAAGAAAGCCATAATAAGTCCCATTTCCAGTTTGCGAGAAGCCATGTGGGGGACACAGCAAACATGTGGAAGCAGGAGCTTTGGTCAGATGAGACAAAAATTTAACTTTTTGGGCTAAAAGCAAACTGCTATGTGTGGCGGAAAACTAACACTGAACATTACTCTGAACACACCATCCCCACTGTGAAAATTGGTGGTGGCAGCATCGTGTTGTGGAGAGGCTTTTCTTCAGCAGGGACAGGGAAGCTGGTCAGAGTTAATGAGAAGATGGTTGGAGCCAAATACAGGGTAATCTTAGAAGAAAACCTGATATGTCGCATACGCACGATCGGACATTCTGACAACAAAATCCATGGGATGTTGGCGCAAATTTGTCTTGCATAGACACGGTCACACAATGTTGTTGGAAATTCCAAACGTCAAGAATGCGGTGAGGTACGACGAGCTGAGAAAATTGAGGTTCAATAGCCAGTGTCGCTCTTCTGCTTGATTCAGAGCATGCGTAGAACTTTGTGCTTCGGAATTGTGTACACACAATCGGAATTTCCAACAATATATTTTGTTGTCGGAAATTTTGAGATCCAGATCTCAAATTTTGTGTGTCGGAAATTCCGATGGAAAATGTCCGCTGGAGCCTACACATGGCCAGAATTTCCGACAAAAAGTTCCCATCAAACATTTTTTGTTGGAAAATCCGACCATGTGTACGCGGCATTAGAGTCTACAAAAGACTTGAGACTGGGGCGAAGGTTGACCTTCCAGCAGGACAACGACCCTAAACATACAGCCAGAGCTACAATGGAATGGTTTCGATCAAAGCATCTTTATGTGTTAGAATGGCTCGGTCAAAGTCAAAAATCTAACTGAGAATCTGTGGAAAGACTTGAAAATTGCAGTTCACAGACGCTCTCCATCCAATCTGACAGAGCTTGAGATATTTTGCAAAGAAGAATGGGCAAAAAATGTCCCTCTCTAGATGTGCAAAGCTGGACATTACCAAAAAGACTTGGAGCTGTAATTTCACTTTTCGCACATTTATTTATTTGTAAAACTTTTTGAAAACCATTTATCAATTTCTTTCCACTTCACAATTATGTGCCACTCTATCACATTAAAATCTCGATAAAATAAATGCATTGAAGTTTTTGGTTGTAACATGACAAAACGTGGAACATTTCAAGGGGTAGGAATAATTTTTTAAGACACTCTTAGCCCCTGTACACACGGTCGGACATTTCAACAACTAAATCCGTCGGATTTTGTCCGTCGGATTTTGCACATCGGATCTTGTCAGAAACTGTTGCATACACACGGTTGGACAAAGTTGTCGAAAAATCCGATCATTCAGAACGTGATGACGTAATTTTGTTACGATGGGACTACGTTCAGGCTAGTAGCCAATAGCTTTGATGTAGGAATTTGATCTGAGCATGCGTGGCACTTTGTCCGATCGGAATTCTCTACACATGATCGGAGTATGTCCTATCGGACCAGTTTGTCGGAAAATATTTCCAGCAAGTTTGAAAATTTGGTCTGAAGGATATTCCGACGGAAACAGTCCGATGCATACCACACACAGTCGTATTATCCGAAAACACGGTCCGCTAGGACACATTCCAACAGATTCTCTGACCGTGTGCACAAGGGCTAAGCAAGGCTAACCTACTGGTACAGTAAATATATCCTAACCATGCACCGTTTAGGAGATATTTACTATAAAAGCATCCGGCGCATGCGTACCATTCTCAAAATGGACAGTGCCATCCATTCAGATCTCTGTGCCTAAGCCATGACTCCGTGGGAGTGACATCATCATGGCTCGGCCATTTAGTTGGCTGCAGCCTGCCAACCCTGAAGGAAGACCGGGAGAAGATGCAAGCAACCTACAGCATTGACAGGGCTTCGTTTTTTAGGTAAGCCTGTCTAATGTGTAATTGGATTTCAAATGAATGGCACTGCAATGTACCACAGCCCTAGGCACTGAGGAAGGTGCCCTCTGCGTGGGCATTGACAGCTCATCACCCACGGAAGTAAATACCGCAGGGACTGGTGGGGGAGGGGGTTGAGGGTATGTAGGTTGTTGGTACAACATTTCAGGTTGTCTGAACAGGTGTACCTACGCTAAAAGCCGCCTGAAACAAAACCACAGCTTACATAGAATGAAATATGGAAATATGGGAAGCTCCTAGTTTTTTTTTTTTTTTATCTTGGTACAGATTTTCTAAGCTATGATGAAATGAAAAAGAGAAGTGCCCACACATAGGTGCTCATCTTTTTCTTTCTTGCCTTTTTTTTTTTTTTTTTTTGCTTTGTGTTTTATTCACCCAGATGCTATTGAATGTTAGGCAAATATAATTCCTTTTTGAAATCTAATGGGAAAAATAATTTGAGATGAGTAATTTTCAATTAACTAAATGTTAAATTATAACTACATTTTTCCAGAGAGAATAAAATATTAACTAGAAAGGGTACATCATTTAAAAATTAAATTTAGCCTAATTTGATGTTTTATTATATTCGGAAAAAAATGTAAAACATAATGTATACTTTTATTAATTGATAAATAATTTAGGAACTAATTAATACCAGCCATGTAAACATCAGATGCTTATTATATTATTAAAAAATAACGACAATGTCAATTCTGCTAAATTAAATTGTAAAAAAATGATTTGTAAAAATGATGATAATGATGATGATGATCATCATCATCTGATTATCAATTTTATTTGATCCAACCAATTTATAAATATATATTTAAAAATTAAATAAAGTGTTTTGTAAATTAGACTTGTACCGAATTGAAAAACAGACATCAATCATAACACTTTGAACTTTTCCAGCTTATTCTAGCCTCAAAGGTAGTAACGTACATTATGAAACTTTTACCTAAAGTTAGTGCTAATTTTGATGTCCAATTTCGAATTTAGTTTTAGTCATAGTCTTTTGACTAAAATGCCATTTTAGTTTTAGTAGTTTTAGTCAACTGAATTGTTTTAGTTGTGGTCGTATTTTATTTATCTGAGTTGTTTTAGTTTTGGTTGTATTTTAGTCATCTGAATTGTTTTAGTTTTGGTTGTATTTTGGTCATCTGAATAGTTTTGTTTTTAGTCGTATTTTAGTCATTTGAATTGTCTGAATTGTAAGCCAACACGGAAAGAAGACCGGTTGAAGATGGAAGCGGTGTCAGCCGCTTCCATCGAATTTCAATCCATCCAAATTTGAGATTACATTTTTTTCACTGACCTTTACAGAGTTCAATACCGGGGACACTTTTAACCCCTTCCTGCCCAGGGCAATTTTCTGCTTGCAGGGCTTTGAATGGCATCTTTGAATGACAATTTTGCGGTCATGCAACACCGTACCCAAACCAAATGTTTAATATTTTGTTCACACAATGAGAGATTTTTTTTGGTGGTATTTAATCACCACTGAGTTTTTTTTACTTTTTGCTAAATAAACACAGCTTATCGACACCATTGACCACCTGCTCCTCCTCAGCAAACTACACTCCCTTGGCTGGGTGATTCTGCTTTATCCTGGTTCTCCTCCTACCTATCTCAGTGCACTTTCAGTGTCGCTTGCAACTCCATCTCCTCCGCTCCTCTTCCTCTTTCTGTTGGGGTACCCCAAGGCTCTGTCCTTGGGCCCCTCCTATTCTCGCTCTATACCTCTTTCCTGGGCCAGTTGTTAACCTCCCATGGCTTCCATCACCACCTCTACGCTGACAACACCCAGATCTATCTCTCCACTCCTCAACTCACCCCCTCGATCTCCTCACGGATCTCAAACTTACTGAATGACGTCTCGTTATGGATGTCGCACCACTTTCTCAAACTCTGTCTTTCTAAAATTGAGCATATTATATTTCCTCCTTTCTGGTCCCCCCCCAATGACTTTACCATTAAGAGCAACAGCACAACCATCGGTCCCTGCACACATGCCAGGTGCTGGGTGTAATCCTTGACCTCTCCTTCAGCCCCCCATATCCAATTACTGGCTAAATCCTGCCGCCTCCACCTCTGCAACATCTCCAGAATTTGACACTTCCTGACTAATGACACCACAAAGCAACTTGGCTACTGCAACTTTCTCCTTAATGGCCTACCCTTATGTAAGCTATGCCCCCTCCAGTCTATTATGAATGATGTTGCTAGACTCATACACCTCACTAACCGATTTGAATTCAAAATGTTAACCACAACGTACAAGGCCATCCACAACATCGTTCCCAGCTACACCACCAACCTCATCTGCAGATATCGCCCAAATCATCCCCTCCACTCCTCCACAGGATCTCCTGCTCTCTAACTCCCTTGTTACCTCCTCCCATGCTCACCTTCAAGACTCCTCCAGAGCCTCTCCCATCCTATGGAACTTCCTGCCCTGGTATGTCCGATCAGCCCCTAATCTGTCCATCTTTAGGAGATCCCTGAAAACTCACCTTTTCAGGGAAGCCTATCCCACACCCACCTAACAACAGTCCCCCGAGCCACCTACCATCAAATCATTCCCTGCATCTATTACCTTTTGTACCACCACCCCCTCCCTTTAGAATGTAAGCTCTACGAGCAGGGCCCTCCTGTCCCTTCTGTATTGAACTGTACTGTAAATGTGTTGTCCCCCCTCTACATTGTAAAGCACTGGTGTAAACCGTTGGTGCTGTATAAATCATGTATTATAATAATAATAATATAATAATAATAAATAAATGATAAAAGACTATACATTTTGGGGAAAAAACATGTTTTTCTTCATTTCTGTTATATCATTTTGCAAATAAATATTGTTCCTTGATATATTTGGGTCAAAGTGTATTCTGCTACGATTTATGACCAGGGATAGAGAATGGGGATTATAGCGGTGCCAGGAAAAAACACATTTAAATAGTCTAAGTAAAAAAAAAACATTATTACATAAACAGAATACATGGAAGACAAATAAAGAGCATCAAAATACAACATACAATAAAATGCGCGGGTGCGCTACAAATAGCGATTACATTTACAGACACAAGTAAAAGAGGATGGGCCTAGATCTTGTAGAGGCCAGTAGTACAGGTAATCAAGTCCTACATGTTTCGCCAATACATTGGCTTCTTCAGGGAAATTATATATGCCTGTGCCAAGAGTAGGGATGAGCCGAACACCCCCCAGTTCGGTTCACACCAGAACCTTTGAATGGACCTAAAATTCATACGAACTTTAGAACCCTATTAAAGTCTATGGGACTCGAACGTTCGAAATAAAAAGTGCTAATTTTAGAGGCTAATATGCAAGATATGCAACAGACAACACCAGCAATAAGGGGTATCTTCAGGTGTAAACTGTGCTGGAGGCACAAAACACCCACTTTAACTCCTGCAGCTGCCTGTATTAGAGAACACCAGCAATAAAGGGTAGATACAGGTGTATACTGTGCTGGAGGCACACAACACCCACTAACTCCTGCAGATGCCTTTATTATAGAACACCAGCAATAAAGGGTAGATACAGGTGTATACTGTGCTGGAACACCAGCAATAAAGGGTAGATACAGGTGTATACTGTGCTGGAGGCACACAACACCCACTAACTCCTGTAGATGCCTTTATTATAGAACACCAGCAATAAAGGGTAGATACAGGTGTATACTGTGCTGGAGGCACACAACACCTACTAACTCCTGCAGATGCCTGTATTAGAGAACACCAGCAATAAAGGGTAGATACAGGTGTATACTGTGCTGGAGGCACACAACACCACTTTAACTTTAAGTTGCCTGAGAAAAGAACACACTGTCCCTGCCTATCTAGCTCTTTCGCTGCATGCCAGAACACACTACACAAGGCCGCCACGCTGGCAGCCTTACATAGTGTGGGGCGTGTACTAAACCCCCTGAGCTATAATTGGATCCTGCCTGTGGCCAATTATGGCTCTCCTCGCTGCCGGCGCTGTGACTGGCCAAGCATGCGGGGTCACCGTGCATGCTTGGCCAACCATGAGCCATCAATGCACTGCAATGGCGTAGTGCATTGTGGACTGTTCGTGCCACACGAATTTGGTGCGAATGGTCCACAAAGTTCTTAATTCGCCGAACGGCCGATGTTTGAGTCAAACACCGAGCTCATCCCTAGCCAAGAGTAAAGTTTCTAAAAGGACACACAAAGAAAGCAACATACATTTATAATACAGTATCAGGTCTAAATACATTTATTATAAGTTCAGAATGCATGGCATGGTAATAGGCATGGTCATAGAACTTTACAGCCTGTGCATCAATAATGCACTACAAATACATACCCCCAGGCCACAAATGAGCACCAAAAATGGGAAGAGGGGACCAAAAAAAGCCACTGGCTCCGCACCGCATCTATGGCTGCAGGGGGCGAACAAGGACCTAGCAATCAAAAAAAAAAAACAACATTAAAATGTCAGTTAATTTATTGGAAAGATATTGGGATAAACAAAAAAATCCCAAATGTATGGGGCTAACATAGCCTTGATTACTTACACTTATAAATTGAAATCAATAATAAAGCAGGGGCACCGAGATTGAATGGTTTGCTGTGTAAGGAGCTTTAATGTGAGCAATAATTAGCACAGATCGTCCAACATGTGTGGCTGAATAGAAATAAACAGCCAGTGGATTGCTAAATATGAAGCATAGTGTGTATGCTGAATGAAAAGTCTGATAACTAAAGGAGGGAAAAGGCTCACCTAATGCTCCGCAGACTGACTAACAACCAGCCCCCAATTTGGGGTATAGGAATCAAGCCGCATACACTCAAGATGTTGATTTGCAGCATTAAGGTGTTTAAGGTAGTCTATAGCTGTGATATGAAACCTAAAAATGAGAAGAAGGCTATCAGTGATAAGGAGTATGTAGGAAAAGACACTATGGCGGTATAGAATCAAAGTTCAGTAGATTACCTTGACAAAAACAGCAGCAGCATGTATTCTGCTACATTTCTTTGGTGAAAATAACCCACATCAGTGTGGATTATTTAGTCTGTACGAAAGTTATGGCGTCTACAAATTATGGGATATATATCTGAAAATTGATCAATCCTGATGTACCAACGGCCTATCTCATTTCTTAAGACCTACATGTCAGAACAGTACAAATACCCCCCAAATGACCCCTTTTTGGAAAGTAGACAGTCCAAAGTATTTAGTAAGAGGCATGGCAAGTTTTTTGAAGTTGAACTTGGAATTTTGAAATGGAAGAAATAAAAAAAAAAAACGTGGTACAGATGGGCTGTGATTGGCCCTGTCTGTACCATGTGATCACACTTTCCAATCACAGGTTGCCTGGCCTTTGATCCAAGATCGCAGCCTGTCTGACCAGTAAATGGGGGGGGGGGGGGGCAAACATATTCTCTCCTCTGACTTTCAGCAGGGGTCTCATCCCCACAACCCTTACCCAGTGGTTGTGGGAGTCTGCGGGTGAGAGGCTTATTCGAATCTGGAAGTCCCAGATAAGCTCTCCCCCCCCCCAAAAAAAAAATGATACTGAAAGGTTTGACAAGTCCTTTGTTAAAATAAATTAAAATCCCCCAAAAATGTTGCCAATCCTGATACCTGCCGCTGTATCGCTATATAAGAAAAAAGTCATGACCTGCTCAGCACAATCGATCCCGGATCTGTCATCAGATATATAACAGAAGGGGCAGGGATAGTGGCGACATTATTGCCCAAATATGGCCATGTGGTATTGCCCAAATAGTGCCATGGCTATATCAGGGCAATGTAATTGGCCAAATATGGCAATGTGGCCATATTTAGGCAACAATGATTCCATTTCCATTTACTTACATGACTGGGGATTTCCGGAAATGTAAGTGAATAGGCCAGGTGAGGTCAGTGGTTGGCATGGCCCCATTCACTTACATATCAGAGTTTGCCGCCTGTAAAATTTGACCAGTAGCATTAAAATTCCCTCATTGTGATGCAAAGAATCATACTTCTGGCAATGTACACCCATACGCTTGTAGGGCGGTCAAGGGGCTGTAAAAAATGTGCCCGAGCCTTTCTACTAGGAGGAAGCCCTTGTACACACGGTCGGACATTCCGATGGCAAATGTCCGATCGGACCGTGTCAGACTGTGGACAGTGGGAGTATATAATGCCCCAGGCTTGGTGATCAGTGGGAGTAAAAAAAATACACAGAACCACTGTGGTTAGGAGTTGGAGAAATAATGCCCCATCATTGGTATAAGTGGGAGGAATAGTGCCCCATCATTGGCATATGTTTTGAGGAATTACACCCCCATTGTTGGTGTCAGTGGAAAGAATAGTGCCCCATTGTTGGTGTCAGAGGAAGAAAATGTGCCCCATCCTTGGTGTTAGTGGAGGGTATAGTGCCCCATTGTTGGTGTAAATGGGAGGAGTAATGTTTCATCTTTAGTGTCAATGGAAGAACTAGTACCCCATCATTGGTGTCAGTAGGAGGAATAGTGCCCCATCATTGGTGTCAGTGGGAGGAATAGTGCCCCATCATTGGTGTCAATGGAAAGTATAGCTCCACATCGTTGGTGTCAGTGGGAGAAATAGTGCCCCATCTTTGGTGTCAGTGGAAGAAATAAAGCCCCATCATTGGTGTCAGAGGAAGAATTTATTCTCCATCATTGGTGTCAGTGGGAGGAGTAAAACCCCACCGTTGGTGTCAGAGGAAAGAACGGTGCCCCATCATTGGTGTCAGAGGAAGGAATAGTGCCCCATCATTGGTGTCAGAGGGAAGAATAGTGCCCCATCATTGGTTTCAGAAGGGAGAATAGTGCCCCATCATTGGTGTCAGAGGGAAGAATAGTGCCCCATCAATGGTGTCAGAGGAAGTAATAGTGCCCCATCTTTGGTGTCAGTGGAACGTATAGTTCTCCATTGCTGGTGTCAGTGGGAGAAATAGTGCCCCATCTTTGGTGTCAGTAGAAGAATTTATTCTTCATCATCGGTGGGAGAATTAATATGCCATTGTTGTTGTCATAGAAAAGAACAGTGCCCCGTCATTTGTGTCAGAGGGAAGAAATAGTGCCCCATCATTGGTGTCAGAGGAAGAATTTATTCTCAATTGTTGGTGTCAGTGGGAGGAATAGTGCCCCACCCATCATTGAGCACAGGTGTTTCAGATGGAAGGTTTGTCTGTGGAGCTCCTCCAGCTGATCGGTGTGAGAGGGGAGTGGTGAGGAAATCTCTCCCAGCTCTCCTGGCCCCTTTCTGGGGAAGCCATGGAGGCCAGCAAGGCCTCTCCTGCTGGAGGTTCTCAGCCTTCTCCTGGGCCGTCGGGTGACATGCCTTCTGGTGGACAAGCGGATCTCTCTGCCCCTGGAGAGGACGAAGGCTCGCAAGCCATTCGTGAGCGAGTGGTGGCCGGGATAAAGGTCCTGAATCGGGAGAGGGATAAGCTGTACAAGCTACGTGCGGAGCTGAAGCGCCTGAGAAGGCAGCGTGAGGGCTTACACAGCCAGAAGCGAGGATCCATGGATCCGGAGATCCAATTGGCTAAAGTCCGTGTGGAACATCAGGAGACCATCGGGGCCATGATGGAAGGTAGAGATGGGCCCTTCAAGGAAAATTTTGGAAACGATAGGAGGTTTGGAAGGGTGACAAAGATGGAGGTTGAGGAGGAGACCCCCATTTCCGCCCCCCTGCCCCCCCCAGGGAGAGGTAAGCAGCCCCATGCCTTCCCAGGATTCAGGAGGCATGCTGAGGGCCATCCAGGTAATGGAGTCTCCTATGCGGGGGGATCGGTTGGTATTTAATAAGGAGGACATTACAGATAATGTTCCTGATGATGTAAAGCCAGCGAAGCCTCATGTTGTGGACAAGACTGTGTTTGTGCCTTTCTCTAATAATGACAATGTGCCTGATAACAGTCAGACTGCTGATGTTGTGTGCAGCCCTGTTGTGCCGGATGATGATGCTACAATGCAGAAAAACTTACATTTAAAAAGTGTCATTTCTGTGGATGAACTACAGGTGTCAGCAGAGCCCATTAACCCTTCTTTAGCAGAGTCCAAAGCTGTTTGCCCCACTGCTGCTGAGGACTCTACAGTGCAGCATCAGGTGACAGCTGGTACTGCAGCAGAAACTATGACCATTCCTGATGGGAAAATTTCTGTGACTGATAACAATCACCCCAGCACCAGTGTGATGGACAATCGTCCGGCTGCGGATTCTGCTAATCCAGTTCAGACAGTTGATAATGCTAATAACCTAAAGACCAATGTGACTTCAGTGTGGAGCCTTGGCCCTAATAAACCCACGTTTGCTCAGGTGGTACGCTCTGCTCCTGGTAGCTCCGCTCCCAAGCGGGGTTTTCCCCTACAGGCTACCACTTTGGGCACCCCGGGATCTGGTCTTGGGTCTCTGGCTTCTGCTGGGGGTCCCAGACGTAATGTAGTGATTCTAAAATGGGAAGGTGGTGCAGTCCCTCCAGCGCTGCGTGCGGTGGTGGATCTCATTTTAGAAATGGGTTTTGGGGCAAATGACCTGTATGCCTTTATACATGTGTCTGGGACGAGGGATTATACAGTTAGCTTCACCAGGCCAGAGGGTCTTGACCTGTTCTGGGAGCGATATGAGGCTCGGTGCAGGTCAAGACCTGAATGGGAAGGTCTGGCCCCAGTTGCGATCTCTCAGAGGTCAACAGTTAAAAAAAATAACCATCATTCTGACCAATGAGAGCGTCCCCGCTCGGGATTTAGAGGTTTGGTTGCGGAACTATGGGGAGGTTTTGATTAAGCCCAGCAAAATCCTTGATGAGCATAATATCTGGACTGGGGGTTGGTCAGTAACAGTCAGGTTGGCCAGGGATGGGAATGTTGTCCGTCACCTGCCCTTCTCGGCTTTTATAGGGAGGGATAGGATGACTATTTTCTACCCTGGTCAGCCGAAGCTGTGTCACCGCTGTGGAGAAAAGGGGCATTTGAGCTCCTCCTGTTCAGCCTTGATATGTTCAGTGTGTCGGGGTCAGGGTCACATGGCCAAGGACTGCACCGATATGATCATGTGCAACCTGTGCCTGTGCCTTGGCCATCCCTACAGCAAATGTCCTGAAGCCAGGCACAATATGGAGAAGGAGGTAATGGATGACTTGTCGAGGCTGGACGGGATGGAGGGTGAGGCCCCTGGTGTACCATCCTCCTCTGCGGTGACGGACTCCCCTGGTCCTGCTCAGGATCCCTCTCCAGTTCCTGTGCCTACCCCTCCTGTGTCTATAAGTATTCCTTCTGTATCTGTCTCTGTGTCCCCCCAGCCTACTGTATCCTCTCCTCTTGTGTCAGAACCTTCCAAGTCTGTGCCCCCCAGGTCAGTTACCCCCCCCTCTAAATCTGTCTCAAAGGGAACACCACCCCCACCAGGAGTGGTAGCAGGTACTAAAAAGGTCGCTTCTTCCTCTGTAAAGGAGTCTTCCGTGAAGACTCCAAAGAAAACAACAAGAGATGATGGCATCTCTGAAGCTGACCTGCGGTACCTGGAGGAGAGAAGGAAGGTTGGGAAGCGGAAGCAGGTGGTGAGGACGGAACGGGCTCCAGTGCCTGTCTCCAACCATCGTAGGTCCTCTGGATGGTATATTTCTTCATCTGGAGCTTCTTCGGAACGAAGTTCCGATTCTGAAATGGAGTTTGAGGCGGCCTCAAGAAAGAGAGAGGCTTCTGGTGATGAGCAGCAGAGGGGAGCTAAGAAGCAATCCACCCAATAACCCAGATGGCGGTTCCCCCTCCGTTAAAAGCGGTGACAATAAATGTCGCCAGCATTAAGTCAGTAAGAGCTCGTTCCATGGCCTTCTTTTTGTTCAGCCAATTAGACGCTGAAATTTTATTTTTGCAAGAGACTAGGCTCACCTCCTTGGCAGATATTCATATGGCCAAGAGAGAGTGGAGGTATGGTCCATCTTACTGGTCTCTTGCGGCCGAGCCTTACGGCGGTGTGGCGGTGTTGTTTAAAACCAGTACGGTAAATGTCCGGCGGGTTATTGAGGTGGAGATTGGGAGATGTATGGTCTTAGACGTCCTTGTGTTTATGGGCCGCACACAAAGTGGGACAGGAAATGCCTTTTTACAAGAATCAAGCCATTTCTTTTTACATCCCGGCAAGTGGTCTTTGGAGGTGACTTTAATACAGTAACTAGGCCCAAGGACAGGAAGGACTTCAAGGACAGGCTGGGATATGATAGCGTTTTTTTAAATAGTATGGTTAGGGATGCTGGTCTTGTGGATGTGCACATTAAGCACCTCCCGGATGACACCGGGTTCACCTTTCATCGAGGTAGTAGTCAGAGTAGGATAGATAGTTTTTTTTTTTGAAGGAGACCTCTGCTTTCTCGCCCCCAGTGGTGCAGGCAGTAGAGTTCTCTGATCACTGTATGCTATCTGTGGTCCTGAATGCTTCAGACGCTCCTCAAAGGGGCAAGGGCATCTGGAGATTGAATTCGACTCTACTCAAGGAAGAACATGTTAGACAATCCTTTGAGGAATTCTTTCAGGCTCAGGTGACCATCCTGGACTTTTGTAGCAGCAAGGCTGAGTGGTGGGAGCTGACCAAAAAGAGGATCGCTGGATTCTTCAGGGGCCTAGCCAATAGAAAACAGTTTAATAAATACATGACCTACCAACGTTTACGGAGGAAGCTGGATATTCTTGTCTCGAGAGGAGGAGATCCTGGGGCAATCTCCGAAGTGAAACTCCTCCTCAGGAAGTGTCAATATGACCGGCATGCCTCTTTGGTTCTGGAGAGGGACTATGGGAAGTACCACTCGCCTGACCCTTACCAGAACTGCAAACAAGGTGTAGCTGTTAAAACGGTTGTTGGCCTTAAGGACAGTACAGGTTCCTTGACAAAGTCCAGGTCAGGGATCCTGGAGGTCGTGAGGTCTTTTTATGCTGACCTTCTTGGGAGGAAAGAGCTTGACCGTGACAAGATGGACAGCTTTTTGGACTCTACTCCAGGTCTAAATGGTGGAGATGTTCCATTGATGAATTTGACAGAGGAGATCACAGTTGAAGAGGTGATGAGGGCGATTGATCAGCTTGCCATCAAAAAGTCACCTGGACTGGATGGCTTGACGGCTGAGTTTTACAAAGCCTTTAAGTCTATTCTGGCCCCACACTTGGTAGAGGTTTTTAACAGTTGCCTTGCTGAGGGGGTGCTTTCCCCTTCCATGAGGCACTCGGCTGTGATTCTTCTTTCAAAGGGTAAATATCCTTCGATGATTGAGAATTGGCGCCCCATCAGCCTTCTTAATGTCGATAGAAAGATACTGGCAAAGATTCTTTTCTGGCGCCTATCGTCAGTAGCAGAGTCTTTGCTTTCTTGCCATCAGCACTGTTCGGTCCAGGGTAGAAGCACCTTCACAGCGGTTTTAGCTGTCCGGGAGACCTTGGAGCGGTGCGGGGCTGCAGGCTGGGGAAAGTATTTGCTGACATTGGATCAGGCAAAGGCTTTTGATCGTGTTAACCATGAGTACCTGTGGTTGCTCCTTAGTAAGTACGGTCTGCCGGGTGGTTTTGTCGATTGGTTAAAGGTCTTGTATAAGGGGGCAGAAAGCTTTCCTCTTGTTAATGGTTGGGTTGGGCAGTCCTTTGAGGTTGGCTCCGGGGTGCGCCAGGGTTGTCCTCTGAGTCCCCTGCTCTATGTGTTTGCAATCGACCCCTTCATCAGGAGGCTGGAGAGCGGCATGTTGTGTGGGGTGCCAGTGGGGCTCCCGGGTGAGCCACATTTGAGAGTTGTTGCCTATGCGGACGATGTGTCGGTGATTGTCACTGGGGCAGATGAAGCAGAGGAGGTGGTCTCTCTGACATCACGGTATTCTGAAGCATCAGGCTCCAAGATCAATCAGGAAAAGAGTGAAGTTTTCTGGATGGGAAAGGAAGGTGAGGGGTTTGATCTCCCGGACACCTTTCCAGTGCCCCAAGAAAGAATTAAGATTCTAGGCATTGAATTTGGACCCGGCGATTATGGCCTCAAAAACTGGGAAGGCAGACTGGAAATTGCCAATACTAAGGTGGTCAGCTGGAAGAGATGGAAGTTATCTCTGAGGGAAAGGGTTGATCTGATTAAGACTTACCTGATTCTGATCTTCTTGTATGTCAGCTTTGTCTGCATCTTGCCAGTGTCTCTCTATGCTAGGGTCAGTAGTGTGTTCTTCCAGATGCTGTGGGGGAACAGACTGAATCCCATCAAGAGGAATGTCACCTATCTATCCAGGAGGGAGGGTGGCTTAGGTATGGTCAACCCAGTTCTTTTCTTTTCACTGCTATTTCTCAAATTTAACATTGGTAATATGCTTGCAGTGGAACCTCCTGGATGGGTAGGCATATTTAGATCTTGGTTTAGGCCTTTTCTGCGACTTTGGGAAGAAGGTGGCCAAGTGAAGAATCTCAGGGGGTCATCGTGGTCAGCTACCAGTCTATGTTGCTCTGTGCCTGAAGTTACTGCGGCAGTGGCGATTGTCGGCTGAAGATCTCAGATCGGTTCCGAGGAAAGTCCTTATGATTCGAGTCTTGAGCGAAGTCTTTCATGACCCACTGGCCTTAAGGGATTGCCCAGGCCCAGTTTTGAGGGTGGGGTTAAGATTGATTAATTTGGACAGAGTACCCCTTAAATTTAGGGATCTGGCCTGGCTGTGCTTCCATGGGAGGCTCTATGTTCGGGGCAATTTGAAATTCTGCAGTGGGGTGGATCGTAGCTGTCCTCGGGAGGAGTGTGCAGGTGAGGAGGAGACTATGGACCATTTTCTGCTTCATTGCCCCTTTAACATAGAGGTGTACAAACAGGTGGGACGGGCCCTCAGTGTCCCTTTCCTCTTCAGGCTGGGTCATGCTGAGTGGGCGTACGGAGCATTCAATACTGGTGGGGTTTTTTGTTTGGATACACTTTTTCTAATTAGCCTAGTAGTCCGTTATTTCACCTGGAACGCACGGTGTCAGGTCAGCATTCGGCATAAAATCCTTCCTGTTGAGGTGGTGGTGTATGACATTCTGCATGAGGTGGAGAAGATTCGGGTGCTTGAGAGAGACAAGCGGAGTCAGGGGGCTTGGTTGAAGGCGTGGAGGGGTTTCAAGCCTCCCTGACTGCCAGGAGTCTCTTTCCCGGGTGTGACTGTCTGTCTCTTTTCACCCTAGATTTTTTCATTTATGATTCATTTTTGATAAATGGCTGCGTACATAGGTGATGGGTTGTGCCTCTTAGGCCCTCTCTGCTGCTTTATGTAAATAGTTTTTCTAAACATGTTTTGCTATTGGACTATGTATATATTGTATATATTCTGAACGTTGATGTGTATTCCTTTGTTTTCTGTTGACGTTTTATAATATGGTTTTGTTTTTTACTTTTGTATAAAATTGGTTGCTTGATTCTTTTTAATAAAAGATCAATAGTGGGCCAAGGGTCAGCTAAAAGTAAGAAAAGGGACACATCTGGCCCATAGAGTGGAAAAGGAACTTCCCCTTATGGGACTTTAATGGCCCAAATAGTAGTAAACAAAGAGTATGTAAAAGGAGTATACAAAATGTATTGAAATATAAACAATTACAATTTGAATCAATAGGTGGCTATATTATATAATTTCAATACATTTTGTATACTCCTTTTACATACTCTTTGTATGCTACTACTTGGGCCATGAAAGTCCTGTAAGGGGGAGTCCCTTCTCCACTCTACTGTCTTTTTGGGATGTAGGCCCTGCCCATCAGTCAACATACCACCCTTTTTACGGCCATACCACCCCTCTCCTCTTTGTACATCTGGCCTGTGGACAGCAGTATGGAGACCACTGGTATGGAGCGATGTGCAAATTTAAAAGCCCAGGACCTGCTTGTTACAGCCCCTGGGCTTTCTGTTGGACCTCAGCTGTCATTGAAACATATATCCAACATAAATTGCCCAACATATTACAACAAAATCTTCTTAGTAGCACCTCCTGTGGGCTCCAGAAAATTGCTGATTGCAGGTGCCATTTTTAAACAAACTGGGACAAATAGCTGCTGTCCCCGTGCCAATCTTTAGGGGTCCCTGGGACTCATATGGTTAAAGAAATCTGCAGATTTATAAAGATAAAAAACTGCAATAAATTACATTATTATTTTAACATTTAAATATAATTTTTTGTGATTGGGATCAGATCAATTTAAAGGGCACACTGGCATTTCTAATTCCACAATATCCAGACTGCTACAGTTTACTGAAGCAATCTGACATAACGTAGTCAGTTTAACGCCTAAATCCCGTACATATAACACAGCTTGGTGGACCATATTGTTACAGTTCTCACAATAGAAGAAAATGCCCTGATTACACTTTACCACTCATAGCCTGGTGAGATAAACAAGATAAGTTTATGTAACCCATCTGTATTCAAACCCAGATTGAGAATCACAGCTGGAGGAACAATTATTTCTCTATTGCTAAGTGCCTGAAATGAATGATTCACAATGTTTAACGAGTTCCATTGACAGGACTGTGAACCGGCGTCCCCTTGCCCTTACAAGACAAAGACGGCTTCAACGTGTGACAGAAGGTAACTCCACACTCCACGCTGTGGGGACACAGAGCGTTGGACAACCAGTGGTGACGGTTTATATTTTTGCAAAATGAGTTTGATTCGGGCACGCTGCCACGTTATTTGTTTTCAGATGAAAAATTTGTATTTGTTTTTTGTTCTTTTCCCTTGTAACCTTTGCGTTCATTACGTCTATAAATACAATTATTAGAGCTTGTTTGCTCTTGTTCCGATGAAATATAGTTTCCTTACACTCAGGAAGTTTTAGTCATTTATCCAAAAAGAGATGAGTCACTATAAAAGGAGAGTGGTAGTACCTACCCCCTCCCAACCCCCCCCCCCCCCCCCAACTCTTCACTGTTTTGAAAACTTGTCCCTTCCATATTCAATCTTTTGAAGATCCATGCATTCAACAAACTTCTTCTTGTTTCAGCACACTGGGTGCCATGGTTCTGCCAGCTGGCCAATACTGTTTCACTAACCTTTAACACCCCACCCCCCCACCCCCCCCACATTCCAACTTTCATTCGCTTTAAGACCTGTGGCTCCCATCTTCACTTTCTTGAAAACATAAGCCTCCGATCCTCACTCCCTTGAAGACCCATGTCTCCCATCGTCACTGTCCTAAAGACCTATACCTTCCATTTACTCTCATGAAAACCTATACCTCCCATCTTCACTCTCTTGAAGACCTACACCTTCTTACTTTTCTCTCTTAAAGACCTATGTCTACCATCTTCACTCTGTTGAAGACGTACGCCTCCCATCTGTGCTCTCCTGAAGGCCTCTGCATTCTACACATTTCTGGTCATGTCATTGCCTTTTCCCCACCTTCATTCTCTTTAAGACTTGTGCCTTCCATATTCACTCTCTTGAAGATCTACGCCTCCTTACTTTACTCTCTTGAAGACCTATGTCTACCATCTTCACTCTGTTGAAGACCCATGCATTTGACACAATTCTGGTTGTGCAATTGACTTCACCTTCATTCTCTTTAAGACCTGTGCCACCCATCTTCACTCTCTTGAAAACCTAAGTCTGCCATCATCACTCTCTTAAAAGACACATGTCTCCTATCTTCACTATCTTGAAGACGCATGTCTCCCATCTCCACTATCCTAAAGAACTATGCCTTCCATTTACTCTCATGAAAACCTATGCCTCCCATATTCATTCTCTTGAAGATCTAAGTCTTCTTACTTTACTCTCTTGAAGACCCATGTCTACCATCTTCACTCTGTTGAAGACCTACGCCTCCCATCTTTGTTCTCTTAAAGGCCCACACATTCAACACATTCTTGTTGTGTCATTGCCTTGTCCCCCAACTGGTGCAATGGTTACACCAACTGCCCACTATGATGCTACTATCCTGCCCTCCCAAATATCTTCACTGTTTTGAAAATATATACTTCATCCTCTCTCTCTTGAAGACCTATGTCTCCCATCTTCAATCTCTTGAAGACATATGTTCCCGTATTCACAATCCTAAAGACCTATGTCTCCCATCTTCATGCTCTTGAAAACCTATGCCTCCTACCTTCTCTCTCTTGATGACATATGTCTTCCATATTCCTTATCCTAAAGACTAGGGATGAGCCGAACACCCCCCTGTTCGGTTCGCACCAGAACCTGCGAACAGACCTAAACTTCGTGTGAACTTTAGAACCCTATAAAAGTCTATGGGACTCGAACGTTCACAAACTAAAGTGTTAATTTTAAAGGGTAATATGCAGGTTACTGTCCTAAAAAGTGTTTGGGGACCCGGGTCCTGCCCCAGGGGACATGGATCAATGCAAAAAAAAGTTTTAAAAACGGCCGTTTTTTCAGGAGCAGTGATTTTAATAATGATTAAAGTGAAACAATAAAAGTGTAATATTCCTTTAAATTTCGTAGCTGGGGGGTGTCTATAGTATGCCTGTGAAGGGGCGCATGTTTCTGCTGCTTAGAACTGTCCCTGCACAAAGTGTCATTTGTGCAGGAAAAAAAGTATTTTAAAATCACTTGCGGCTATTGTCGGGTCCCGTAATACAGAGAACACTCAATGAGTGTTCTCTGCATTAGCCGACAATTCATTCATTCATTCATTGATAAAAAAAAAAAAAAAAAGCGTGGGGGTTCCCCTAAATTAAATTACCAGGCCCTTCAGGTCTGATATGGATATTAAGGGGAACCCCGCATCAAATTAAAAAAAAATTGACGTGGGGGTCCCCCTAAAAATCCATATTAGACCCTTTATCCGAGCATGCAACCTGGCAGGCCGCAGGAAAAGAGGGGGGGACGAGAGAGCGGCCCCCCCTCCCTCCTGAACCGTACCAGGCCACATACCCTCAACATTGGGAGGATGCTTTGGGGGTCTGTGACCCCTCAAAGCACCTTGTCCCCATGTTGATGAGGACAAGGGCCTCATCCTCACAACCCTGGCCGTTGGTTGTGAGGGTCTGCGGGCGGGGGGCTTATCAGAATCTGGAAGCCCCCTTTAACAAGGGGACCCCCAGATCCCGCCCCCCCCCTGTTTGAAATGGTAAGGGGGTACAACTGTACCCCTACCATTTCACAAAGAAAGTGTCAAAATGGTTAAATAAGACAAACACACTTTTGAAAAATTCCTTTATTAAAAATAAAAAAAATAAAAAAAAGATTCCAGCGGTGCTAATCCACTCTTGCTATCCAGCGACGGGTCTCCGGGGTCCAGCGATGGATGATCATATCCAGCGACGGGGGATCTCTCAGTCCAGCGCTGTCCATACATCCGTCTTCTGTCTCCACTCCGGAGACACTGCAGAGAGCCCAGCGCTGACGTTTCTTATATTAGGAGGGCGGGGCCACCCGTCACCTGACCCCGCCCCTCTGACTCTGGAGAGGGAAGCCAGGGGTTCCCCAGCGACGTGTGGGTGACCCCACCCCCTCTGATGTAACGCAGGTTTCCGTACCATCTATGTATGGGTTTTTGTAAAAGTCCCCATTGAGATGCCTCATATAAGTATTAAATGGTTGATCACCATTTATTGTCTTTGAAGGATTTACCTATATCATGTTCCCACGTTATCATCGTGTGGGTTTTTGTGAATAAGTGTTTGTCACCTATTTTGTTGCAGAATGGGGGGACACCTTTGCATTAGAAAACATTCGAAGGTGTTCAATAGTAAAAAGGTAGATAGATCTATTTGCTGAGTAGGGATGAGCTTCGAGTTCGAGTCGAACTCATGTTCGACTCGAATCCAAAAGAATTTTTCAAAAGTGTGTTTGTCTTATTTAACCATTTTGACACTTTCTTTGTGAAATGGTAGGGGTACTTTTGTACCCCCTTACCATTTCAAACAGGGGGGGGGCGGGATATGGGGGTCCCCTTGTTAAAGGGGGCTTCCAGATTCTGATAAGCCCCCCGCCCGCAGACCCTCACAACCAACGGCCAGGGTTGTGAGGATGAGGCCCTTGTCTTCATCAACATGGGGACAAGGTGCTTTTAGGGGTCACAGACCCCCAAAGCATCCTCCCAATGTTGAGGGTATGTGGCCTGGTACGGTTCAGGAGAGAGGGGGGGCGCACTCTCGTCCCCCCTCTTTTCCTGCGGCCTGCCAGGTTGCGTGCTCGGATAAAGGGTCTGGTATGGATTTTTAGGGGGACCCCACGTCAATTTTTTTTAAAATTTGATGCGGGGTTCCCCTTAATATCCATATCAGACCTGAAGGGCCTGGTAACTGAATTTAGGGGAACCCCCACTCTTTTATTTTTTTATCAATGAATGAATGAATTGTCGGCTAATACAAAGAACACTCATTGAGTGTTCTCTGTATTACGGGGAGCCGACAATAGCCGCAAGTGATTTTAAAAGACTTTTTTTCCTGCACAAATGACACTTTGTGCAGGGACAGTTCTAAGCACCAGAAACATGCGCCCCTTCACAGGCATACTATAGATACCCCCCAGCTACGAAATTTAAAGGAATATTACACTTTTATTGTTTCACTTTAATCATTATTAAAATCACTGCTCCTGAAAAAACAGCCGTTTTTAAAACTTTTTTTTGCATTGATCCATGTCCCCTGGGGCAGGACCCGGGTCCCCAAACACTTTTTAGGACAGTAACTTGCATATTACCCTTTAAAATGAGCACTTTAGATTTCTCCCATAGACTTGTACAGGGTGTTCCGGCTTTTCGAATTTGCTGCGAACAGCCCAAATTGTTCACTGTTCGCTGAACAGGCAATGTTCGAGTAGAACATGAGTTCGACTCGAACTCGAAGCTCACCCCTACTAAAGACCTATGCCTCCCATCTTTACTCTTTTGAAAACCTACGCTTATCTTCACATTCTTGAAGACCTATGTCTCTCATATTCACTATCCTAAAGACTTATGCTTCCCATCTTCACTTTCTTGAAAACCTGCTTCTCATCTTTACTCTCTATGAATTCAACACATTTCTGGTTGTGTCACTGTCTTGTCCCCACCGGGTGCAGTGGTAACAGCCGCTGGACACTATAATGCCACTATCCCGCCCCCCCCCCCCCCCCCCCAACGTCCTCTATCTTCACTCTCCTGAGGATCTATGAATCCCATTTTCACTCTCTTGAAAACCTATGACTCCCATCTCCCCTTTCTTAGAAACCTATGCCTCCCATATTTACTCTTTGGAAAACCTGTGCTTTCCATTTTCGCTCTCTTGAAGACTCATTTATTCAACACATTTCTGGTTGTGTCAGCAGCCCCATCCCTCACCGGGTGCAATGGTTACGCAAGCTGGCTACTATGTACTTGTGCCTCCTACCTTTATTCTCTTTGAAAATCTATACCACCCGTCTTCGCTCTCCTGAAGATCCACGCATTCAACACACTTCCAGTTGTGTCTGCCTTGTCCCCCACCGGGTGCAATGGTTATGTCCACTGGCCACTATGATGCCCCTATCCTGGAGAGAGTAGAGAATTGGTAAAATGCGTGTTTTGTTTTTTCTTAACTCACTTCCTGTTTCTGAGACATCCATGTAAGGAATAAGAGTGTGGTTGTCACATTAACCACTTTCAGACCGGACCATTTTGCTGGTAAATGACCAGAGGTCTTTTTACACTTTGGCACTGCGCTGCTTTAACTGGTAATTGCGCGGTCATGCAATGTTGTACCCAAACAAAATTTGCGTCCTTTTCTTCCCACAAATAGAGCTTTCTTTTGATGGTATTTGATTGCCTCTGCGATTTTTATTTTTTGCGATATAAACGTAAAAAGACCGCAAATTTTGAAAAAAAATGATATTTTCTACTTTTTGTTATTAGAAAAATCCAATAAACTCAATTTTAGTCATACATTTAGGCCAAAATGTATTCAGCCACATGTCTTTGGTAAAAAAAGTCAATAATTGTATATTTATTGGTTTGCGCAAAAGTTGTCACATCTACAAACTAAGGTACGTTTTCTGGAATTTACGCAGCTTTTAGTTTACGACTGCCTATCTCATTTCTTGAGGTGCTAAAATGGCAGGGCAGTACAAAACCCCCCCAAATGACCCCATTTTGGAAAGTAGACCCCCTAAGGAAATTGATAAGAGGCATGTTGAGCCCATTGAATATTTTATTTTTTTGCCTCAAGCGATTGAATAATGACAAAAAAAAAAATATTTTTTTTTTTTTACACAAAGTTGTCACTAAATGATATATTGCTCACACATGCTATGGGCGTATGTGAAATGACACCCCAAAATAAATTCTGCTGCTTCTCCTGAGTACGGGGATACCACATATGTGGGACTTTTTGGGAGCCTAGCCGCGTACGGGGCCCCGAAAACCAAGCACCGCCTTCAGGCTTTCTAAGGGCGTAAATTTTTGAGTTCACTTCTCACTACCTATTACAGTTTTGAAGGCCATAAAATGCCAAGATGGCACAAAACCCCCACAAATGACCCCATTTTAGAAAGTAGACACCCCAAGCTATTTGCTGAGAGGCATGTTGAGTTCATGGAATATTTTATATTTTGCCACAAGTTGCGGGAAAATTACAAACTTTTTTTTTTTTTTTTTTTTTTTCACAAAGTTGTCACTAAATGATATATTGCTCATGCATGCCATGGGCATATGTGAAATGACACCCCAAAATAAATTCTGCTGCTTCTCCTGAGTACGGGGATACCACATATGTGGGACTTTTTGGGAGCCTAGCCGCGTACGGGGCCCCGAAAACCAAGCACCGCCTTCAGGCTTTCTAAGGGCGTTACAGTTTTGAAGGCCATAAAATGCCAAGATGGCACAAACCCCCCCCAAATGACCCCATTTTGGAAAGTAGACACCCCTAAATTTAGGGGTACACTAGTGAGACTAGGTAATAAATGGCGGGTGCCCTGAAACTATAAAAAAATAACTAACCAACCAGCGTCACCTGTAACAGTTATATGGTGATCACTGGTGAAAGGGTTAACTAGGGGGCAATCAGGGGGCTTTATGCGGTAGTATATGGGGGTCCCTGGCGCTATAAAAAGCTGCGGCGAACCTAAATACCTACCTGCCTAACTAGCGTCACCTGTGACACTAATACGGCGATCAGAAAAATGATCGCTTATTAGGCTGGGTTCACACTGGAGCGATGCGGAAACGCCGCGAATCCGCGGCGGGTTCCCGCATCGCATGCCTCCCGGCGGCAGTTCACACTGCCCTATGCGAACTGCTGGGAGTGTCAGTGAAATGTTACTGACACCCCCAGATCAGTTCGCATATCGCAGTGCGATCTGCAAACTCGGATCGCATGGTGTGAACACCCATGCGATCCGATTCTGCTGCGGGCCAAAAAAAGGGTCCCGTGCGAATTTGCGGCGGGTGCGGCGGGTGTGGCGGGTGCGGCGGGTGCGGCGAATGGCTGAACTCGAATCGCACAGAGATCGGATGTGATTTGCACTGCAGTGCGGTGCGAATCACATTCGTTCTCATAAACCGCTGCAATGTGAACCCAGCCTTAGTGACACTGGCGACGGGGGGTGATCACGGGGTTAAACCTTTATTGGGGGGGTTAGGGGGGTACATTAGAACTAAAGGGGGCTAACTCTAACTGCCCTAACAGTTATTACAGTCACAAATGACACCAATGCAAAAAAAAAAAAAAAAAAATGACATTGGTGTCACTGTGACTGGGGGGCAGGGGTAATTGGGGGGGGTGATCGGGGGGTAAAGGGGGGGTGTGAGTGTGCCTGGCATGTTCTACTGTGTGTGTAGAGTGTTGGTGCAACTCACCGATCCGCTCTCCTCCGTGTCGGAACGAAAAATACCGACACGGAGGAGAGGATACATCACTTCCTCTCCTGTGTTTACATTACATGAGAGGAAGTGATGTCACGGGGGATTTCCATTCGTCGAGAGCGATCGCGAGGGGGTGGCCATGAATGAATGGCCGCCCCCTCATCCCGGATCGCTCTCGAAGGAATGCCGACCGCCGCAGCCCCCGGGGGGGGGCCCGATCGGGCCCCCCACCCGCGGGCAGGCAGGGACTTATATATACGCCCATATGCCTGCCCGTGCCATTCTGCCGACGTATATCGTCGTGCGGCGGTCGGCAAGTGGTTAACAAGAAGGCTTGGACAGTTATAATGACAGACGTTAAAAACTCTTCTTCGGTCTACTAATAATTTGACTTCTTTTGCTGCTGTCCACATTGAACAGCTTTCCAATCACTTCCTGTGGTGCCTGGCTTCTAAACTAGGCTTCTCAACTAAGCATGCATTAATGCTACTCTGTGTGCTGTCTGTGAAAGTTCTCATTTATCCAGGTCATGGTATATCTACTAACAGTGCCATTCTTTGCGAATGGTACCCTGGCACACAAATACTGTAGGAGGTGATGGATTTGCTTTGTAGCACAACATTCATAGTTTGCAAAGCAATAATATTGTGCTTAAGGCCCAGTTTTACTTGATGAATAGGCAGCCTATTCATAATGAATGAGCTGCCTTAGAGCTGAACTCCAGGCGGATATAACGGACACAAACTAATGCAGAAAATGCATACAAATGAATGCATCTATATGTCATTAAATGTGTGAATACCTCCTAAGGAGGAAGAATTACCTCCTTACAGATAGTTAAAAAGATCAATGGTGTCAGTGGGAAATTATCTGAGAGGCAGAAATTGCCCAATGCTGAAGGAACCCCTAGCAACCTCTGGAGGAACCCTGGTTGAGAATCACTGGTATATACACTCACCGGACACTTCATTAGGTACACCTATTCAATTGCTTGGTAATACAAATTGCTAATCAGCCAATCACACGGCAGAAACTCAATGCATTTAGGCATCTAGCTGTGGTGAAGACAACTTGCTGAAGTTTAAACCGAACATCAGAATGGGGAAGAAAGGGGATTTAAGTGACTTTTAACGTGGCATGGAGGTTGGTGACAGACGAGCTGGATTGAATTTTTCAAAAACTGCTGATCTGCTGGGATTTTCATACACAACAATCTCTTGAGCTTACAGAGAATAGTCTGAAAAAGAGAAAATATCCAGTGAGCGGCAGTTGTGTGGAGGAAAATGCCTTGTTGATGTCAGAGGTCAGAGGAGAATGGGCAGACTGGTTCCAGATGATAGAAAGGCAACAGTAACTTAAATAACCACTCGTTACATCCAAGGTATGCTGAACATCATCTCAGAATGAAAGACACATCCAAACTGGAAACTGAGTCTACAATTTGTACAGGTTCACCAAAATTGGACAATAGAAGTTTGGTAAAACATTGTCTGATCTGATGAGTCTCAATTCCAGCTGCGACATTAAGATGGTAGGGTCAGAATTTGACGTAAACATGAAAGCATGGATCCAAGCTGCCTTGTATTCAGGCTGGTGGTGGTGTAATGGTGTGGGGGATATTTTCTTGGCACACTTTGGGCCCCTTAGTACCAATTGAGCATCGTATAAACCCCACGGCCTCCATGAGTATTGGTGCTGACCATGTCCATCCCTTTATGACTACAGTGTACCCATCTTCTGATGGCTCCTTCCAGCAGGATAATGCACCAAATCACAAAGCTCGAATCATCTCACCACTGGACAATGAGGTCCCTGTCCTCCAATGGCCTCCAAACTCACCAGATCTTATCCAATAGAGCACCTTTGGGATGTAGTGGAACAGGGAGATTGGCATCATGGACGTGAGCCAGAACTATGTCAAAAGTATGAGGACACCTGCCTTTACACGCACATGAACTTTAATGGCATCCCAGTCTTAGTCCGTAGGGTTCAATATTGAGTTGGCCCACCCTGGGAAGGCTGTCCACAAGGTTTAGAAGTGTTGTCTATGGGAATGTTTGACCATTCTTCCAGAAGAACTTTTGAGAGGCCAGGCACTGATGTATGACTTGAAGGCCTAGCTTGCAGTCTCCGCTCTAATTCATCCCAAAAGTGTTCTATCAGGTTGGGGTCAGGACTCTATGCAAGTCAGTCAAGTTCCTCCACCCCAAACTGACTCATCCATGTCTTTATGGACCTTGCTTTGTGCACTGGTCCAAATCATTTGGTGGAGGGGAGGGATTATGATGTGGGGTTTGATTTTCAGGGGTTGGGTTTGGCCCCTTAGTTCCAGTGAAGGGAACTCTTAAGGTGTCAGCATACCAAGACATTTTGGACAATTTCATGCTCCCAACTTTGTGGGAACAGTTTGGGGATGGCCCCTTCCTGTTCCAACATGACTTCGCACCAGTGCGCAAAGCAAGTTCCATAAAGACATGGATGAGCAAGTTTGAGGATGGAGGAACTTGACTGGCATGCACAGAATCCTGACTTCAACACCTTTGGAATGAATTAGAGTGGAGACTGAGGGCCAGGCCTTCTCGTCCAACATCAGTGCCTGACCTCACAAATGCACTTCTGGAAGAATGGCCAAACATTCCCATAGACACACTCCTAAGCCTTGTGGACAGCCTTCCCAGAAGAGTTGAAGCTGTTATAGCTGCAAAGGGTGGGCCAACTCAATATTGAACCCTACGGACTAAGACTGAGATGCCATTAAAGTTTGTAAAGGCAGGTGTCCCAATAGTTTGGACAGTATACTGTATGTTCATGCATGACACAACATGTATTCATGCACATGAGTTGACAACACTGAGGTATAAAAGGGCCCTTAATGAATAAATCCAGATACTTTCTGCTAGACATTCAAAGCTTCATTCATAAAAAAAAAAATTATATTTCTTAGCAACCGTTAAAAAACAAGCACGATCCCGCTCCATCCCTGTAATCACTCCCTTGCTTTTAGCTACATAACTCCAGAATTTTAAGTGTTCCGCTCAGAAATATCTCCATAACTACTTCTCAGGGGAGATTTTTAAGCCAAGAAAGCCATGTTGTCTACTTTTTATTTTTCCTTTAAATTTACATTCTACTGTCTTTTTACGACTTCCATTTAGAATGATTTTTACTGCTTCAAATGTACCGGTTTTAAGGAGGCTTAAAGATCCGATTTTATTCTCAGCTTTTTTTGCCCACTTCTTTGTACAATAAGAAAAAACATCTGGACCGTTCCTTCATTTCATAAATGTGCTTTATTTTTTCAAAAAAGAAAGAAAAGCAAAAAAAAAAAAATATATATATATACACACACACACACACACACACACACACACACACACACACACACACACACACACACACACACACACACACACACACACACACACACACACACATATATATATTTTTTAAAGAACGACAATTAAAAAAAAAAAAGTGCTTTATTCTTTCAAAAAAGAAAGAAAAGCAATATATATATATATATATATATATATATATATATATATATATACACACACACACACACACACACACACACACACACACACACATATATATATACACATATATACAGTGGTGTGAAAAAGTGTTTGCCCCCTTCCTCATTTCCTGTTCCTTTGCATGTTTGTCACACTTAAGTGTTTCGGAACATCAAACCAATTTAAACAATAGTCAAGGACAACACAAGTAAACACAAAATGCAATTTGTAAATGAAGGTGTTTATTATTAAAGGTGAAAAAAAATCCAAACCATCATGGCCCTGTGTGAAAAAGTGATTGCCCCCTAAACCTAATAACTGGTTGGGCCACCCTTAGCAGCAACAACTGCAACCAAGCGTTTGCGATAACGTGCAATGAGGATTTTACAGCGTCCTGGAGGAATTTTGGCCCACTCATCTTTGCAGAATTGTCCTAATTCAGTTACATTAGAGGGTTTTCGAGCATGAACGGCCTTTTTAAGGTCATACCACAACATCTCAATAGGATTCAGGTCAGGACTTTGGCTAGGCCACTCCAAAGTCTTCATTTTGTTTTTCTTCAGCCATTCGGTGGTGGACTTGCTGGTGTGTTTAGGATCATTGTCCTGCTGCAGAACCCAAGTTCGTTTCAGCTTGAGTACACGAACAGATGGTCGGACATTCTCCTTCAGGATCTCTTGGTAGACAGCAGAATTCATAGTTCCTTTTATCACGGCAAGTCTTCCAGGTCCTGAAGCAGCAAAACAGCCCCAGACCATCACACTACCACCACCATATTTTACTGTTGGTATAATGTTCTTTTTATGAAATGCAGTGTTCCTTCTACGCCAGATATACTTGGACACACACCTTCCAAAGAGTTCCACTTTTGTCTCATCGGTCCACAGAATGTTGTCCCAAAAGTCTTGGGGATCATCAAGATGTGTTGTGGAGAAATTGAGACGAGCTTTGATGTTCTTTTTGCTCAGCAGTGGTTTTCTCCTTGGAACTCTGCCATGCAGGCCATTTTTGCCCAGTCTTTTCCTGATGGTGGAGGCATGAACGCTGACCTTAACTGAGGCAAGTGAGGCCTGCAGTTCCTTGGACGTTGTTGTGGGGTCTTTTGTGACCTCTTGGATGAGTCGTCGCTGCGCTCTTGGGGTAATTTTGGGCGGCCGGCCACTCCTGGGAAGGTTCACCACTGTTCCATGTCTTCGCCATTTGTGGATAATGGCTCTCACTGTGGTTCGCTGGATTCCCAAAGCTTTGGAAATGGCTTTATAACCCTTTCCAGACTGATAGATCTCAATTACTTTCTTTCTCAATTGTTCCTGAATTTCTTTGGGTCTCGGCATGATGTGTAGCTTTTAAGGATCTTCTGGTGGACCTTACTGTGTCAAGCAGCTCCTATTTAAGTGATGCCTTGATTGTGAACAGGTGTGGCAATAATCAGGCCTGGGTGTGGCTAGAGAAATTGAACTCAGGTGTGGACAACCACAGTTATAGTATGTTTTAACAAGGGGGCAATCACTTTTTCACACAGGGCCATGATGGTTTGGATTTTTTTTCACCTTTAATAATAAACACCTTCATTTACAAATTGCATTTTGTGTTTACTTGTGTTGTCCTTGACTATTGTTTAAATTGGTTTGATGTTCCGAAACACTTAGGTGTGACAAACATGCAAAGGAACAGGAAATGAGGAAGGGGGCAAACACTTTTTCACACCACTGTATATATATATATATATATATATATGTAAAAAACAGCTCATACTCACTGATCACCGGCCGGCTGCAGAAATCTGCTCTCCTCTCCTCACCAACAACTTCCGTGTGAGGAGAGGAGAGCCGATCGCCTAGCAACCGGCTCTTTGTTTACATCACATGACAGCCATGATTGGACATGGCCGTCATGTGATCAGGAGGGCCAATCACAGAGTCCTCCTGCCGTTCTAAGATGCGCCGTGTCCGGGTGACACGAGTGCATTGGGATCACGCTGATCCCGCTCCTTCTGAGGGACGTTCCTGAACGTCCACTCAGAAGGAGAGAGAGCCCACCCAGCCTTACATACGCAGTGGCCGGGTGGGAAGTGGGTTAAATACCGTGCCAGGTAGTGCATTTTTCCCGTGTTTATAACAGTATCACAGCAAAATGACAGTTCTAAAGGAAAAAATGTCATTTAAAACTACTCGCGGTTATAATGAATTGTCGGGTCCCGGCAATATAGGTACAAATTATTGAAAAAAACAGCGTGCCCCCCCCCCACTTCATTACAGGCCCTTTGGGTCTGGTATGGATATTAAGGTGAACGGGTGAACTCGTCCCCCTCTGTCATTACGTGACGTCACGTAACGTCAGAAGGGGCGGGATCACTCATTTACGTAACTGGGTGGCCCCGCCCTCAGCTATATAACAGCTGTCATCGCAAAGAGACTTCAGTTAGTGAGAGCCTCCCATGGAGGCAGAGTTTTTTCTTTTTTTTTTGCCTCGGTCCGCCGGGCTCTGTGATTGAGGATGAATGGACATCACAGGACAGTTTTTTTTTTTAATAAAGGACTTTTAACATTTTGACAATTTTTTGGTGAATGGTTAGGGGAACAATGTACCTGATACCCATTCACATAGGGGGGCCTGGGATCTGGGGGTCCCCTTCTTAAAGGGGTCTTCCAGATTCTGATAAGCCCCCCACCCTCAGACCCCCATGACCACTGGGCAAGGGCTGTGGGGATGAGGCCATTGTCCCCATCAACATGGGGACAAGGTGCTTTGGGGGGACCCCAAAGCATCCTTCCAATGTTGAGGGCATGTGCCCTGGTATGGTTCAGGAGGGGGCGCTCTCATCTCCCCCCTTTTCCTGCAGTCTGCCAGGTTGCATGCTCAGATAAGGGTCTGGTATGGATTTCAGGGGGACGCAATTTTTTTTTTCATTTTGGCTTGGGGTTCCCTTAATATGCATAGCAGACCTGAATGGGCCTGGTAGGGATTTTGGGGGGCCCCCACACATTTTTTATAATTTTGGGTGTGGGGTTCCCCTTAATATCCATACCAGATCCAAAGAGCCTGGTAATGGACTGGGGGGGGGGGGGGGAACCCATGCTGATTTTTATCTATATTGACCCGACAATACATTATAGCCGCAAGTAGTTTTAAATTACATTTTTTCCTTTTGGAAAAGTCGTTTTGCTGTGGTATTGTTATAAACACGGGAAAGATGAGATGTGTTACTTTACAGACATACTAAGGATGCCCCCCATTTTTGCATTGATACATGTCCCCTGGGGCAGGGCCCGGGTCCCCAAACACTTTATGACAATAACTTGCATATCTTTAGAATGAGCACTTTTAAATGTTCATGTCCGTGTCCCATAGACTTTAACGGTATTCATGTGTTTGTGATAATTTTTTGCCTGTTAGTAAATTCTGGTGCGAACCGAACCAAGGGGTGTTTGGCTCATGCCTACTCCTGACTTGTGCCTGTCCAAAACTTTATCCCGAACATCCTGGTGAGTGACATTGCATTGCAACCCATAGTTAATTGTTTGCTTCAATTGAACTACTGGGACTGACATGCTCCAGGAAAGCTCTTTTCACGCTGAAGGTTCGCAGTCCAAGGACCACAGCTATGGAATGCTCTACCTGTGGACATCTGCTCAGAAGAAAACCATCTGGCCTTCAGGAAGAAGCTCAAGACCCATCTCTTCTGAAGACCTAGATGGACAATGGTGGCAAAGGCGCCTTGAGGCAATTTAGTTTGCATATGTTGTGCTATACAGGTTATTAATTGATCCATTCATTCAGCTAATCAAAATGACCACAGCTGATCACAGTTGGAAGTCAAATGGCTTTGTGTGCCATTGAGAAGGTGATTAGCTGTTAGGGATGGACCGAACGGACCCCTGTCCAGTTCACACCAGAACTTTCGAACACAGCAAAAGTTCAGACCTGAATAACGAACTCCATTAAAGTCAATGGGACTTGAATGTCAAAAATCAAAAGTGCCCGTTTTGAAAGCTTATATGCAAGTAATTGGGCATACAATGGTTATAGGGGTCCGGTTCCTGCCCTGGGGAACATGTATCAATTTAAGAAAAGTTTGTGGAAAACGTAATTTTTAAATTAGCAGTGATTTTTGGATTTTTAAAGTGAAAGCATAATAATGAAAGAATCCTTCCAATATAGTGCCTAAGGAGTCCCCTTAGTCTACCTGTAAAGTGGCAGATCTGTACCATGTCTTCAATCTTCTGCAGCAATAATTGGATTTATAAAGCCCAAAAAAAATCACTGGGCACAAGATTAGCCACTTCTGGACAGCTCACTGCATATATATATATATATATATATATATATATATATATATATATATATATATACGTCGGCAATTTAAAGGTGGATATCTCGGTAACGGCAGCAGCTGCTGCCATAACCGAGATATCCATCTCTTCAGTGGGCGGTCCGGTTTAGGATAATGGTGGTTTCTGCGGAGGATTTACCGCAAGATCACTGTTATCGGCGGCAAGAGAGGAGCTCCCCTCTGCCGCTATCCCGCGCCCTCCCACACCTACCGGAGCCGTCAGTAGTGGTGGAGGCAATTGGGTCCTCTTCCTAGCTGGGTATGGATATGAGTGAGGGGAAGATGGCCCCCACCCGTCTCCATACCATAGCAGGGTGGAAGCAACATCAAAACGTCACTTCCGCCCATACCTCTTAAAAAGGACATTTTTTTTTATTGCATTTAAGTCCAAATATGAGATCCGAGGTCTTTTTGACCCCAGATCTCATATTTAAGAGGACCTGTCATGTTTTTTTCTATTACAAGGGATGTTTACTGTACATTCCTTGTAATTGGAATAAAAGTGTCCCATTTTTTTTTAAGCAGTTTTAAAATCAATAAAATAAAGTAAAATAAATACATTTTTTTTAAGTGCCCTGTCCCAAAGAGCGCACGTGCAGAAGTAAACGCATACGTGAGCAGTGCCCGCATATGAAAACGGTGTTCAAACCACACATGTGAGATCGCGATCGTTAGAGTTATGCCCCGTACACACGAGCGGACTTTTCAACATCCAAAGTCCGAAGGACCGAGTCCGTCAGACTATCCGATCGTGTGTGGGCTGCAACGGACTTTTGATTCGCCAAAGTCTGACGGACTTTAGAAATGAAGCATGCTTCAAATTTTCCCGAAGGAACTCCGCCGGACCCGGTCCCCTTCGAAAACTCCGCTCGTGTGTATGCTACTCCGACGGACTAAAACCGACGCTAGGGCAGCTATTGGCTACTGGCTATGAACTTCCTTATTCGAGTCAGGTCGTACGTCATCACGTTCGAATCCGTCGGAGTTTAGTGTGATCGTGTGTGGCCAAGTCCGTTCGGCCGAAAAGTCTGTCAGAACTCCGTCGGAACTCCGGCGGAACTCCGGCGGAACTCCTTTGGAAGTCTGTCGGACATAAGTCCTCTCGTGTGTACGGGGCATAAGAGCAATCATTCTAGCCCAAGACCTCCTCTGTAACTCAAAACATACAATCAGTAGAATTTTATAAACGTCGTGTATGGAGATTTTTAAGCGTAAAAGTTTGACGCCATTCCACGAGCGGGCACAATTTTGAAGCGTGACATGTTGGGTATCAATTTACTTGGCGTAACGTTATCTTTCACAATATAAAAAAAATAGGCTTTACTGTTGTCTTATTTTTTAATTCAGAAAAAGTGAATTTTTTTCCAAAAAAAGTGCACTTGTAATGCCCTGTACACACGGTCGGAAAGTCTAATGGAAAAGGTCTGATCGGATTATATTGTTGGAAAATCCAATCGTGTGTGGGCTCTATCGGACTTTTTCCATCGGAATTTCCGAGGGAAAAAAATTGAGAGCAGGACCTCAAATTTTTCATTAACAAAATCCGATCAGACTTTTTCCGATCGTTTGTAGAGAATTCCGATCGGACAAAGTGCCACGCATGCTCAGATCAAATTACGAGACCAAAGCTATTGCCTACTAGCCGCAACATAGTCCCGTCATAATGAATGAACGTCATCATGTTGGGAATGATCGGATTTTCCGACAACTTTGTCCGACCGTGTGTATGCAACACCAGTTTCGGACAAAAGCCATCTGAAAAAATCCGACGGATTTTGTTGTCGGAATGTCTGACCGTGTGTACAAGGGCTTAGACCAGTGTGACAAAAAGTATTGCAATGACCACCATTTTATTCTATAGGGTGTTAGAAAATATAATGTTAGTGGGTTATAAGTAATTTTCTAGCAAAAAAACTTGTTTTTAACTTGTAAGTCTTTAACGTGTCCTTAAGAGATTTTATCTTCTGCACTCTCTGTGGGGACGGGATGAGTTCTGAGACCTTCCCCTTATAACTGTGGTCAAGGAGGGTAGCCAACCAGTAATTATCCTTCTCCTTTATGATACATATTCTTGGTTCCTTTCACAGGCTTTGAAGCATGAAGTTGCCCATGCACATTAAATTTGCAGAGGCTTGAGAAGCAGATTCGTCGGGATCACTCAGGATGACAGTATCTGGAACTTCCTCCTCCCAGCCACGTACTACTCCCAAGGGTCCTGGGGTTGAAAAGCCATCGCTTACAGATTGACGCATGTCTTCCTTTTTTTTAAGCCTATGAAAGTGCCAGAATCCTCCTCCTCATCCTCCTGCCCTCTCTCCTCCTGCGTGTTCTTTGATATAGGAATGATGGTGTCTGGATAAAGATGTCCTTGAGAGGAAAGGAAGTCCTCCAGTCCTCCTCTTCCTCCTGCTGCTCTGCCTCCAGTGCCCTGTCCATAATGCCATGCAGAGTCTGCTCCAGCAGGAACAAAACAGGGATTGTGTCACAGGTGCAAGCACTGTCACTGCTCACCATCCTTGTGGCCTCCATAAATTATCACAATACAGTGCATGCATCCATAATGATCAGCCATTGGCGTGGGGAAAAAAATGAGAAGGCAGCCTGAGCCTGTCGTCGTGCCGTTGACGCCCTCTGCTGCATGTATAGCCACTGCAGCATTCCCAAAGTTGAGTTCCACCTGGTGGGCATGTCACAAATCAGGCGGTTTATGGGCAGGTGGAATTCCCGCTGAATTTCAGCCAACAGAGCACTGGCTGTGTATGATTAAGTTTACTTATGTTTACTTAAGCGCTAATACAGATAAATTAAAATGGAAGTAAACCCTTCCAAACAACTTTGACCTACAGGTAAGCCTAGATTAAGGCTTACCTGTAGGTCCAAGTAATATCTCCTAAACCTATATGGTTTAGGAGATATTTGCCCGAAAATGGGCACCGCTGTCTACGGCGCATGCGCCGTAGACAGCGGCGCGCAGGCGCACTAAATGCGGCAAGTCCAAGAATGGATTTGCCTAATTTGTCGACTCCCGTGCGCATGCGCGGGAGTGACGTCATCGCGGCTCCGCCGAATGGCAGCGTCGGAGCTCCGAGACGCGACTCCCGTGCGCATGCGCGGGAGTGACGTCATCGCGGCTTCTCCGCTGTCATTCGTCGGAGCTGCGAGAGACGCCACAACCAAGATGGATGCGGCGGACTACAGGTGACAGCGGCGACTTCGCTGGCTCCTGTGTCAGGTAAGTGACACATAATGAGCTACTATGCGATGCATAGTAGTCCATTATGCTTTACCTTTGCAGGGAAAAAAAGAGGAAGTAAACCCATCAGGGTTTACTTCCTCTTTAAGGACCTAATTAAATAGTGAATTCAGCTGCAACTATTCAAATGTGCTCTGACAACACATGCATAAATGTTAAATACGATTAATAGTGCGCTAAAACCCAACTTAATAATAATAATGATACACAGTGCATAATACTGCAGACACTTGTAAAGGAATATCCATAAGCATATGATTTCTGAAAAAACTTGAAATGATGTAACAAAAATATTATAATAATCCTTCCTCTGTGAACATAGTTGATAAAAATTATATATAAAGTGAAGTGAAGAAAAATTGCAGACAAAAAAGTCACCACCACCTCAGTTTGAACTTCCTGCTCACCTTCCCAAAATAAAACCCCCTTGGGCCAGATATCACTTTTAAACAGGATTAGCTTATATGTTTTCCGTGTCTAGATAGTGATTCACAGATTTGTCTGTGGTTCTCCAAAGATGATGGTGATTCAGTGATCTGCAGTGCATAAAATATATATACAGTCTCCTACATATATATATCCACTGCTTTCTAGTCTAGCCAAGCCTATATCAGACTGCAGGTCAGTCCAGGTGTACGTTTTCAAATACACTCTCAGGCATACAGGCAGGTGATTCAGTGATCTGCAGTGCATAAAATATATAAACACAGTCTCATATATATATATATATATATATATATATATATATATATATATATATATATATCCACTGCCTTCTAGTCTAGCCAAGCCTATATCTGACTGCAGGTCATTCCTGGTTTACATTTTAAAATACACTTTCAGGCAGGCGATTCAGTGATCTGCAGTGCATAAAATATATATACAGTCTCCTACATATATATATCCACTGCAATCCAGTCTAGCCAAGCCTATATCTGCAGGCCGTTCCTGGTGTACTTTTTCTAGTAAACTTCAGGTGATGTTTTGCTAATAAAATTTTACAGCATGTCTTGAAGGCCACCAAGGAGAGGCAGAAGCTCACAGGCCAGTAAAAGAGGGCAAGCAGGTTCTGTGTCTACAGCCAACAGTGCTGGTCATGGACACGATGCATCCTCAGCACGTAGCCATGGGGCATGCTTGTCCTTTTTTTCGGCAGCTGGCCGTGTTGATCCACAACATGCAGAAGAGTTGGTAGCATAGATAGCTGCAGGATGATGCGCAGTGTTTTGAAGGCTCCGATGATGGTACCCAGGTTGAGGAAGGCAGTAACATGGCCCAGAGAGCGAGGGGGGTGCCCAAGAAGGACAGGAAATTGGCAGTCATGTTCCCCCAGCTGCAGCATACTGGCAGGTTTACTCCAGTGATGAGGGGGAGGGGATGATGAGGACACTGACTCTACGTGGGTGCCTGATCGAAGAGAGGAGGAGGTGGCAGGTCTCCAATGAGGCTTAAGGGCAGCCACCCAACTACATCACACAGCAGAGTTCCACATGTGCAGGGCGCTGCTGACTCCCTGAGTATTTTGAAAAGTTTTTGGTGTGGGCCTTTTTTGATACGTGTGTAGCAGATCGCACCGTTGCTGTTTGCAACATATGTCTATCACTACACTAAAATCCGATTGTAGCAGGCAAATTTCCCCAGTTGCTAAACCATCCAAAAAAAAATTGGACCCAGCTATCCACATGCACAGCGGCTGAATGCTAGCTTGGCTAAATTGCTAGCACTCCAATTGCTGCCTTTTCAGCTGTTAGACTCTGATCCCTTTTGTGAATTTGTGGAATGTGCAGTACCTCAGTGGCAGGTTCCCAAACACCATTTCTTTTCACGGGAGGCCAATCTGGCTCTCTACGGACATGTGAAAGGCAATGTCTTGGCCTCGTTGGACAGGGCGGTCAGCGCTAAGGTGCATACTACTGCTGACTCATGGACTAGCAGGCATGGGCAGGGACGTTACCTTTCTTTCACAGCACACTGGGTAAGTCTGCTGGCAGCTGGGAAGGATGCAGGACAGGGTGCAGTATTGTTGGAGCTTGTTACGCCACCACGTCTACAAAATGCTAGAAGTGGTGATTCTGCCACACCTCTCTCCTCCACACCCTCCTCTTCTTCTTCCTCTATGGCCTCTTCCTCTACAGATTTCTCCTCTGAACCAGGCGTTTAAGGTGCTATGCATGCACTCAGGCAAAAAGATGCCATGTGGTGCTTGAGTTGGTCTTCTTAGGGGACATGAGCCACACTGGGGCAGAGATTCTGTCAGCTCTGCAGGGACATCTTTATGTAGAGCAACAATTCTTTTTCTCAAATCCTCAGAGAGTTCTTTGTCATGAGGTGCCATGTTGAACTTCCAGTAACCAGTATGAGAGAGTGAGAACCATAACAGCAAATTTAGCACACCTGCTCCCCATTCACACCTGTGACCTTGTAACTCTAATGAGTAACATGACAGCGGGAGCGAAAATGGCTAATTGGGCCCAATTTGGCCATTTTTCACTTAGGGGTGTACTCACTTTTGTTGCCAGCGGTTTAGACATTAATGGCTGTGTGTTGAATTATTTTGAGGGGACAGCACATTTACACTGTTATACAAGCTGTACACTCACTACTTTACATTGTAGCAAAGTGTAATTTCTTCAGTGTTGTCACATGAAAAGATATAATAAAATATTTACAAAAATGTGAGAGGTGTACTCACTTTTGTAAGATACTGTATATATACACAATATTGTGAAATGTATTGTGACGCCTGCCATTACAAGCACATGAAATGTAATGGCTCCCCGGTCTTCAATATTAAGTTGGCCCACCCTTTGCAGCTATAACAGCTTCAACTCTTCTGGGAAGGCTGTCCACAAGGACAGCCTTCCCAGACCCGAGAGAACCCTCGAGAGAACCCCAGAGAGAACACCTTTGGGATGAAATAGAGCAGAGACTGTGAACCAGGCCTTCTCGTCCAACGTCAGTGGCTGACCTCACAAATGCACTTCTGGAAGAATGATCAAACATTCCCATAGACACACTCCTACACCTTGTGGATGGCCTTCCCAGAAGAGTTGAAGCTGTTGTAGCTGAAGATTGGGTCAACTCAATATTGAACCCAGGGACTAAGACTCAGATGTCATTAAGGTCCATGAGTGTATAAAGGCAAGCACCCCAATACTTTTTGATTTTAGATAGATAGATAGAGTATATATATATATATATATATATATATATATATATATATATTTATTTATTTTTTATTATTATTATTTAATGATATAAATATCAAAAAATAAATAAAACTCTAAATTAAAAAGAAAAAAAAAGGTTTTTTATTTTTCTTACAAATTTTCTGTCAGTGTCATTTATTTTCTAGTATTTTTCTCCTGCAAAATCCACTTCAATTGGTTGCATTTGGTGATTTCACAAAACATCTATTAAACAATTTCCTGCTTTTTTTTTATTTCTTTATTTAGTTGTTCAGATGTCAGCGTTTTTTTCACTGAGAGCGCTGATTGATTCGACAAGCCTGTTTTACACCATTCGTTCCTTCCTTTCCGACTTCCACTATGATGATTGATAGGTGTACTGCCAAAAGACCCTTGATCTCTCCCTTATTAGCTCCACAATACACTAGTTACATTTTCTATCCAAGGCCCTATTTTATTTCGACGCCATCGTCCTCTATTAATTCCAGTCCTGTCAGAAAAATGCAATATTGCAGCATAAAAGAGAGATTATACACTGGATAGCGGAGTAATGCGAGATGATGAAATAAAAATCACTTTAAGTATCGTGTCAAACTAAGTTAAAAAGTTACCTGCGGGGGAAGCGAACGTCTTCTCCAGAGTCCTGTGCAATCTATTCTCTGCTGAAAGATGGCTGCATATTACATTGCTATCGATTGCCATATTTCTTAATCTGCTGTCCGTTTTTCTTTATATTAAAGGGGGTTTTTCAAATCTTCCATGATAGAACATTTCAAGGGCATGTATTTATGGGGAAAAGAAAAAGATGGAATTGTAGATTAGGACAGCTAGAGCTGACTTGTAAAGCATTTGGATAGATATTTCGCTATTCTGTATATAGCAATGTCCGTTTCAGGTGTATATAAGACACTACAACATGAACAGTGGTTCTCAACCACGAGACCGTGGCCCATTGCTGGGGTTTCCAGCCAACGTCAGGTCTCTTTTTTTTCAATTATTTTATTTATTTTAAATGTAATACAGGCTCAAGAACATACATAAAGTAGGGAAAAAATGTGCATTAACAAATTTATGTATACTTAAAACGCAATTTTATATCATCCAGCAGTAAGTTCAGTCTATTTCTAAGATAATTCCTAGTCAGACCAATGTCCTCAATACTGCCTCCCTTATATTCTCGAACCTGGCCCAGTCAGATTTTTCTTCTTTACCATTATTTATTAACAGAACAAAAACCAAAGCCAAAACAAACAAACTAGATGGGGAGGAAAAGAGTCTATCCATGGGGAGCCATCTCTAATATACCTGTCCACCCTGAAGGGAAATTAAGTAATATCTTTAAATCTCTATCTTAACTATTCAAATTACCCTCAAAAAGGGTACTTCCCTCCTCCGAGGCCAAAAAAGTATTCCAAGGGGACCAGGTCTCGAAGTATCTCTCTTGTTGGTGTCGTGTAGAAAAGACCGGATCTTCTAATTTACTGATTTCTTTCACTTTACGCAACCACATCCCTATCGTCGGTGGTGACATTGATCTCCATGTTAATGGAACACAAGCCTTTTCAGCATCTAAAAGATGACGTATCGCAGATTCCTTATATCACTTTTCTGGGATTTGAGATATACGTGAAAAAGAAAAAAACACCGGGTCTTCTGGTATCCTATAGTCTGTAATAATCTGAAGAATACTTCCAATCTCTTCCCAAAAATTCTTTAATTTAGGGCAACCCGAAAAAATATGCAGCATAGTACCTCTATCTGCCTGACATCTCCAGCAAAGGTCCGAAGAGTCGGGGAAAACTTCTTCAGTCTTTCTGGTGTTCTATACCACCGAGTAAAGATTTTAAAATTAGTCTCTGAACACAGTTTCTCAAAACTGTTAGGGGGCCTGTCAAACTGACCCAGAGGCGGAAGGGTGCTGAGAAAATGGGTAATCTGGAGGGCACTCCAGAATCTTAATCCACACAATTCCATCAACTCCGGGACAGTCAGCCATATCCCCCCTTTTATATAACTTCAGGTCTCTTAACCACTTTCAGACCGGACCAATTTGCTGGTCAAACACCAGACCACTTTTTGCGATTCGGCACTGTGTCACTTTAACTGACAATTGCGCGGTCGTGCAACGTGGCTCCCAAACAAAATTGACGTCCTTTTTTTCCCACAAATAGAGCTTTCTTTTGGTGGTATTTGATCACCTCTGCGGTTTTTATTTTTTGCGCTATAAACAAAAATAGAGCGACAATTTTGAAAAAAACGCATTATTTTTTACTTTTTGTTATAATAAATATGCCCCAAAAATATATAAAAAAACATTTTTTTCCCTCAGTTTAGGCCGATACGTATTCTTCTACATATTTTTGGTAAATAAAATTGCAATAAGCGATTATTGATTGGTTTGCGCAAAAGTTATAGCGTTTACAAAATAGGGATAGTTTTATAGCATTTTTATTATTAATTTTTTATTATTTTTTTTTTACTAGTAATGGCGACGATCAGCGATTTTTATTGTGACTGCGACATTGTGGGGGACCCATCGGACATTTTTGACACATTTTTGGGACCATTGTCATTTATACAGTAATCACTGCTATATAAATGCAGTGATTCCTGTGTAAATGACACTGGCAGTGAAGGGGTTAACCAGTGGGTGGCAGTGTAGGGGTTAAGTGTTCCTAGGGGTGTGTTACTAACTGTGGGGGGTTGGGCTTTCATTTAGTGAACACTGATCTCTGCTCCAATCACATGGAGCAGAGATCAGCGTCACTAGTTGCTAGGCAGAATGGAGAAATGTTGTTTACAATGGCACTTCTCTGTTTGGCCGCTCCGTGAGACGATCGCGGGGATGCCCGCGGCGATCGGACTCACGGGGGTCCCAACCAGCGCTCCCGATGGCAGGGCGCCAAATTTAAAGGGACGTACATGTACGCCCATTTGCCTGCCCATGCCATTCTGTCAACGTACATCGGCGTGCGCTGGTCGGCAAGTGGTTAAAGTGGATGTAAACTTGATTCATGAATTTTGAGCAGGGGACATATATCTGCAGTGTTAAGTTATCTCTCTTCAAAGCACTATGTCCCGTAGCGATCTCCTGCCCCGTTCTTCTGTTATCAGCCTAATAACTCTTGACAAGTTCTCCATTACATACAAGATAAAAGCAGCCGGCCTTTTGTGTTGGAGAGGATGCTATAAATAGATTAACAGAGCCCTGACCTATTCAACGAACAGCTCTGAAAGTCTCTACCTATGAGGAGAAGGGGTGTGTGCCTTTCCTCCAATCAGCTTGATGGCTGTATGCCCAGACTTCACTGCAGTGTTATTCAGGAACCGAAAATCTCCTAACACGATCTAAACTTTCTAAACAGTATATAAAGCTGAAGACAGCAGATATACATGTAAAATGTATGTAGGGAGATTTGTTTCATCTTTGTGTATCATCTGAGGCTGTTCACTTCACTGGGTATATGTAAGGGTTTACATCCACTTTAACCTCCTAAAGTGCCTCCCAACTCCCATAGTGCACCTCAATCTCCCACAGTGGCCCAGGGGGCTCCCGAGGGCCCTCAGCCTCCCTCAGTGTGTCCCAACCTGCAGCAGAGCCTCCAGTCCTCCATAGTGACCCCAACCTCCAACAGTGTCCCACAGTACCCCCTAGTCTACTACAGAACCTCCGGCCCTCCATCATGCCCCCCAACTTCCAACAGTATCCCACAGTGCGCCCAGCTCCCATAGTGCCCCCAAACTCCCAGAGTGGCCCACAGGGGCTCCCTGCAGGCCCTCACTGCCACCGGGCACCACAGCCTGCTGCAGAGCCTCCAGTCCTCCATAGTGCCCCCAACTGCCAATAGTGCCACACAGTGCCCCTCAGTCTGCTGCAGAATCTCCAGCCCTCTATAGTACCCCCAAATTCCAACAGTGTCCCACTGTGCCTCCCATAGTGGCCCAGAGGAGCTCCATGAGGGTTCTCAGCCTCTTACAGTGTCCATGAGCATTCAGCAGAGCCCCCAGCCCTCCACAGTTCTCCCAACTTCCAACCGTGTCCCACAGTGCCTCCCATCTACCATAGTGCCCCCAACTTCCCATAGTAGCCCACAGAAGCTCCATGCAGGCTCTCAGCCTCCCACAGTTTCCACTAGCATGCAGCAGAGCCTCCAGCTCTCTGTAGTACCTCCAACTTTCAACAGTGTCCCACTGTGTCTCCCATCTCTCATAGCGCCCCCAACCTCTTATAGTAGCCTACAGGAGCTCCCCCCATAGTGCATCCAGCCTCCAACAGTGTCCCATAGCTGGTTGCTAGCACCCTGGCAGATGATTGCACCTTAGCAACAAAAATGCATCCCTGGTTTCATTCAGCTGCTGGCCCATCTTTCTAGATTTTGCCATGACAGCCAAACCTTCTAAAACATGTCACTGGCACTTCCTCCTCAGACCTTTAAAAGTGCATACACTTGTGGAATGGTTTCAAACTACGGTACTTAAAAATCTCCTTAGGCGACATTTTAATAGTCTTTACAAGTTGCCAGTTTAGATCTAGACAGTGCCTGGAAAAGGTATTCACACCCCTTGAAATTTTCCACATTTTGTCATGTTACAACTGAAAACGTAAATGTATTTTATTGGGATTTTATGTGATAGACCAACACAAAATGGCACATAATTGTGAAGTGCAAGGAAAATGATAAATGGTTTTCAACATTTTTTACAAATAAATACGTGAAAAGTGTGGGGTATATTTGTATTCAGCCCCTCGGAGTCAATACTTTGTAGAACCACCTTTTGCTGCAATTACAACTGCAAGTCTTTTTGGGGATGTCTCTACCAGTTTTGGACATCTAGTGAGTGACAATTTTTGCCCATTCTTCTCTGCAAAATAGCACAAGCTCTGTCAGATTGGATGGAGAGCGTCTGTGAACAGCAATTTTTAAGTCTTGCCACAGATTCTCATTTGGATTTAGGTCTGGACTGTGACTGGGCCATTCTAACACATTAGTATGCTTTGATCTAAACCATTCCATTGTATTGCAGCTTCCCTGTTCCTGCTGAAGAAATGCATCCCCACAACATGATGCTGTTTCACAGTGGGGATGGTGTGTTCAGAGTGATGTGTGGTGTTCGTTTTTTCCCACACATAGCATTTTGCTTTTAAGCCCAAAATTTCAACTTTGGTCTCATCTGACCAGAACATCTTCTTCCACATGTTTGCTGTGTCCGCACATGGGTTCTTGCAAACTCAAAACAATACTTCTTATGGTTTTCTCTCAACAATGACTTTCTTCTTGCCACTCTTCCATAAAGGACAGATTTGTGGAGAGCACGACTAACAGTTGTCCTGTGGACAGATTCTCCCACCTGAGCTGTGGATCTCTGCAGCTCCTCCAGAGTTACCATGGACCTCTTGGCTCTTCTCTGATGAATGCTCTCCTTGCCCGGCCTGTCAGTTTAGGTGGGCGGCCATGTGTTGGTAGGTTTGCAGTTGCCCCATACTCTTTCCATTTTCGGATGATGGATTGAACAGAGCTCTGTGAGATGTTCAAAGCTTGGGATATTTTTTAACACTTAACCCTGCTTTAAACTTCTCCATAACTTTATCCCTGACCTATCTGGTGTGTTCCTTGGTCTTCATGATGTTGTTTGTTCACTACGGTTCTCTAACAAACCTCTGAGGGCTTCACAGAACAGCTGTATTTCTATTGAGATTAAATTACACACAGTTGGACTCTATTTACTAATTTGGTGATTTCTGAAGGCAATTGGTTCCACTAGATTTTATATAGGGGTATCAGAGTAAAGGGGCCTGAATACAAATGCACGCCACACTTTTTAGATATGTATTTGTAAAAAGTTAGCAAAAACCAATTATCATTTTCCTTCCATTTCACAATTATGGGCCACTTTGTGTTGATCTGTCACATAAAATCCCAATAAAATACATTCACGTTTTTGGTTGTAACATGATAAAATGCGAAGAATTTCAAAGGATATGAATACTTTTTCATGGCACTGTATGTGGTGTGAGCACTGTTTACATATGCATGCGTGACCTTCATATTTGTTTGCCTTTGCACACGTGCACTGGAGGGATATGGGCGTTTTACTTTTTTTTTTTATTATTTATGTAGTGGATGACATTTGGGATCAAATGTCACACACCTGTAAATTTAGTTTTTGGCCTCAGAACAGTAAAGGTTCTGAGGGTTAATTGTGTAGGTTGGCCTTAACACCAGTCTGGCCAGGCTGTGTTTGGAAGTTCTGCCTGGTCATGTGGACGGTGAGGTGCACATGACAGGCTAGAACCAAGTCTGGTTGGATGTTTAGGTATCGGCCTTCTCGGAGCCAATCAGTGGTAGTGCGGGGGCCCACTGGGGAGTCTGGGAGGGGGTTCTTAAAAGGGGTGTGGGTCACGTGTTCAGGGTTCGAGTTGTTCGAGACCCGTGCGGTCTAAGTCTGGTTCCAGGACCAGGGTAGCCCTGTGAGGGGTCCTGGTCACAGGGTGTTCGACACCCCACAACATGTTCCTATCAGTGGCCCCTGATAGACCTGTCTGGTCTGGGGTAGGGATCTGTCCGTTCCCGAGTCTCGGAACCGGCTGGTCCAAGGCGCAGTAACTGAGGGAGGATTCAAAGTGTCCGCGTGTGCTCTCGGCTTGGAGGGACACCACAGCTCGTGGAAGTGACCAGGGGAGGACTCTTCGGAGGAGGGCCGACAAGTGGCATCCTGGGAAGTGCCTGGTTACTGAGTTGAGAAGGACACTGATGAATTCACACTTTTCCAGTACCATAAAGGAGATGGGAAATGTTCCAGGTACGGAGGAAAAAGGTTCCTGTTTACCCTTAGTTGTTTTGTTCAAGTTTGAGTCAACGTGCTGACTGCCATGATCTCTGGCTAGAGATCTGTTCAGCCTTGAAGTACCCAGCCGCGAGTGGCTACTCTCTGGGTGGAAATAGAGACTTTGCTAGATCTGCAGTTCAAGGTGCCTGAGTTCTTCACCCGCGTCCTCTGTTCCCTAAGAGACTGTGTTAATTGAAAGTTCTACTGCAAAATAAAACCTTTTTTGAAAGGACTCCATCTGTGCCAGTGTACAAGTCGTTGGTTATCAACCCTGGGAACCCCTAGAAGTGGAAGAGCAGGCCGAGAGAAGGTAACCGGTAAGCCCATTAAGTCAAGGCCACCCTGCAACAGGTTATGGCCGCTACATTTATCTTATTTCTATTTTACCCTGTTTCTTTATATTATTTATTTTGATCACTTTTATAGCTATCACAAGGGATGAACAACATGTAATAGTAAGGACCATGATAGGTTCTCTTTTTTTGAGACATGTTGGGTCAATTAGACCCAAGATCTCACTTTTGCCCTTAAAAGCATCTGATCAAACCAAAATCGCTTTGATCACATGCTTTTATAGGCCATTTACTTTAGCCCAAAACCGGAAGTGACAAAATACTCTCCGCTTCCGGTTTCTTAGACCATAGAGATGATCTGGGATGTTTTGGGGTCCTCGTCATCTCTCTGGTCAGCCAGCTGAACCGCCCTACTCCTCCAGATGAAGGGAAAAAATGCCAATGAAGACTCCTGCGATGTATGACATCTTTTTGGCCTAGGCCAGAAACCAGGTAGTAACTGTATGAATGTAAAACTGAGTAAGTTTAGTTCCACTTTAAGTGCAGGTGAGTGTGCGGTGGGCTCAGAGAGGAGGGCGGTGCAGGAATCAGGGAACACACCGTCCTAAATTTCCATATCCTGAGACTCAAAGCCATTCAGAAGATTCCCGCAGCAGCAATGACTGCATCTGAAAAGTTTTATTTTTTTTTTTCTTATTATTTTCTTATTCCTCAAGACAAATTAGTGCACAGGAATAACCTTATTTTAGATACTTAATTCCACCTTATGTATTGCCTGTCAGCAAGGTGCTAGCTGTAACTGTGCAGCTTTTTATGTAACAGCCCTAAAGTATGTCATTGTCCATGAAAGTAACTTTTATTTTTAATAGCGATCAGTATAATTTTACAGGTAGAAGTCTCATCTGCATAACTGGAATAAAACCAAGCCTAATTAGCGGGGGAGAGGTAATCAGACAGTGCGCAGGCTGGATTGTCGGAGGCTGTGAAAATGGGATCCAGCCAAATGTTAGAAGGAAAAAAAATATTTGAGGAAAGTAGGTTATATGTTTTACATATACGTGTGAATATATCATGTGACTATTTTTCTTCCCGTTTAAATTTATAAAACTCAAGCATGTAATAAAAAAAAAAGTATTTTTTTTTTTAACATCATCAAGCAATCTGAAATCCAATTATACAAGAGAAAGTCAGGAAAAGGAGTGATAACATTCACATTGGTGAATTATGCATCAACTCATATAGGAAAGGGTAAAGACACTGAGCAAGTCAATTAAAGTGAACCTGTCACTGTAACAGGAATAATGTGCTAAAAACATGAGTAGGAACAATGGTGACTGCTGGGCATAATAGTACAGCGTCAACCCTATAAGATTTAGAAGTAAAAGTTCTGTCTAAAACCGTAAGGAGTTCTCTATTATTTTATCATTCAGGAAAAATAAAAACGCTTCTTCTTTCTCAGTCTAAACTCTCTCTCTTTCTCTCTCTCCCCCTCACCCACTACCCCCTCTCTCCCTTCCCTCTCTCTCTCTCCCCCTCTCCACCCTCTCTCCCCCTCTCACTCTCCCCCCTCTCTCTCTCCCCCTCCCCTCTCGCTCTCTCTCCCTCTCTCCCTCTCTCTTCCCGTCTCTCTCCCCCCTCTCTCTTTCTCTCTCCCCCTATTTCTCCCCTCCCCTTCTCCTGCCCCCTCTCTCCCCCCTCCCTCCTCTCTCTCCCCTCCCCCTCTCCCCCCCCTCTCTCCCCCCACTGTACCCTTCTCTCCCCCCTCTCTCTCTCTCTCTCTCTCCCTCTCTATCCCACCCCCTCTCTCTCTCTCTCTCTCCCCCTCTATCTCTTCCCCTGTCTATCCCCCTCTCTCGCCCTCTCTCTTTCTCTCTCCCCCTCCCCCCCCCTCTCTCTCTCTCCCCCTCTATCTCATTCTCTCTCCCCCTCTCTCTCTCCACCCTCCCCCCCCTCTCTCTCTCTTTCTCATTCTATCTCTCTCTCTCTCTCTCTCTCTCTCTCTTTCTCATTCTATCTCTCTCTCTCTCTCTCTCTCTCTCTCTCTCTCTCTCTCTCACACTCTTTGCTTCTCCTCTCCCTTTTTTATCCTCCCCACGTTTCCTCTCCTCTGCTCCCTTTTCTTATCTTTGTTTCCTTGTCTATCATTATTTTCCCTTCTTGCATCTCCTTTCTTCTTTTTTCTTACCCTCCCCTCCTTGCCTCTCCTTTGCTCCCTTCAATGCCTCTCCCTTGCTTCACTTTCATATGCTCCCTCCTTGCCTTTATCCTCTGCTCCATTTTTTTTATTCTCCCCTCCTGGCCTGTTCTTTGTTCCAAATTCTTATCTTCCCTTTCTTGTCTCTAACGTGCTCCCTTTTTTATTCCCCCCCCCCCCCCCCCCCCCTGCCACTCCTCTGCTCCATTTTCTTATCTTCCTCTTATTGCTTCTCATTACTTTCCCTTCTTGCATCTCCTTTCCTCTTTTTTTTTTACCCTCCCCTCCTTGCCTCTCCTCTGCTCCATTTTCCTATCCCCCTCTCCTTGTCTCTCCTTTGCTCCATTCCCTTATTCTCCCCTCAATGCCTCTCCCTTTCTCCCCTTCCTATCTTAACCTCCTTGCCTCTATCCTTTGCTCTATTTTCCTTTTCTACCCTCCTTGCCTTTCCCTTGTTCTAATTTATTATCTTCCCACTTTGTCTCTCCTGTGCTCCATTTTTTATCCTCCCCCTCCTTATCACTCCTCTGCTCTATTTTCTTATCTTCCGCTTCTCATTACTTTTCCTCCTTGCATCTTTTCTTCTTTTTGCTTATCCTTCCCCTTCTTGCCTCTCATCTGATTATTTTTCTTGCCCTTCCTCTGCACCATTCTTTTTCTCCCCATGTTGCTTCTCCTCTGCTCTACTTTTGTATTTTCCCCTCATTCTCACTCATCTGCTCCATTTTCTTATCTTCTCCTCCTTGCCTCTCCTCTGCACAGATTTCTTATCTTCCTCCTTGCCTCTCCTCTGCTTCTCTTCTTGCCTCTCCTCTGTTTTCTTCTCTTCCCCTCTTTGCCTCTTTGTTTTTGTTTTCTTCTGCCCTCCTTGCCCTCCTTGCCTTCTCTCTACTCCCATTGCCTTTTCTACCCTTTGCTCATATTCTCTATCTCTCCTCAAAAGGATATAAATCCAGTAAGAATATAGCTCCACCTTAACCACTTGCAGACCGGACCATTTTGCTGGTCAAAGACCAGACCACTTTTTGCGATTCGGCACTGCGTCGCTTTAACTGACAATTGTGCGGTCGTGTGACGTGGCTCCCAAACAAAATTGACGTCCTTTTTTTCCCACAAATAGAGCTTTCTTTTGGTGGTATTTGATCACCCCTGCGGTTTTTATTTTTTGCGCTATAAACAAAAATAGAGCGACAATTTTGAAAAAAACGCATTATTTTTTACTTTTTGTTATAATAAATATCCCCCAAAAATATATTAAAATTTTTTTTTTTCCCTCAGTTTAGGCCGATATGTATTCTTCTACATATTTTTGGTAAAAAAAATTGCAATAAGCGATTATTGATTGGTTTGCGCAAAAGTTATAGCGTTAACAAAATAGGGATAGTTTTATAGCATTTTTATTATTAATTTTTATTATTTTTTTTTTTACTAGTAATGGCGGCGATCAGCGATTTTTATTGCAACTGCGACATTGTGGGGGACCCATCGGACATTTTTGACACATTTTTGGGACCATTGTCATTTATACAGTAATCACTGCTATATAAATGCAGTGATTCCTGTGTAAATGACACTGGCAGTGAAGGGGTTAACCAGTGGGTGGCAGTGTAGGGGTTAAGTGTTCCTAGGGGTGTGTTACTAAGTGTGGTGGGGTTGGGCTTTCATTTAGTGAACACTGATCTTTGCTCCAATCACATGGAGCAGAGATCAGCGTCACTAGTTGCTAGGCAGAATGGAGAAATGCTGTTTACTCTGCATTTCCTCCATTCGGCCGCTCCGTGAGACGATCGAGGGGATGCCCGCGGCGATCGAGTCCGCGGGTCCCGCGACCGGACTCACGGGGGTCACGACCAGCACGGGAGCGCGCCGCCGCCGGCGCGCTCCCGATGGCAGGGCGGCATTGAATATTGGACGTACCTGTACGCCAATATGCCTGCCCGTGCCATTCTGTCGACGTACATCGTCGTGCGCTGGTCGAGAAGTGGTTAAACATGGTCCCCTCTCTAACTGTAGCCCACCTAGTAAAATACCTACCTTCCTCCCTGTTCAATGGTTTTGTCAGGTCCAAGTTCTGAACCCACAAGCTCTGCTGAATCCAGCAGGAATTATTCTTGCCGAGCCACCTGAGATACTGGACAGCTCCATGTTGGATTCTTTAGACTTTCATGTCTTGTCTCTTGTTTTTGGTGAACCTTGAACTCTTTACTCTTCCCATGAACTTCCTGATTTAAGAAATGTCTGCACTTCCTGTTTGACAGATTATTGTGCTCTTTCCAGCCTATATTTTGCTTCTTTGCTCTCTACAGTGGTCCTTATCGCCACTACCACCTTTGGCTTATTCCTCGACTAAGCTTCCACTTGATCTCAACGTGCTACTAACTATTACAGAACTTGGCTTGTTTACTGACTATGCTTCTTCTTGGTCTCAACCTGCTATATCTGCTACTGGACCCCAGCTTGCTCCCCTCCTTGATCTGTTACTAACATGCAGCAAAACCCATCTCCACCATCAGGACCTCTGGGGAATACTGGTTAGTGCATAGACACTGCACCTTGGGTGAGACAGAGTCATGTGCCAGGGTGACCTGCTTGTTTCTTATTCTGCTGGTCAGAGGATTCTCCCTACTGCTATAGCTACTGGTCTCCAAGCCTGACCACTGAGCCATACTCAGAGTGGCCTTCAGCACTCAAAAAGAGTGCAGCCCACCCATAAGAATGAAGGGGGCCTCAGCGCATGTTTACCTTTGGCCCAATATGTTTTTTCTGTGTTCTGCTTGGCAGGATTTGTCTAATGAAGTTCACTAGAAGGGAAGGACGGTAAGTGTTTTACTAGGTGGACTACACTCAGGGGTGTTACTTATAAGATAACTGTTGACCATTGTCACCAAGATAGAAGGTAATGGGAAATCAAAAATTTTAGAGCTGTCTCCAGAATAGACCAGTATGAGAGAGTGAGAGCGATAACACCAAATTAATCAACCTGCTCCCCATTCACACCTGAGACCTTGTAACACTAAAGCCCCATACACACTATCAGATTTTCTGCTGATTTTTTCCTTCAGATTTACAAAAACCATGTAGTGCAAGGGCCTGCCTGATTGCATACCAATTTAAACTCCTAAGGTTTGACCTCATATTATATGGTTTTGGTAAATCTGAAGGAAAAAATCAGCAGAAAATCTGATAGTGTGTATGGGGCTTAATGAGTCACATGATACCGGGGAGGAAAAATGGCTAATTGGGCCCAATTTGGACATTTTCACTTAGGGGTGTACTCACTTTTGTTGCCAGCGGTTTAGACATTAACGGCTGTGTGTTGAGTTATTTTGAAGGGGACGGCAAATGTACACTGTTATACAAGCTGTACACTCACTACTTTACATTGTAGACAAATGTCATTTCTTCAGTGTTGTCACATGAAAAGATATAATACAATATTTACAAAAATGTGAGGGGTGTACTCACTTTTGTGAGATACCATATATATATATATATATATATATATATATATATATATATATATATATATATAAATAAAACAAAAGTATTGGTGCATCTGCCTTTAAACGCATGTGAAAGGGAGGCATCCCAGTCTTAGTCCGTAGGGTTCAATATTGAGTTGTGCCCTGAGCACAATGTTAAACAAGCCAATTAGAGCCTCAGGCTCCAATCACGTATTTAACATTCAAGGACCTAATAGACCTTGTATTAGTCCGGCTCCCTGCAGCGCACTGCACACACATAGAACGATTTATTTTTAAATAAATTATAATATGACTAACATTTATTAACTTTAAGATGTTAAAAAATATTAGTCATATTATCATTTATTTAAAAATAAATTGTTCTATGTATCGCTTTCCTATTGGTCAAAACCCTGCTCCCCTTATGGACTGGCCACCACTGATCAGAGGTCTAAAAGACCCTTGATGTCTCCCCTGTGCTTCAATGAAGCTAAAAGAGTGCAGACAGTGCTCGATTAGCTTCTTCCCTGGCATACTGTCTGGGGGACATGACATCAGCACACGCGAGAGACATTTTAATGTAGCTCCCGGGTCAGTGATGGGAAGGGGAGATCAGATTAACGTTTGCTGATCGCCCAACCTCTACCAAGCAGCACCCAGCATGATGGTCCCAGGTCCTTCCAGGACATGCAGAAGGGGTGGGGAGAGCAGAAGTAACAGGGGTATGTGCAAGCTTCATCACTCCATCTAGGCCACACACAATGTGTTTTGTCCCGCCCCCAGGCAGGACGAAACACATCGGGGCATGGTTTAGACGGAGCGAGCTGAGGCTATTACTATTTTATGCTTGACACGGTGTGCTGAGAGTTAGGAGGGACCGCGGAACCCACCAAATAGGAACAGGGTAGCCTGACTGGAGATTCAAAGATGCAATTTGGTTCATATCGGTGTGAGGACTACAGAACTTCACAGATCTTCTTTCTGTTGTCCTGATACAGAAAGAATGAATGAGACTTGTCACCCTAGGACAGGAAATGTCTTATTGGTGGAATCACCAGGTAAAGAAAAAAGAGTTTAAGAAGTTAACACGAATGCGGCCAGGGCTGGACTGGGACAGAAATTTGGCCCTGGACTTCTCCCAGACTGGCTCACTTACATTTCAAGTGTCCCATCAGCAGCCCCCTTACATCACAGTGTCCCATCAGCAGCCCCCTTACATCACAGTGTCCCATCAGCAGCCCCCTTACATCAGTGTCCCATCACCAGCCCCCTTACATCACAGTGTCCCATCAGCAGCCCCCTTACATCACAGTGTCCCATCACCAGCCCCCTTACATCACAGTGTCCCATCACCAGCCCTCTTACATCAGAGTGGCCCACTGAGCCATCGGCCCACCGGGAAACTCCCAGTAGTCCCGATGGCCAGTACATGCCTGAATGCGGCCCTGTCATCTAAGGTCTGCTAAGCTGCAAAATATGAAAATTCAGTTTGTTGGTTCAGATACGCTCTAGGGAGGTTATCGATGGTTTTTAATGGTATAATGGGCTTTTAATGGCTCCATTTAACTATCCAGGGCATCTTGTTGTGCTGAAAAAGGACAAAAAGACTCTCATTAGCCTCATTATTTGATGTTTTTATTAGAAAAAAAAAAATCAGACAGTGAGAATAAAAAAGTGAAATAAAAATTTCACACTTCATCATTACCAACATTAGTATGGATGTGATCACCCTGAATATTCAAACAAAATTAAATTAGATGACAACATTAAAAAAGCTTAACTAATTGACATGATGCGGTGTGCCAATTATACTTTTTCTTGTTCAAGTTAGAGTTTATTTTTCCATATTTGTTTAATTTTTTTATTCACTCATTGATCCGCCTAAGCAAATATTGCATGAAGAAGACCTATTTATTTAGTTAGAGGATGTTTTTTTTTTTGTTTTTTTGAGAGGGGGTTGGGGGGGGGGGGGGGGTGTTATGGTCTGCGATCTTTTTTAGTTGAGTGTTTTATTTATTTTTTTCCTGTTTTTTTTTTGGTTTAGTTTTTTGTTTTTTGCCATTTTTGTTTTTGTATTTGGGTACAGTCACTTCAAACTTTTTTTCTCCCTCATTGTCTGTTTTAAATTTAAATGGCTAATGAAAGACTTTTTGTCCTTTTTCATAAAAAATGCTTTGTTCAAAAATAAAATACCCCAAAAAACGAGGGATTGGAAAGAGAGGATTTTTTTTTTTGAGAGGGGATGGGGGGGGGGGGGGTGTTATGGTCTGTTGCCTTTTTTGTTGAGTGATTTATTTAATTTTTTCCTGTTTATTTTGTTTTTTTTTGGTTTTGGTTTTGTTTTGTTTTTTGACATTTTTGTTTTTGTATTTGGGTTCAGTCACTGTGTATTTTTTTTTCTTTTTTTTATTAAAAAGGCTAATGAAAGACTTTGTCCTTTTTCATAAAAATGCTGAACTTTGCTTAAAAATACCCCAAAAAGCGAGGTCGTGGAAAGAGAGGACTGTACGTGTACTTGTATTTGGGTACAGTCACTTTAAATTTCCCCCCCCCCCCCCCCTCATTGTCTGTTTTAAATTTAAACGTCTAATGAAAGACTCTTTATCCTTTTTCATAAAAATGCTGAAAAATACCTCAAAAAGCGAGGTCTTGGAAAGAGAGGACTGTACGTGTACTTTGGAAAATCCAGTGCATAATTAGCAAAGCGGGACCTAAAATAAAAATTACAAATATTTGAGACATGGAATAAATGTATTTGTTGTGTGAGTATTTACATTAGGCAAGTGATGGGAGTGATGCAAAGAGACTTCTCTTTAGTTTTCAATGCTGCAGTTGGTAATTTTATAGTGAAATCACATCCTTAATGCCTCATACTACTCAAAAATACACAAGTAAAGACCTCATGCAGACACAAAAAAAAAAAAAAAATACATAAAATAAATAAATACATTATCAATAGATTTACTGAAAAAAAGGGTAAAAGGTAGGGTTAAAGGTAAATACTCTATTAATCTATTAATATCTATTAATATTGTGCAAAGTTTTATGTGACAGCACTAAATGTAATCATTGTTTAAATATTATTTGATTTATTTTCTGTGGGGCATAGGTAGAATTGGTGGTCACTGTTCACAGGTCACACAGTGATAAATACATCACTTAAATAATTACTAAAAATAAAAGGGAATAGACCAAAAAAATAGACTCCTCCCTCCCTCAATAAATAAATACATATTACATATATGAATAAATAATGGAAAATTTATATCAAATACTTACCGTAATTTTCCTTTCCTGATGGGCTCCATGGCAGCATACGTGTGGGGTTAGCCCCGCCTCCATAATTACCCAATAGGACCTCTACTCCCATAAATCTTTGCTCCAAGCTGCTATCCGTGTTCCGTAACTAGCCTACTCCAACATTTGGGAGGGAACTCCTGCTGCCATGGAGCCCATCAGGAAAGGAAAATTACGGTAAGTATTTGATATAAATTTTCCATTTTCCTGACAGGCTCCATGGCAGCATACGTGTGGGAAATAACTCGCCAAACACACCCGGGTGGGCTAAAAATGTTGAGCAAAGAAACTAGAATTTTATTTTTCATTGTCCACTGACAATACTTGTAAACCAAAATTAACAGAAGAAAGCGCAGCTGGCTCTACACAATAATGGGAAACAAAGGTATTAATTGAAGACCAGGAAGCTGCTCTACAGATAACTTCTGGTGCGACATGTCGAACTGCTGCCCAAGAGGTCGAGATGCCCTGAGTTGAATGAGCCGTCACTGCCTCAGGAGGGACCATGCCCTTTGCCTTGTATGCCCTTTGAATCGTTTGGACCACCCAAGATGAGATTGATCTTACTGATGCTCGCATCCCTTTATTTTTGCCATGAAGAAGGACAAAAATAAAGTCTGTTCGTCTGAACGAGGCTGTAGCGTCCAGATATTGTTTCAAGGTGCGACCAACATCCAGGGGATGAATCTCTTGGTTGTCTGACATTCTAAACGTAGGTAGCACGATCTCCTGATTTTCGTGAAATACTGATGTGACTTTTGGATTTGACCCAAGCATAGGGATCAGGACCACTCTGTCCGGAAAGAAAGTTAGAAATGGTTCAACTGACCCAAGATTCCTAATTTCCGACACTCTTTTGGCTGAAGTTATTGCCACCAGAAACACCGTCTTGATAGTGAGATCTCCTAAAGACAGGGGAGCATCCAAACCTTTCCCAAGATCAGAAAGAAAGTCCAATACTAACGGAAGGTCCCATTTGGGAAACCTGGGCCTCTTTTGAGGCCTAAGCCTGATGGCTCCTTTAAAGAATTGTTGAATTAAGGTGTGATTCGCCCACGAAACTCCTGTAAAGGCTGAAATGGCTGAAACTTGTACTCTAAGAGAACTAACTGCCAGAGACAAGTCTAACCCTGACTGAAGGAAAGACAAGATATCTTGAACTGCCGGAGAATTATATGAATTTGACCTAGAAGACATGTGGCCCATAAACCTGGCCCATATACGTTCGTACACTTTATTGGTACTCTTCCGTCTGGCACTAAGAAGGGTTGGAATCGCTTCTTCTGGGCAACCTAGAGCTTCTAGCCTTCCCCTCTCAAGAACCATGCCCTGAGGTGTAGACAGGATGGACACGGGTGTAACAGTGTGCCTTGAGACAGTAGATCTGGCCTGAGAGGCAGGGGAACTGGGTCCTGATAGCTGAGGAGCAACAGCAGAGGAAACCAAGGCCTGTTGGGCCAGAATGGTATTATCGCAATGATTTCCACCTTCTCCCCTCTGAGCCTCCAAAGGAACTGTAGGATTACAGGAACTGGAGGGAAGGCGTAGGCTCTCTGGAACTTCCAACAATCCGTGAGAGCATCTATCCCGAACGCCTGAGGATCCCTGAACCTCGAGTAGTATCTGTGCATCTTGCGATTGTACGGCGAAGCGAACAGATCGACCTCTGGAGATACTCCCAGAGTCAGAAGCCACTCGAAGACATCCCTGTGAAGGGACCACTCGTTGTTGTCTATTTTGACCCTTGACAGAAAATCTGCTTGAACATTCTGGACCCCTGGGATGTATACAGCAGAAATGTTGACCACATTCTTCTGAGCCCAGTTCATTATCGGTTCTACTTCTCGTAATAGAGACCAACTGCGAGTCCCTCCTTGTTTCTTTATATAGGCCACTGCAGTTGTGTTGTCCAGTCTTAACATTACTGACGACCCTGCCACCAGATGGCGAAATGCTATGAGTGCTTGAAAGGCTGCTCTCAACTCCAGGATGTTGGAGACCACACACAGCAACGGGAACGACCACCTTCCTTGAGCTACTTCCGTAAGGCAATGAGCGCCCCAACCTTTGTTGCTGGCATCTGAGGTTACTATTACCCAGGAAATGGGGACTATCGAATGATGGTTGCGTAGATTCTTCCCTTGAAGCCACCAGAGGAGAGACATCCTCATCGCTGGTGTAAGGAGTATGCGCTGTGTTTGATTGGACGAGTCCCACTGTTGCAGAAACCCTTTCTGGAAGGGACGAGTGTGCCACTGGGCCCACTTCACCATAGGGATGGTGGCCGTCATTGTGCCGATCACTTTCAAGCATTGTAGAGCCGAAAGATGAGATGATTCCCAAGCCTTGTGAATCCTGTCCCGGATCACACTGATTTTTTCCTCCGGCAGAGAGATAGTGCCTTTTAATGTGTCGAACTGAGCCCCTAGAAACACGATCACTTGAGTTGGAACCAGATGGCTCTTCTCTAGGTTCAGGAGCCAACCAAACGTCTGTAGAGTGGAGATGACTAAACTCTTGTGATCCAGAATTTGATCTCTGTCCTGAGATAATAGGAGCAAATCGTCCAGATAATGATGGAGACGAACTCCTTTGACTCGTAAAAGAGCTACTATCGCTAGGAGTACCTTGGAGAAGACCCGAGGAGATGTTGTCAACCCGAATGGGAGACAGGTAAACTGGAGGTGTTGATCGCCAACTGCGAAACGGAGAAATTGCTGGAAATCCCTTGCTACTGGCACGTGAAAGTATGCGTCCTTCAAATCGATTGAGATTAACCAATCCCCTAGCTGCACCGACTGTTGGATTGTAAGAAGAGACTCCATTTTGAACTTTTCCTTGCGAATGAAGGAATTGAGGAAGGTCAAATCTATCACCGCCTCCATGCGCCATTTCTTTTCTGAACCATAAACAGAGGAGAATACATGCCTTCGCCACGTTCGTCTTCTGGCACGGGCACGGCTGCGCCTTGATCCAGCAAACAACTTACGTAGGTCAATAGGACCTGTTTCTTTTCCTCTGAGCCTGGAATTGTTGTGGGAATGAACCTTAATCTCGGAGTGTTAATGAAAGTCCACTTGTGACCCGAGGAAACCGTCTTGACGGTCCAATAATCTTGAATTGAGGCCGCCCAAACATGTCGGTAGTGAAGAAGGCGAGCCCCCACCTGACATGTTTGAGCGGGCCCAATTTCAAAAAGATTTGCTAGAATCTAGGTTACCTGCGGAAGCCCCCTTTGAGGTTTTCTTAAGGGAGGATTGTCTGGACCTCCAAGATCTAGAGAACTCCCTGCCGGGTCTATAACTGCGCGCTTCTCTAGCACGATCCGAGGTCTGCCTTCTTGGAAAAATATGTTTTTGGTTTTGAAGGCGTCTGTCTTGAGGGAGGAACCCAGACCTCCCACCTGTGGCCCGGGATATGGCGCTATCTAGTTTATTACCAAACAAGGAGGTTCCCTCAAATGGTATACGACACCATGCCTGCTTAGATGTTGGATCCGCCAACCAGGGACGGAGCCACAAAGTACGGCGTGCCGAGACTGCTGCCAACATAGCCCGAGACAGAAGGCGGGTAATGTCAATAGATGCCTCCCCCAAAAAGGCTGATGCCATTCTGATCTCCTGAATGGGAGAGTCTTTAGCCGTATTCACTGAGATACCTCTCAAGAACTCTTCAACATTGTCGGCCCATGTTTCAATAGCCTTTGAGACTGCGGCTAAAGCCAAAGTTGGTTTACAAGCCATCCCTGAAGTTAGATAAATTCTTTTCAGATCTGAGTCAATTCTTCTCTCTAACGGATCTTTGAAAGATACTGTGTCTTCCAAAGGGAGAGTCACGTATTTGACTAAACGCATAAGTGCTGCGTCTACCAGAGGAGCTGATTCAAGGTGCTTCACATCATCCTCCTTAAAGGGGTACAATTTAGGCACCTTTGATGGAATGGAGCTCTTCCTATCAATCTTGCTCCACTCTTCAGTAATGATTTCTCCCAATTCAGATAGGAAAGGAAAATGTTGCCGTTCCTTTTTGAGTTGTTTGAAAAACTTTCTTTGTTTGGGGAGGGGAGAAGTAGTGGGTTCTTCCCATTTTAAAGCTTCTTTCACTGCCTTGACAAGAGCAGGTACTAAAGCATAATCAAATCCTACTCCTGGATCCTCTGGATCCGATTCGCTGTCAGACAAGAGCACAGAGTGGTGGCTTGGTTGAGAAGATTCCCCAGTCTCTTGTAAGAGCCCTTCACCTCCTGAAGGACATAATGGGTCTGAGGGGGATTCCATAGCGTGATGAGCTTCCCTCTGCTGCAGGGATTCCTTTACCACTCTTCTCACCATAGATTCCAAGCGTTGATCCGCACCATCTCTTTCATCTGCGACTTTAGAGAAGCAATGATCACAGAGCGATTTGTCTGATGGGATGGGCATCTTACAGCCCCAACATGAATTATCTGGTCCTCTGCTTGAGTGCGAATGACCACTGCGTTGTTCAGATCTGGAAGACCTACGGTAACCAGACTTTGACGATGATTTGCGGTGGTGCGATTTTGACGATCCACTGCGACTATGCGCACTGTAATGCGGTTCAGACCTAGAAGGGCTATAAGGAAATATACAAGAAAGAGAGAGAGATACAGACCAGGCTGGTATCAAATGCTAAGGAATACTCCACAAATACACAGCAATCCAGCCATGCACATACCTGTTACAAGCGGACAGGTCACTAGTAGGCAGTGAGGCATCCATGACTAAGAACGCTGACTGTAACAACAATAGACCCTCATAAGCAGCCATACAAAACACAGGAGCAACAATACATCAGAGCAGACCATAACCTACCTTACACCAACCAGAAAATGGCCCCGGGAAGTCGCTGAATTTCCTGCAATCATTCCCAAATTCTAACATCTCTCACTGTGTTTTAAATATGGCGCCCATGACGTCATCAGCGGCGTCAGACGCGAGATGCCCGCGCGCATGCGCGGGAACCAAGCCTCGCTTTGGATTTGGGTCCGCGCATGCGCAGAACGCAGTGCTGGACCCGGAAACAGGGGGAGAAAGGCTGCTGGAACGCGGAAGCGTCAGCGCCTATACACAAGAACCAGCTGGCATATGAAAAGATACAGGTAGAAAAAAGAAAACACATAAACACTGCTGCCATGAAAAACTGAATTTTTACAGCTCACCACTCCACCAACGATCGTCTGGCCGAACCGGTTCAAGCACACACCACCGATCCACCGGGCAGATAATGGCCACCTTACATAGCAGGTAATAAGCCGTGCGCACTTTATCTTCGGACAAACCAAGCCTTCAGCGCTACTCTGCCATACACTCCATACCCATGCTTAACAGACAGGGCCTATCGGAGGAACAAAAGCTTGATAGTCGGCCGACTTGATCGTAGTGAAGATCTCTTCAGATAGGAAACACCTGTCCTATGGAGGAGGACAAAAAAGGAGCACGGATAGCAGCTTGGAGCAAAGATTTATGGGAGTAGAGGTCCTATTGGGTAATTATGGAGGCGGGGCTAACCCCACACATATGCTGCCATGGAGCCTGTCAGGAAAAAAGAAATACATAAATAAAATGTAACAAATAAAAGCATATTTTAAAAAATGCCTAAGAAGCTCAGTGAGCAAAAACTGAAAATCTTTGGTTGGCTATTTTTTTTTTTTATATATAGATTTCTGTGAGATTACAGAAAAAATAAAAAAATCAGTTCACAAAATATAGGCAACAATGGAAGTGTTCAGAAAAAAAATGCAATTTTTTTTCTTCTTATGCTCAAATTGGTCATTTAATAGTGAAATAATTTCTTTCATCCCTATTGTGGATTATTGCACTTTGATTTTAGTTGTTACATTTTCCTGTGATTTATACATGCGGGATGTCCTTACCTATTTAGAAATGGCAGAAATGTAAGCGTTGCAAGAAAATAGCTTTTGCAGTTGCTATTTTGACTTTTCTTTTGCAGCCAGAAAATCACAGAGAAAAATTAGCGAACAATATTGGCTCACCAGGGCCTCGGTACACCGCTGCCTAAAAGTGCAGCATTTTTAGGCATGTTTTTTTACTGATATAAATGCAGAATATTGTTTTCAATGTGCCTGTGCAAACAGGTGTGTAAACATACACTGCATATAGATCAGTAAACAAAACAAAAACAAAAAAAATTAGTGCAAATATACACTATATTACCAAAAGTATTGGGACACCTGCCTTTACACACACATGAACTTTAACGACATCCCAGTCTTAGTCTGTAGGGTTCAATATTGGGTTGGCCCAACCTTTGCTATAACAGCTTCAACTCTTCTGGGAAGGCCGTCCACAAGGTTTAGGAGTGTGTCTATGGGAATGTTTGATCATTCTTTCAGAAGAGCATTTGTGAGGTCAAACACTGATGAAGGCCTGGCTCAGAGTCTCCACTCTAATTTAACCCAAAGGTGTTTATCTGGTTATGGTCAGGACTTTGTGCATGCCAGTCAATTTCCTCCACCCCAAACTTGATTAGGTGTATCTTTGCTAATATCGGATTAGACCCCCTTTTGCCTTAAGAACTGCCTTAATTCTTCATGGCATAGATTCAACAAGGTTTTGGAAACGTTCCTCAGAAAATTTGGTCCATAGTGACATGATGGCATCACGCAGTTGCTCCAGATTTGGCAGCTGCACATCCATGAAGCCGATCTCCTGTTTCAGCTCATCCCCAAGGTGCTCTATTGGATGAAATGTGGTGAGTGTGGAGGCCATTGGAGTACAGTGACTAAGGATGAGCCGAACACCCCCCTGTTCGGTTTGCACCAGAACCTGCGAACAGACCTAAACTTTGTGTGAACTTTAGAACCCTATTAAAGTCTATGGGACTCGAACGTTCAAAATCTAAAGTGCTAATTTTAAAGGCTAATATGCAAGTTACTGTCCTAAAAAGTGTTTGGGGACCCGGGTCCTGCCCCAGGGGACATGGATCAATGCAAAAAAAAGTTGTAAAAATGGCAGTTTTTTCAGGAGCAGTGATTTTAATAATGATTAAAGTGAAACAATAAAAGTGTAATATTCCTTTAAATTTCGAACCTGGGGGGGTGTCTATATGCCTGTGAAGGGGCGCATGTTTCCTGTGCTTAGAACTGTCCCTGCACAAAGTGTGATTTCTGCAGGAAAAAAAGTCTTTTAAAATCACTTGCGGCTATAATGAATTGTCGTCTCCCGTAATACAGAGAACGCTCAATGAGTGTTCTCTGTATTACAGGAGCCGACAATTCATTCATTGATAAAAAAAAAAAAAGTGTGGGGTTCCCCTAAATTCAATTACCAGGCCCTTCAGGTCTGGTATGGATATTAAGGGGAAACCTGCGTTACATCAGAGGGGGGCGGGGTCACCCATACGTCATTGGGGAACCCCTGGCTTCCCTCACTAGCATCAGAGGGGGCAGGGTCAGGTGACGCGTGGCCCCGCCCTCCTAATATAAGAAACGTCAGGCGCCGGGATCCCCGCAGTGTCTCCTCAGTGGAGACAGAAGACAGATGCATGGATGGACTGCGCTGGACTGAAAATCACCCGTCGCTGGATCAGATCAGCCATCGCTGGACCCCGGAGAGATGATCATCCGTCGCTGGAAAGCAAGAGTGGATTACCACCGCTGGAATCTTTTTTTTATTTTTTTTATTTTTAATAAAGGAATTTTTCAAATGTGTGTTTGTCTTATTTAACTATTTTTTACACTTTCTTTGTGAAATGGTAGGGGTACTTTTGTACTCCCTTACCATTTCAAAGGGGGGGGGCGGGATCTGGGGGTCCCCTTGTTAAAGGGGGCTTCCAGATTCTGATAAGCTCCCCGCCCGCAGACCCCCACAACCACCGGCCAGGGTTGTGGGGATGAGGCCCTTGTCCCCATCAACATGGGGACATGGTGCTTTGAGGGGGTCACAGACCCCCAAAGCATCCTCCCAATGTTACATAGTTACATAGTTACATAGTTAGTCAGGTTGAAAAAAGACACATGTCCATCAAGTTCAACCACAAAAAAAAATAAAAAATTAATAATAATAATCCCATATACCCAATTCTATACCCACAGTTGATCCAGAGGAAGGCAAAAAACCCCAGCAGAGCATGATCCAATTTGCTAAAGCAGGGGAAAAAATTCCTTCTTGATCCCCCGAGAGGCAATCGGATTTTCCCCGGATCAACTTTACCTATAAATGTTAGTACCCAGTTATATTATGTACACTTAGGAAATAATCCAGGCCCTTCTTAAAACAATCCACTGAGCTGGCCAGAACCACCTCTGCAGGGTGTCTATTCCACATTTTCACAGCTCTTACTGTGAAGAAACCTTTCCGTATTTGGAGATGAAATCTCTTTCCTCTAGACGTAAAGAGTGCCCCCTTGTCCTCTTTGTTGACTGTAAAGTGAATAACTTAACACCAAGTTCACTATATGAACCCCTTATATATTTGTACATGTTGATCATATCCCCCCTTAATCTCCTCTTATCAAGAGAGAATAAATTCAGTTCCTCTAATCTTTCCTCATAGCTGAGTTCCTCCATGCCTCTTATTAGTTTGGTTGCCCTTCTCTGCACTTTCTCCAGTTCCTCGATATCCTTTTTGAGAACTGGTGCCCAAAACTGAACGGCATATTCCAGATGAGGTCTTACTGATGATAATAATTGTACAGGGGGGCAAAATGATCTCTCTCTCTCTGGAGTCCATACCTCTCTTAATACAGGAAAGGACTTTGCTCGCTTTGGAAACCGCAGCTTGGCAATGCATGCTATTATTGAGCTTATGATCTACCAAAACCCCCAGATCCTTCTCCACTATGAATTCCCCCAGTTGTACTCCCCCTAGCATGTATGATGCATGCATATTCTTAGCCCCCAAGTGCATAACTTTACATTTATCAACATTAAACCTCATCTGCCACATAGTCGCCCAATTAGACAGAGCATTGAGGTCAGCTTGTAAATTGGAGACATCCTGTAAGGACGTTATTCCACTGCATAACTTGCTGTCATCTGCAAAGACAGAAATGTTACTTTTGATCCCAGACCCAATATCATTTATAAAGATATTAAAAAGTAAGGGTCCCAGCACTGAACCTTGGGGTACACCACTGATAACCTTAGACCATTCAGAGTAAGAATCATTAACCATTACTCTCTGAATTCTGTCTTTTAGCCAGTTTTCTATCCATTTACAAATTGATAATTCCAAACCTGTAGACTTTACCTTACACATGAACCGTGTGTGCAGAACTGTATCGAACGCTTTCGCAAACTCCAAGTATACCACGTCCACCGCCACCCCTCTGTCCAAGGTTTTACTTACTACCTCATAAAAAGAAATCAGGTTAGTCTGACAACTTCTGTCTTTCATGAATCCATGCTGTCTGTTGCTTAAAATATTTTTTTCCTGCAAGAACTCGTCTATGTGGTCTTATTAATCCCTCCAGTATCTTCCCAACTATACAAGTTAACCTAACAGGTCTATAGTTACTTGGTAAAGACTTTGTTCCCTTTTTAAATATAGGCACCACATTGGCTGTGCGCCAATCCAGTGGTACTATTCCTGTCATTAATGAGTCCCTAAAAATTAGATACAATGGCTTTGAAATTACAGAGCTCAATTCTTTTAGGATCCGTGGGTGGATGCCATCAGGTCCAGGTGCTTTATCCACCTTAATTCTGTCCAAATATTTCTGGACCATATCACTTTTGAGCCATTGTGAATTTGGGGCTGCGTCACTACCACCCCCATTATAGACATGAGCTCCCCCATGCTCCTTTGTATACACAGAGCTGAAGAAAGTATTTAATAAGTTAGCCTTCTCTTTGTTCCCAGTCACCCACTCCAGATTATTTTGTAAAGGGCCTACATGCTCAGACTTGACCTTTTTACTATTAATATATTTGAAGAATTTTTGGGGGTTTGTCCTACTATCTTTTGCAATCTGTCTTTCATTTTGAATTTTTGCATCCTTGATTTCCTTTTTACATATTCTGTTATATTCTTTGTAACATTTAAATGACACTAGCGTTCCTTCATTTTTATATTTTTTAAAAGCTCTTTTTTTATAGTTTATAGCTTTTTTAACTTTGGCTGTGAGCCACATCGGTTTTATTTTTAGCCTTTTAAACTTATTGTCCATGGGAATATACTTTGACGTGAGATCACAAACAGTCTTTTTGAAGAATTCCCATTTCTGTTCTGTGCCCATTGATGCCAGTATTCCCTCCCAGTCTAAGTCCTGGAGAGAAGCCCTCATTCTTGTAAAATTTGCTCTCTTGAAATTAGGTGTTTTTATCTTCCCCGTATGTGATTTTTGCTTACAGCTAACATCAAATGAAATCATGTTATGGTCACTGCTACCCAGGTGTTCCTTTATCTGAACATTAGTAATGCGTTCTGCATGGTTTGAGATTACCAGGTCCAACAGAGCATCATTCCTAGTTGGGGCCTCAATAAACTGGACCATAAAATTGTCCTGTAATAGGTTTATACATTTTTGCCCTTTAACTGTCCCAGCAGTGCTATTACCCCAGTCAATTTCTGGGTAGTTAAAATCCCCCATTATTATCACTGTCCCAGCCCTTGCAGCCCTTTCTATCTGTGCAAGGAGCTGAGTCTCCACCTCCTCATTAACATTTGGTGGTCTATAACAAACTCCAATGATTAACTTTGAACTACGCACATCTGTATGCAGTTCCACCCATAATGCTTCAGACTCATCACACTCTCCGTCCACCAGGTCCTCTTTCTCACTCACTTTGAGATCACTTCTCACATAGAGACAGACCCCTCCACCTTTCCTTTTACTCTATCTTTCTGAAAGAGTGCATAGCCAGGAATATTAATAGCCCTTGGGTTTATGTGCTTTGGTTACCCTACCACTAATGCCCCTAATATTACCCTCTGGAATATGCTCCATGCTGACTATCTCTATCTCTAGACCCTGCCCCCATTGCCTAGTTTAAAAACCCCTCTAACTTTTTGGACATCCTTAATCCCAGCTGATCTGCACCCTCCTCATTTAGGTGCAGTCCGTCCCTTCTATAGTACCGGTTATCGACTGAGAAGTCATCCCAGTCCTCCAGGAACCCAAACCCCTCCTTACTACACCAGCTCTTGAGCCACTTTTTTACTTGCCTAATCTCCCTCTTTCCTTCTGGTGCGGCTCAATGTATTTGAATTTGTATATGAATTCCTGAGAATACTACCTTGGAGGTCCTTTTCCTCAATTTAGCTCCCAAGTCCCTAAAATCATTCTTTAGGGCACTCCATCTGCCTCTGACTTTGTCATTGGTGCCAACGTGCACCATGACAGCTGGGTCTTTCCCAGCCCCTCCCAGTAATCTGTCCACCAGATCTGTGATGTGCCGAACCCGAGCGCCCGACAGACAACATACAGTGCGGCACTTCAGGTTGTTGTTACAGATTGGCCTCTCTGTCCTCCTAAGAATTGAGTCCCCCTACCACCAGAATCTGTCTTTCCTTTCCCTTTGCTCCCCCTCCACTCTCACTGGAGGAGTTCTTCCCCTGGCAGCTAGGAGAATCCCTCAGCTCCAGCAGTGCTGGTCCCTGACTGGGATTACCAATGTCACTCAATGGAGCGTACTTATTGGGATGCTCCAGCCCTGGATCAGCCTCCCTGGCACTTGCCCCTCTACCCTTCCTGACTGTCACCCATCTACTCTCTGCTAGTGCCTGCACCTCTTTGTCTCCACCCACCTCTGTGCGGGTCCCCGCCGACACCTGGCGTGTACATTCCTGGCTCTCATTTAGGGTGGAGGGTCCTCTCAGTGCTGACAGTTGCTTCCCCAGATTCAGAACCTGGGCTTCCAGGGAAACACAGCAGTATTCGCCCTCGATCAGATGATCAAGGAATGCATACATGCCGCAAGATGTACACCGAGTCGCCTCTCCACACCCGCCGTCCAAATTACCTAACAACTAGCTTCCTGACACTAATACTTTACAAGACAGTACACAGGTACTCACAGACCAGCGTGCACCCACAATACACAAGTACTAACAATACACACACACACACTACTCAGACAACACTCAGGTACTCACTACAAAGGTATTATGACCTCTGTTATAACCTCCTGTTTTCAACTCTGGTTTTTAACTCACCACTTAGACAGTTCCCACAGACTCAAGATGAGCAGGCTCACGATGAGTTCAACAGAAGGTTATATAGACCTCAAGCACCTGTGCCCAATTAACCACTCCCCTTAATTAGTAGGCTGAAGGAAGTAAAGAAAGAAAGAAAAAGAAAGAAAAAAAAAAAAAAACTATTTAAAAAGTGTCATAAAATGGTATTAAAAAGCTACAAAGAAAAGCCCCAAAAGAACCTAAAACTGCAACCCAGCAGTCACCAGCAGTCAAAAAGCAATACTTATTCAAACTCCACTCAAGGCTCCACTGTTCAGTTTACAACCAGCAGTTTGGCCATGAGGGCATGTGATGGCATGTGGGCAGTTGAGGGCATGTGGCCTGGTATGGATCAGGAGGGGGGGGCCGCTCTCTCACCCCCTCCTCTTTTCCTGCGGCCTGCCAGGTTGCGTGCTCGGATAAGGGTCTGGTATGGATTTTTAGGGGGACCCCCAGGTCAATTTTTTTTTTATTTGACACGGGGGTTCCCCTTAATATCCATACCAGACCTAAAGGGCCTGGTAATTGAATTTAGGGGAACCCCATGCTTTTTTTTTTTTTTTTATCAATGAATGAATTGTCAGCTCCCGTAATACAGAGAACACTCATTGAGTGTTCTCTGTATTACGGGAGCCGACAATTCATATAGCCGCAAGTGATTTTAAAAGACTTTTTTTCCTGCAGAAATGACACTTTGTACAGGGACAGTTCTAAGCATGGGAAACATGCCCCCCTTCACAGGCATACTATAGACACCCCCCAGGTACGAAATTTAAAGGAATATTACACTTGTATTGTTTCACTTTAATCATTATTAAAATCACTGCTCCTGAAAAAACAGCCATTTTTAAAACTGTTTTTTTACATTCAAACATGTCCCCTGGGGCAGGACACGGGTCCCCAAACACTTTTTAGGACAGTAACTTGCATATTAGCCTTTAAAATTAGCAGTTTTTGAAATACTCAGACCAGCCCGTCTGGCACCAACAACCATGCCACGTTCAAAGTCACTTAAATCCCCTTTCTTCCCCATTCTGATGCTCGGTTTGAACTTCAACATGTCGTCTTCACCGCGTCTAGATGCCTAAATGCATTGAGTTGCTGCCATGTGATTGACTGATTAGCAATTTGCATTACCAAGCAATTGAACAGGTGTACCTAATGAAGTGTCTGCCGATGAGTGTACATCTTCTTCCTTACTTGTCTTTATGCCCCGTACACTGAGCTGCACAATGTACAATTTCGGCAATGCCGAGATGAATGAACTCAGGATGCATGGACCAACGTAAAACAGGACCAACGTAACAAGGCAATGAAAACCATACCCAGAGTTCAGCTTTAAATAACTCAGTGATAAAAGTATAAATACACACTTATATACTGTAAATATATATATATATATATATATATATATATATAAATCTATCTATCTATCTATCTATCTATCTATCTATCTAGATGGATAGATAATATATATATATATATATATATATATATATATATATATATATATATATATATATATATATATATTAATAGAGAAAGAGAAAGAGAGATCACTTATTTTCTCTAGTTTATACCTTCTCATCCATAATATATTAAGAAGGAGGACTAGAACAAATACTTACATTTTTGCAAATGAACTTGCCAGTGAGGGGCATGGAAATACCACAAATGCAATTTTTATTTGAAGGAGAGGGTTGTACATTGATAGACATACGTTTACTTTTAACCGGTTCCCAATTGGCTCACGCAGATATGCTGCGGCAGAATGGCTCTCTTCCGGGGCGAAATCCCCTATATATACGGCCTTGCCCAAGAGAGCCACCAAAGAGTGCGCGAGCGCCGCTGGAGGCACACGCGTGTGCCCGCTTCACAAGGGGGGACCTGCCGGCCACGCACGATGTGTGCATGAGAGCCAGCATGGGGATTTGTGCGTGTAAACACACAAATCCCTGTGCTGTCAGAGGAGAGGAGACAGATTGTGTGCTCCTACAAAGTAGGGACAGTGATCTGTCATCTCTCCTAGTTAGTCCCATCCCCCCTAAAGTTATAATACAGTGAGGAAACACACGGTTAACCCCTTGATCGCCCCCTAGTGTTGACCTCTTCCCTGCTAGTGACATTTATACAGTAATCAGTGCATTTTTATAGTACTTATCCCTCTATGAATGTCCACGGTGCCAAAAATGTGTCAAAAGTATCCGATCTGTCCGTCGCAATGTCGCAATAACTCTAAAAATTTACTAGTAAAAAAAAAAAAAATGTAAAAAAATAAAAACGCCATAAATATGCCATAAATCTTTCCCATAGTTTGTAGACGCTATAACTTTTGCACAAACCAATCAACATCCGCCTGGAAGAAAATCACCTGGCTTTTAGGAAAAACCTCAAGACCTTCCTCTTTTAGCAGATGATCAAAACTCGCCACAGCGCCTAGAGGCAATTCAGTTCGCATTGTGCGCTATACAAGTATTTAATTCATTCATTCATTCATTTACGCTTATTGTGATTTTATTTACCAGAAATATGTAGAAGAATACATATTGGCCTAAACTGATAAAAAAAATTGTTTTTGTTTTTTAAATTTGAGGGATATTTATTATAGCAAAAAGTAAAAAATATTGTTCTTTTTTCAAAATTGTCAGTCTTTTTTTTGTTTATAGCTCAAAAAAATAAAACCCGCAGAGGCGATCAAATACCACCAAAAGAAAGCTCTATTTGTGGGAAAAAAAGGACGCAATATTTGTTTTTGTACCGCGTCGCATGATCGCGCAATTATCAGTTAAAGCGATGCAGTGCCGAATTGTAAAAAGTGCTCTGGTCGGCAAAGGGGGTCAAATCATCTGGGGGTGAAGTGGTTAATATCTCTTTCTATCTAAATTTTCTAAACAGAGATCGCCAATTTGTCCATTCTCTTCATGAGTTCTCCTCTGCTTTCTCCGTAACACAAATGAAATAAAAACTGCAACGAGAGGAGAGAAAAGAAACCCCAGATAATGGTCTCAGCGGGTGGGAGCTGATAACTCAGGGACTCACAATTGATTGTTGGTGTGCCTTAGACATATAAGAAGAAGCGACTGAGTGACTCATCATGGTGGACTAAACCTTTAACCTCTTTGATTTCGCTTTTTTTTCAGAAATTGTTTAGTTCTATTTTAAAATTGCCCTGGAAAGAGACACAAAAAGAGAACTTATATCAGCTTTGCCTGTGATAAGTAACAAAGTATGGTTTGACAGAGCAGAGAAGACTTAGTCCCTGTACACACGGTCGGAGATTTCGACAACCAAATCCATCGGATTTTGTCCGTCGGATTTTGTCCGTCGGATCTTGTCCGAAACTGTTGCATACACACGGTCGGACAAAGTTGTCAAAAAATCCGATCTTTCAGAACGTGATGACGTAATTTCATTACGATGGGACTACATTCAGGCTAGTAGCCAATAGCTCTGATGTAGGAATTTGATCTGAGCATGCGTGGCACTTGGTCCGATCAAAATTCTCTACACATGATCGGAGTATGTCCGATCGAACCAGTTGGTCGGGAAATATTTCCAACAAGTTGGAAAATTGGGTCCGACGGATATTCAGACGGAATCAGTCCGATGCATACCACACACAGTCGGATTATCCGACAACACGGTCCAATAGGACACATTCAGACGGATTCTCCGACCGTGTGTACAAGGCTTTAAGTTGACTTCATCTACCAGAAAACTCAGTTGATTCTCCTACCCGTCTCCAAGGACAATTGAAAAGAAAGCAGCACTGCAAAACTTTTGAGATAAATTATTTTAGCGCATTATGAACCCAGAGATGGGAGTTCCACAAGTCTCAAAATTAATAAATGCTGAGTTATTTCCAATAAGACATCTCTAGGGTGGAATCTATGCCTAAGGAAAAAAAAAAAAACCTACTACTGGATTCCCTCCAGAAAACAAATACTTATTTACACTTGATTTGCATCTTCTAATTTCATTTACAAAGCATAATTGTATTGCGCCGCTCTGTTATTTTAGATTGCTAAAAGGTGCGTTACTTGGTTTCCATGGTGAGGAGTTCGGGAGGAAACTTAATATGCACTTTCGGTTGTTGATATTCCATCAGGTGCTTAATAATGCTCTTTATTGAGCAATCACTCACATACTTTATTTATTAAAATCACTCATGTTTAGAATGATCTGTATAATTGCTGTTCCTTGCTATGGTTTAAAGACAGTATTGCTTGGTCAAGTAGTCATTTCATGCATTAGTGGCCATATTCGAGAGAACAAATGTAAAGTGCTCAGCCTTGAGATTTGCAAATATGTGTATAGCTTACCAACCATGCCGGAGAGCCCTAGAAATGCAGTAGCAGCAAAGTGTCTCCTTGCAGACGTCCTTTCCACCAGCCCATTGTACTCCACTTGGAAAAAAAAACTTCTAGTTTTTGGGACAAGTTCCAATGTATCTCCCATGGGTAAGTCTCCTAGTGATGAAGAATGTAGAAGAGGGCAAATTAGTGTTTTTGTTAGGCAATTATCAACCCTGATGACTCCTCCATCTTCATAGACGTATCTAAGCCCTTGTACACACGGTCGGAGATTCCAACGGAATATTCTGACTGTGTGTGGTCTCCATCGGACTGTTTCAGATGGAGTATCCGACGGACCAAGTTTTCCAACTTGCCCGTAAAATTTTCCGACAAAATGCTCTGAACGGACATACTCCGATCATGTGTAGAGAATTCCGATCGGACAAAGTGCCACGCATGCTCAGATCAAATTCCTACACCAAAGCTATTGGCTACTAGCCTGAACGTAGTCACGTCGTAACGAAATAACATCATCACGTTCTGAACGATCAGATTTTCCGACAACTTTGTACGACCGTGTGTATGCAACAGTTTCGGATTTGGTTGTCCGACCGTTTGTACAAGGGCTAAGAAGGACTTTTTCATTCATTTCCGTCTACAGAACAGCTGATCATATAATAATTGTATATAAATAATTTATTATATTATAAAATATATTTTTGTTTAATATTTTTATCGAGGTTTAACAAGGTGAACAGAAAGAATGCACATGATTTGCAATACAATAAAAGCAAGTAAATAGTATCGCATGACAGGGCCATAAAAACAAGCCGCTGTGAACATTGTAAGCCATTCCAGGGGCTGAATGCATGGTGCAGAGAGTTGTCTAGCAACCCCAGGTACCTCACCTGTGATTATAAAATATATTTATTTGTATTTAATTATATTTGTATAATTATAACTGTATGTATTATTATTATTATACAGGATTTATATAGCGCCAACAGTTTGCACGGTGCTTTACAACATGGGGCAGACTGTAGACTTACAATACAAATCAATACAGGAGGGATCAGAGGGTCCTGCTCATTAGCGCTGACAATCTAGAAGGGAGGGTCAAGTGGAACGTAAGGTAAACCCTCCCCTACAACTTTGTCCCATGTGGATCAGCATAAAAAACCCTAATGAACACTGCTTGTAGATATCTCCTTACTTGCTTAGCATTGTTGTAATCCTTTTTGTTCTTTAGAATGATCTCACTGAGCATGCCCAGATCTCCCCTGATTTACGGCACACTCTCTATGTCTTATCTATCTGTTATCAGGACTTCCTACGGCACACAACACTGAACTCCCAGCAGGCTGCTAATCACTCAGAGCTTCCTCCTACACACCATGTGACCATGTGACCTCACATACAGTGTAAACCAGGGAATGGGACAGCAGTACTGCAGTCTTATCAGCTGAAGCTGATAGGACTCATACAGGCAAACACTAGGTAATCAGCACAAGTAAATACTATGAAATAAACAAGTCAGCTATGAACAGGCAAGCAGGGTTGCCATAGAAACGTTGGATTGCGAAGGAGGCTTGGTTAACAGTACAGGAAGTGCTCAATGTAAGGGCAGAAATACACTCCACTGTGGACTCAGAAAACAATACTTAAGATGGTGCTGCCTATCCCCTGGAAACAAGTTTTTTAAAGTTGCTTTAAACAGTAAGTAATATGCGATTTGGGCTGGATTACAGTGGCAGTTTGGTAATTACTTATTATAATGGACTAAATAAAAAGAAGCATCAGAGTGGGAGAGTTTACTTTCTCTTTAACTGTGGGGGATGAGCTGATGGAGAAAATTAAAATACAGTTGTTGGTTGTAAGTAGAGTAGGCTTCTCTGAAGAGAAGGGTTTTCAGGGATCGTCTAAAAGCTAATAAGAGTAGGAGATAATCAGACAGATTGAGGAAAGGAGTTCCATAGGATTGGAGAGGTTCTGAAAAAGTCTTGGAGGCTAGCATGGGAGGAGGTGATGAGGAAGCTAGAGAGTAGGAGGTCTTGAGAGGAACAAAAAGAACGAATAGGTTGGTATTTAGAGACTAGGCTAGTGATGTAGCAGGGGGCTAAGTTGCGGATGGCTTTATAAGTAGTTAGTATTTGGAATTGAATTCATCGGGTGCGCAGAAGCCAGTGAAGGGATTGACAGAGAGGAGTAGCAGACACAGAGCGATTGGTTAAGTGGATGAGTCTGGCAGCAGCATTCATGATGGATTGAAGGGGGATAGACTATGTAAAGGTAAGCCAATGAGGAAGGAGTTGCAGTAGTCGAGGTGAGAGATGACCAGGGAGTGAATTAAGAGCTTTGTTGTGTTATTGGTTAGAAAGGGGTTGAGGCGACAACATTTGGACAGTGATTGGACGTGGGGCTCAAAGGCGAGTTCAGAGTCCAGGATTACTCCTATAGTTGTGCCATTGATTTTGGCAGAGAGATCAGGGGAAGGGGCATATGGGGGAGGAAGAATTATAAGTTTGGTTTTGGATAGATTGAGTTTGAAAAAGTGGTGTGACATGCAGACTGATATATCTGATAGTAAATTAGTGATACGTGAGGAGACTGAAGGAGTGAGGAATAGATTTGGATGTCGTCAACGTAGAAGTGGTATTGGAAGCCATGGGAGACCCAGGGAGAAGGTGTAGATTGAAAATAGGAGAGGTCCAAGAACAGAACCTTGGGGGACCCCAACAGAGAAAGGAAGAGGAGAGGAGGAAGTAGAGTTGAAAGAAATGCTAACGTTTTTGGTTGGATAAGTAGGAAGAGAACCAGGGAAGAGTACAGAGACCAAAGGTGTGGAGTTTATTGCGGAGGAGAGGGTGGTCAACCATATCAAGGCAGCAGAGAGGTACAGGAGTAGGAGTACAGAATCATGTCCATTGGTTTTGGCTGTTAGTAGATCGTTTGTAGGAGAGCAGGTACTGTGGAGTGTTGAGGATGAAATCCAGACTGAAGGGGATCAAGACTGCTATTATCAGCAAGATAGACCAGACATTCTAGGAGTTTTGATAAAAAGGGGAGCAAGAAGATGGGCCATAGGTTGTTAAGATTAGATAGATCCAGTTAGGAATTTTTAAGTATGGGCCTGACAAGTGCATGTTTTAAAGAGTTGGGGAAGATGCCAGGAGAGAGATTGAAGATGTGGGTTATAGAGTGTAGAACAGAGCCAGAGGGTGAACATAGCATTTGCGAGGGAACTGGATCAAGACGGAAACTGGTAGGATGGACATTAGTAAGTAGTTTAGCAACCTCATAGTAGTTTAGCAACCTCATCTATAGTGGTGGGTTGAAAGAGGGAACTAATGATTGTACCTGTGGGCATGAAGTGTAAATCGTGGTGGGCATCTGAACAGTAGAGATTTCCTCATGAATTGTATCAATCTTCTGTTTGAAGTGATATGCAGGGGCGCAACTATAGGGGGTGCAGCAGTCGCGACCGCAACCGGGCCCTGTGATGCAGGGGGCCCATGCAGCCCCCTCTACATATGGCTGGCAGCAGCATAGGCAGCTAGGGGTACCAGTGCACCATGCACACGGGTGGCTGGAGGTGGAGGGTGACTAGCAGAGCTCCATGCTCGACTATCGCACTGGCTGCTCTTTAGTTGTGCATTCCCCGCATGACCTGTGTCCTCTGCCGGCTCCTCAGAGTACCCCTCTCCTGCTCCATGCATTGCCGCTCAGTCCGATGTCTGTTCTCCCCAGCCAGAGTCCCACCCCCCGAGTCCGGGCCACACTGCACTGCATACTTCTCCCGGGTAAACAAACTTTAAGCACACCGATGCAGTTCAGCCCTATTAGAGCCGAAGCTCCCCGGAGGACACTGCAGGCTTGTCTGCCAGCCCCCCCTCCTCCGTCATACACAGATGATGAAAGTTCTTTCTGGGAGATATGCTGATCACCCGTCGAGCACACTGGATGGAGCCCAGGACAACATGGATGAGTGTGCGGCCTACAGCTTGGTCATGGTGAGTGAGAGGACCCCATCCCCCACACAACATTACATACCCCCTCCATATCCCCCTGGGGACAGGGACCCCTTCTCACGTGGGGACAGGGACCCCCTTCTCACGTGGGGACAGGGACCTCTTCTCACCTGGGGGCAGTAACTTCATCTGCCCTGGAGAAAAGGACCTCATCTATTCTTGGGACAGGGACCCCATCCGGCCTAGGGACAGTCCCCCAATGGGGCACCTAAAAATTTAAAATAAATTATAAAAACAAACTACTGATACCAGTGGTGGAACTACAGGGCTCACAAAGGTCATACCTGTGACCCTCGCCCTGGAGTTCCACCACCGGACTCGGAGGGAAGGGCCCTGCCTGGGGTTCAGGGGGCCCTTCATGGTTTCCTGCATCGGGGCCCTGAGGGTTCTAGTTATGCCACTGGTGATATGCAATTTCCTTTAATTTTGAATGCAGCACCCACCGTATTGCCATGAATGCAGCACCCACTCCATTGTCATGAATGCAGCACTCCATTACCATGAAGGCAGCATCCACTCCATTGCCATGAATGCAGCACTCCATTGCCATGAATGCAGCACCCACCATATTGCCATGAATGCAGCACCCACCTTATTGCCATTAATGTAGCACCCACTCCATTGCCATGAATGCAGCACCCACCGCATTGCCATGAATGCAGCACCCACCGCATTGCCATAAATACAGCACCCACCATATTGCCATGAATACAGCACCCACCATATTGCCATGAATGCAGCACCCACTCCATTACCATGAATGCAGCACCCACCGTATTACCATGAATGCAGCACCCACCGTATTGCCATGAATGCAGCACCCACTGTATTGCCACAAATGCAGCACCCACCATATTGCCATGAATGCAGCACCCACCATATTGCCATGAATGAATGAACCTCACAACATGACACACACTCACCTGCCATACTGCTGGGTTCTGACAGGGATCATCAAAGACAGTCTGACTCCCAGATGAAGTCCCACTTCCAGATCTGGATTCTGACACTGTGATGAGTGGGGACTCACTCAGGTCAGGAGGGGGAAGAGTGGAGGAGACAGGGGCAGCTATACAAGCTTGGGCAGGACTCCAGGAGAAGTCAGAGCAGCCTTGTCTTGCACTGCCCACCTTCAAGCACAGCACACTGTACACATGGTGGTGGCCGACTAGCAATCATTGGGGACACAGGCAGTTTGAGATAGAGAAGAGAAGGGAAGTGACACAGTGGTGCAGCGCCCCCCTCGGCCTGAGCTGCTGTGCCCCTGGGGGGCGCCGGTCTGGTCAGCCCTTGGTACGCCTCTGGTATTGCCTTCAGAGTGAGTAGGAGCATGTATCCATTGCTTTAGGTCAAAGGAAGAGGTTAGGCTGAGAAGTTTGGAAGTAGCAGGAGTGTTAGTATTAATAGGGATGTTGAAGTCACCCAGAATGATAGTGGGGATTTCACAAGAAAGAAAGTAGGGTTGGCCAGAGAGAGAAGTCATCTAGAAATTATGATGCTGGTCCAGGGGATCTGTAGATCACAGCTTTTCTCAGAGAAACTGGAGAGAAAAGATGAATGCAGTGTGCTTCGAAAGAGGAGAGTGACAGAGAGGGAGGTGGTGAAGTACCTGAAAGGTGTTATGTGGGGCTAGAATGATTCTGACACCTCCTCCCTTATGTCCACTGGATCTGGGTCCATAGAATACCACCATGGGATAGAGCAGCAGAAGACGCAGTGCCAGATTCATGAAGCCAGATTTCGGTAATTGTGAGTAGATTAAATGTGTTAGCGATAAAGAGGTCATGGAGAGAGGTGACTTTGTTACAGACAGAGCGGAAATTCCAAAGGGCACAAAAGAAAAGGGAGTCTGGTCTTGGGAAGAAGAGAAATGGGAACTAGATTGTGAGGATTGTGGCTGCTGCCAGATGGCGCAGGGTAATGGGTGCGTTGAGTACAGTTAAATGATGGAGGCCCAGGGTTTGGGGCTATATCTCCAGAGGTTAGGAGAAGCAGAAGGGTGAGGGAAGAAATATGGGAGTGGGATTTATATGAAGGGACATGCCCCAGTGTCCTGGAGATTTTTCACATGTGTGGATTTATAATTAGCAGGAGGTGGTGGGTGCAGTAATAAGTTGAGGACAGAAGTAAGGGTTATATATATATATATATATATATATATATATATGCTTTGTGGGGGAGAAGAGGGGTGAAGGAGAGATAGAGGACAGAGCTGCCAAAAGGAGTGGTAGAGAGTTCATGTTACAAGGAGAAAGAGCTGAAGGGGAAGACAAGGTCACCTGATGTCTGTGTGGTGTTTTTCAAAGTATTTTCTTGTGTTATTATTTGCTTTGTGCATTCACTGAACTACAGAATCAGAAGGGCTCCCACTTATAGAAATACCCACACTTTGAGAAAGAACCCCATCTGCAAACATGCAACCCCTTGGCAAATGAGCCATTCCCAATAGATGCTTGGTTATATACTGCTAGAGATGGGGTGGATGCTTCATTTACAAATCAGGGAGTTAATGAAAGAAGGCTAGGATGGCTAGGAAAAAATCTCACTTCAGAAAAAGACTTATAAGGAGACAGCTAATAAAGTTAAGAAAAGGCCATAATTGTAGGTAAGGTGTAGGGAGGAAACGAAAACAAAAGCTAAGCAATGTGGACAGTCTACAGATGGTTGAGCAAAGGAGCATACCAGGAAACATACTGTAGGAAAACACAGTTTGCAATGTTGCAATTATGGCTGGAGTTGCAGCAGTAAGGTCATGCCAGAGTTAAGAAACATGGGAAAACACAGTTAATATTAATATTAAAACCTACTCCCAAGCATCATCTTTTTCATAATTTTAGAGCAACTTTTGCCCTTATCAGTTGGGGCACAGTTCCTCCCACTGACACAAATGATAGAGATCTGTTCCTCTCACTGAAACCAATGATGGGGTACTATTCCTAACACTGATACCAATGAAAGGGCACTATTTCTCCCAATAACACCAACAATGGGGCACCATTCCTCCCAATGACATCAATGATGGAGCACTATACCTTCCCCTGACACCAATGATGAGGCACTATTACTCCCACTGACACTGATGATGGGACATTGTTCCTCCCACAGACAGCAATGAGGAGACACTATTCCTCCCACTAAATACAATATATTTTGGACCTTGGATCAACTGCACAAAACTGACACCAACGATGGAGCGCTATTCTTTCCACTGATACAGAATGATACTGAATGATGAGGCACTATTCCTCCCACAAACACCAAGGATGGGGCACTATTCCTCCCACAAATACCAAAGATGGGGCACTATTCCTCCCACTGACACCAATGAGAGGGCTGTACTCCTGTCACCGAAACCAATGATAAGGCACTATTCGTTCCACAGGCAACAATGAGGAGACGCTATTCCTCCCACTGGCACCAATGATGGGGCACTATTCCTCCCACTGGCACCAATGATGGGGCACTATTCCTCCCACTGGCACCAATGATGGGGCACTATTTCTCCTATGGAAAACAATGATGGGACACTATTACTTCCAATGAAACCAATGATGGGACACTAATACTCCCACTGATACCAATAAAGGGCCACTATTCCTCCCACTAACACCAACAATGGGGAACTATTCCTTCTGCTGACACCAACAAGAGGGCACTAGCCTTCCCACTGCCATCAATGATGGGGCACTATTTCTCCCACTGACACCAACAATGGGTCACCAATTCTCCCACTGACATCTATGAAGTGGCATCATTCCTCCTCCTCCTAATACCAAAGATTGTTTGCTCCAGGACATTTTCTACTCCCAGTGGCTACAGTCCGGCCCTTTTAAAGTCTGAAGAACAGTCACTTGGCTGTTTGATTGACAAGTTTGTAGACCCCTGCTTTAATTATTAGTCAGCATTTTCCTCTACATTTTTTTAGGTTAATATCCAGTTTCTAAATTAATAGGAATGTGTATCTGTCACAGGGTGGTGTCTGTGGATACACTGGTTAAACAAAATGCCACGTCCTGTTTATCACTTAGTAAATACAGACATTAATAGGAAATGGGGAAAAAGTTGGGGAGAAAAAAATAAATATGAATGAAAGAACCTTACACATAAAAGACCTCAAAAAGAAAAAATGTGTAGGTTCAATTGGACTTTTTAGGCATAAAATAAGTTGTAAACACAACCAGTATAATCAAGAGAGTTTATCTCTATTTATTAAAAATAAAAAAATATAAACAGCCAATAAAATAAGATAAAAAAAACAGAAAAAATAAATAAATTTTTTATATAAACACAGAGAAATATTGTTCCTCCTTATACATACACATTTATGACCTAAAAGATATCCTATCAAAGATAGTACAGTCCACTCAAAATTTCCAAAGAGGAAAAAACAAAATACATATTTATATGAATATAAAGTAGAGGATATCAACCATACAGTCAGAAATTACATATGTTTTGGTGCTCTACATGTTTCGCGTCTACAGATGACGCTTCTTCAGGAGCTGATAAACATGTTATTTCTTCAAATATATCCCAGGAATAGGAAACTCAAGCCAGCAAGGCGGGCACAGGGATTGACAAAAATTTCAGGCACCCGTTTTCCAAAAAATAAGGAAAAACAAGCAGCGGCCATAACCTTTACAAAACAATCAATACTATAGGGGTGAACGGGCTGAGGAGTCTGCCTTTTTGGTTCCCCCTTTCCTCTTCCCTCTTTACCCAGTGGGAACTTGGCTCGTCTTTTGTCTTTGGAGGGGATCACTATATTTAAAGCTCAGGGGATACCCAGAGTATTTATCACCATTTACCTTCTGGCTACCTACAGATTTTGAACATCTACTAAAACTGTATGTTTGAAGCTCTAGGGCTCAACATAATGTTAAAGCGATCCCACCAATTGTAAATCTATTTTTTCATCTACCATCTAATTTTCACCCTGCCCCCTTTGTTTTTCCTTATTTTTTGGAAAACGGGTGCCTGAAATTTTTGTCAATCCCTGTGCCCGCCTTGCTGGCTTGAGTTTCCTATTCCTGGGATATATTTGAAGAAATAACATGTTTATCAGCTCCTGAAGAAGCGTCATCTGTAGACGCGAAACATGTAGAGCACCAAAACATATGTAATTTCTGACTGTATGGTTGATATCCTCTACTTTATATTCATATAAATATGTATTTTGTTTTTTCCTCTTTGGAAATTTTGAGTGGACTGTACTATCTTTGATATGATATCTTTTAGGTCATAAATGTGTATGTATAAGGAGGAACAATATTTCTCTGTGTTTATATAAAAAAATTCTTTTTTTTTTCTGTTTTTTTTATCTTATTTTATTGGCTGTTTATATTTTTTTATTTTAAATAAATAGAGATAAACTCTCTTGATTATACTGGTTGTGTTTACAACTTCTTTTATGCCTAAAAAGTCCAATTGAACCTACACATTTTTTCTTTTTGAGGTCTTTTATGTGTAAGGTTCTTTCATTCATATTTATTTTTTTCTCCCCAACTTTTTCCCCATTTTCTATTAATGTCTATATTTACTAAGTAATATCCAGTTTCTTCATATAGTACAGTTATAGATATAGTACACCAAAACTATTGTTTGTCAAAACTACTGTATTGATACCCCCCTGAAAAAAAATATCTCCCCTTCATCCAGCAAAGATACTCAGCAATGAGTTTCCCATCATGTATGGTAGATACCAGGGCTGGAATCACATCTCTACACAAGGTGAGTTTTTGGATGAAGACAGAAAAGGAGGGGGAATATTTTTGTTGGAGGATACGGTGCTCCTTGGGGGTGCTAAAAAATGTTTGGTAAGTGAAGGGAGGTTTGCTAGAGGGTAGGGAATTATTTGCTGGGTGGGGAGGGGATGTGGATCGATTTACCAGACAGAGAGGATAACAAGGAATTCTAGCTTTGGAAAAGGAAAGAGAGGGGAGGGTTGAGCTTCAGGGGCAAGGGGGAGCATAGGTGTGGCTGAATTGGTGTTGCCATAATTGCCTGTTTGATGCCCATGCAATGTCTTGTGTGCCTATTTGTTGCCCAAATATTGTCATAGCCATTTGTTGACCTCATATTGTCACAATTGGCCATTTGTTGCCCATATACTGTATTGTCACGTTACTCATTTGCTGCCCCCATTTTGTAAAAAATTACAGTAATTTTGTAATATGTTTGCCTATTTCTGGCCCATGATTTGTTAGGATTTACATGTTTTTTTCTGCCAGTGTATTGTCAAGTCCCTGCTGTTTAGAGAACAATATTGCTATGATTTGGTCCCTTACAGGGCTGTCGGGATCAAAGCATGTCATTATTATCCTCATGTTCTATTTTGGCATAATTATATATACAATGTTCAGATAATGAAAATCCTCATTGTGTCCCTTTTCTCTATGGGCGTGAAGAGTATTTGTTTAATGTATGTATTTTCATTAAAAATAATTATGACGTGTAGAGGAGTAAGGAAGAGTGTTAATAAATAAATAAGGTTGGTATGCTACTGTTGCAATCAAAATTATTTTCTTATTTTTGGAAGAGTTGGTAAGGGGTTAGAACTTCTGTTAGGGGTCTAGTGCTATCTATATACCACTGTATGAGATTCCCCATTTTCAAAGACACAGAAAAATATCTAAAGTTTTACAGGTGTCACTTTTTAACAGAAAATAAAATAAAAGTCTCCATTTGTGATACTTATTTGTGTATTAGCGTCAGTTTCTTTCTGTGTTAAAAAAATATATATATTAATTAAATAATGAGTCTAATGTAAGCACACTTCTGACACTAGAATAGGTCCAGGTTAAATGGTGGAAATTAGCTTTCGTAACTTTCAGGAGCCATTTAAAGCCCATCAAAGCCACCATAAAATTGCCTTCCTCGCTGGCCCCCAATTCTTTAATCAAAATGGCAAATTTTTGCCAGGAACTAGCACTTTCGCAAACATGTGGGAAATTTAAACTTTTATAATTCACTAATTTCTAGTGAGCAGAAACACATAACAGGTACCAGCACTTGGACCTTAGACAAGGCATTCTAAAACTATGGACATTAAGATGAACGAGCAGCATGACAGCAAGCTTTACAGTCATTACCCCTTGTCTCCGCATTATTTTAGCTGCAGGTCAGAAAGGAGCAGACCATGTACTGCCGCATCAACCCAGCACTAGAGTATGAGTAGCAGAACAGAAGCTGTGATAGTTGGGCTAAATGTCACTGCAGTTACTCATTCACTTATTGTCAGGTTAAGGTGATATTCTGAAGGAGTTCATAAATCACATGGCTGGTATGCATGTACCATGTTAAGACACTATCCAGAACAGAGGTGCACGTGTGCCAATAGGAACTTCTACCTGCATGGGCACACTTGCGTGACGTCTGCACGTGCACGTGCATACAATTCCAGAACTTGAAATGCCCTATTCAAAGCAAAAAGCAAGGATAGATGGTTGTTTGGATGATTTTTGACTTGTCCATGGACCATCCCTCTGTGTATCCTGATCCTTGTGTATATCTTGACTTCCTGTTACCAACTTGACTTGCCTTTGGATTCCCCTCGGTATGATCCTTGGTTGTGAATCCAGCACTATTAAGGACTCTGCCTCTCCTAAAAACCGTCATGACCTTAGCCTTGGTTCCTGACTACTCTTCTGTCTTTATTTACTTATCCACCGCATTTGTCTATTGCTCTGACTCCTGACCACTCTGTTATCTTCAATCCTACTGACCACCCATGTATGATCTCAGTTTGTCTCCTGACCTCAAAAACGCTACTCTAGTTCTTTCCATATCCTGTACCACTTTTGCCTACTGAGGTTGTCGACATCCTACCAGGTGCTGGGTCTGACCTAATCTTTCATCATGTTCCCTCTGAGACCCTCATCTCTCTGCCTGAGAGTTACCCTTATGATCACCTTCCAGAGCAGCCACCAGAGAACTTGTCTATCGGCACCTGTGCCCCTTTGTGCCTTGCATTCCCTGTCATCACCTCCAGGGGTGTTTGGACCAGAGCCACAAGGGAAGCCCTTTATTCAATATGGCCTCCAACCAAATACATGGGGTGCTTAAAGTCTATAGAAACTTGGTGATTTTAAAGTGTGCCAATAAGTGTGCCTCCTGTACAGCAACTAATTAAATATACAACAGGGTTTCTGCCTCCTCTAATGTTGGGATACTTTCTTAACCAATTTTTTTTAACCAACTGACCTCCAACACTAGGACAAAGCCAGGGGACCAATTAATAATGATGTCCATTGTTTTAAAAAGGCATTTTCAACAAGATCATATAGGTGTGATGGTCAAGTGGCTATATACTGTATATTTTGATATATAGTGCAATTATGGCCCTGCTGAGTAGTGATGGACGAACTTCCGACGGGACGTTTCGCGAACGCGGACCGCGAACGCGGCCGATAGTTCGCGAACTGTAACGATCACGGCGGGGCCCATTGACTTCAATGGGAGGCGAACTTCGCAAACCTACAGGTCAAATTTGCAGCCACAAAATAATTACTAGCTGTGCAAACATAGTCCCACCACATGGCCAACGACATGAATCTGGGATCGACAACTACAAGCATTCTTTTTTTATATGGGAAATTGTTGTGACAATTCAGGACTGTGGAGCGCATGAAGGCAATGGAGGAGAGGGAAGGTCAGGGACCAGGGTAGGCAAAGAAGAGGGTGCAGGAGATGATCACCAGCAGCCTGACATACAGCAATGACACCTGCACCGTGATAGAGTCATCTGACAACAGCACCGTGATCGAGAGCACTGACATCAGCAGTGTGACATAAAGCACTAACACCAGCACCGTGATATACAGCACTGACAGCAGCACTGTGATAGAGAGAACTGCCATCAGCACCGTGATATACAGCACTGACACCTGCACCGTAAGCAGCCCCAGGAGGAAGTCAGCATAGCACAGGGATGGTGGGAGCCCCTCATAATGAGCATAGCACAGGGATGGTGGGAGCCCCTCATAATGAGCATAGCACAGGGATTGTGGGAGCCCCTCATAATGAGCATAGCACAGGGATGGTGGGAGCCCCTCATAATAAGCAGCCCCAGGAGGATGTCAGCATAGCACAGGGATGTTGGGAGCCCCTCATAATAAGCAGCCCCAGGAGGATGTCAGCATAGCACAGGGATGGTGGGAGCCCCTCATAATGAGCATAGCACAGGGATGGTGGGAGCACCTCAAAATATGCACAGCAGAGGTACAGCCCCAGGAGGAAATCAGCACAGCACAGGGATGGTGGGAGCCCCTCATAATATGCACAGCAGAGGTACAGCCCCAGGAGGATGTCAGCACAGCACAGGGATGGTGGGAGCCCCTCATAATAAGCAGCCCCAGTAGAAATATGACACCGCTCAACCTCTTCAAAGAGGAGGGTACGGGCATATAGTATGGTGTGCTTTTTTTGGACAAGGAAGTGAGCCAAATGAAGAAAGAAGGTCTCTGTGCTCGTTTAAAAAAATTGTTCATAGATATATACATGGTCTACTGGTCACATGTTGAATTCCTCCGAGATCCATGCCTCATTCATTTTTAGAAATGTGAGGTAGTTAACACTGTCGTGAGCTAGGCAAGTACGCTTATCGGTCACGATCCCCCCTGCTGCGCTGAACGTCCTTTCGGACAGGACACTGGATGAGGGGCAAGCCAACAGTTCGATTGCAAATTGGGCAAGCTCTGGCCAGAGGTCAAGCCTGCCCACCCAGTAGTCCAGGGGTTCATCACTCCTCAGAGCGTCCACATCGGCCGTTAACCTGATGTAGTCGGACACCTGACGGTCTAGGCGTTCCCTGATGCTGGATCCGGATGACACCTGTCGATGGGTCGGCTGAAAGAATGACCTCATATCCGAAGTCACCAACACATCTTCAAACCGGCCTCTTCTTGCAGGCGCTGTTGGATTGGTACCCGCAACTCCTTCTGTGGGAGTGGAAATTGCTCCTCTGCCAGCACACACAAAGGCAGAATGCAGCATTTCTCGAAGCAAGGCCTGGAAGTGCTCCATTCTGCCAGCCCTCTGTGACAGCGGTAACATTTCCGCCATTTTGTGTTTGTCCCGGGGGTCTAAGTACGTTGCCACCCAGTACTGGTCCTTGACCCTTATGCTTTTTATACGGGGGTCCCTATTAAAACACTGGAGCATGAAGGCCCCCATTTGCACTAAAGTGGAAGCGGTGTGGTGGCCTGGCTCCTGCTCATCATCCAGGTTAATGTCGTCCTCTTCATTCTCCTCTCCCCATCCACGCACAACAGGGATCCCAGAAAGGTTTAAAGCATGCTCTTCTTGCTCCTCCTCATCTGCCCCGGCACCATCCTCCTCTGACTCCTCTTCAGACTCCTGTTGTTGACTTGTCTCAGATAGAGTAGCCCCCCCTGGGAATTCATCCAGCATTGCGACTTCCTGATCTTCCCGCTCCTGCTCCTCCACAGCTTGATCAATGACACGACGCAATGCACGCTCCATAAAGAAGGCATAAGGTACCATGTCACTGATGGCGCCATGGCTTGCGACTGACCAGTTTGGTGATCTCCTCAAATGGCCACAGAAGTCTGCATGCGTCGCGCATGAGCAGCCACTGGCGTGGTGAAAAAACCCCAGCTCCCCAGAACCTGTTCTGCCGCAGAGTTCATACAGGTAGACGTTAACTGCACGTTTCTGCTGGAGCAGCCTATCAAGCATATAGAAGGTTGAGTTCCATCGCGTCGGGCAATCGCAAATAAGACGTCTGACCGGCAGATTGTGTCGCCGCTGAATGTCAGCAAGGCGAGCCATGGCCGTGTAAGATCTTCTGAAATGGGCCAAGATTTTCCTTGCCTGCCGCAAGATGTCCTGGACCCCAGGGTATTTGACAACGAATCGCTGCACGACCAAGTTTAAGACGTGTGCCATGCATGGCACGTGTGTGATTTTGCCCTGTTTCAATGTGCTAAGCAGATTGGCACCGTTGTCACACACCACTTTACCAACTGTCAAATTGAGCGGTGTTAGCCACTGATCTGCCTGTGAACGCAAAGCTGAAAGGAGTGCCGGGCCAGTGTGGCTCTTGGCTTCCAGGCACAACAGACGCAGCACGGCATGGCAACGTCTCACCTGGCATGTCGAATAGGTTCTGGGGAGCTTGGGCGGCGCAGCGGAAGAGACTCTAGCAGCGGAAAAGGAGGAGTCAGCCGAGGAGGAGAGGGAGGAGGATGGAGTAGGAGGAGGAGGAGGAGAAGAAGAGTCAGGCCTGCATGCAATCCGTGGCGGTAAAACCAAATCTACACGGGTGCCACGGGTTACATGCTTGACGGCCGTCAGAAGGTTCAGCCAGTGGGCAGTAAAAGTGATATACCTTCCCTGCCCGTGTTTGCTAGACCACGTGTCTGTGGTCAGATGTATCTTGGCACCGACACTGTGTGCCAGAGATACATTCACTTGCCGCTGAACATGGCCATATAGCTCTGGGATGTCCTTCCTGGGACCTTCCATTGTGGTGTTCCAATGGCCACAAATTTGCGAAAGGCCTCCGAGTCCACCAGTTTATATGGCAGTAGTTGGCGGGCTATGAGTTCTGACAAGCCAGCCGTCAACCGTTGGGCAAGAGGGTTATCTGGCATCATCATTTTTTTACGCTCGAACATTAGGCCCACGGAAGCCTGCCTTTTTGCAGAAAAACGTGAGCTTGGCGTGATGGAAGGTGGAGTGGAGGACAATTGTGAGGAGAGAGGAGAAGGAGAAGTAGAAGACGAGGCTGGACGGTGAGAGCCTGGAGTGTGGCTTTGTGTGTTCCGTTGCTCCCACTGGGCTCGGTGATGGCTGCTCATGTGCCTTCTTAAGGCGGTCGTTCCTAGGTGAGTGTTGGGCTTACCGCGACTAATGCGTTGACTGCAAAGATTGCAGATGGCAACGCTATTGTCAGTAGCGGACACGTTAAAAAAAGCCCACACTGCGGAGCCATGTGCCGATGTCCTGGGAGCGCCAGATGTGATCATCGACGTCACCTTCCCAACCTCTATAAGTAGAGATCTCGGAGTAGGCAGCAACACTGGGGACCAACCTCCTCCTTGGGCTGATCTGGGTACTGTCGTCAGACTGCTGAGTAGCGGTTGTTGCTACCTCCTCTTCCTGATCCAATACCAAGAGTGGCTGCGCATCAGAAATGTCTTGATATGGATTGGAAAATAATTCCTGTGACTCAAGCGGAAGGTATGTGGTGGTGTTGTTGGTGGTAGTGTCTTTGGGGGTGCACATAGCAGAGAGTGAAGAAGAGGGTGCAGATCGAGAGGATGAGGAGGGTGCAGAAGAGTAAGGCTGAGTGAGCCACTCAATCAAGTCTGGTGCGTCCTTTAAAGTAATTGAACGCACCTTCTGCAACTTCAACCCTATGTATTGTGGACCTATACCAGTCCTTATAGAATAGCAGACTGTACCTCACTCAACCCTATGTACTATAGCACCCTACACCAGGTTATTACCAGTCCTTATAAGGACCTTTGTGGAACAAGTAGGTTGTGAATGATTAGCAGACTGCAGCAGAAGGGCAGCAGTCAAGTATAATATTCTTTCTATATTTGGAAGAAAGAATATTATACGTGTACAAGCCTATTACCATACCACTGATACCAGTCCTGAAAAGAACCTTTGTGGACCTAATATAGTAACAGCTACTGATTAAACTGACCCTCACTGCCTCACACACTGCTTCCTGCCTGTCCCTATATAAACTGACAAAACAGAGGCTACTGGAACAATAACTGGAATAGCACTTTTGTGGACCTGATAGTAACAGCTAATGACTAAACTGACTGTCCCTACAGCAGACACACCGTCCTGTCCCTTTCTCTAAACTGACAAAAGACACTCAGGCTGCTGCAACAATCAGTAGCACAGCAAACCTATATCCTGAACTACACCTAACACCTATACCAGTCCTGAAAAGAACTTTTGTGTACCAAATAGCTAGCGATTTGGGTCACTGCAATCTCTCCCTGCTCCACACAGCAACCTCTCCCTAAAGTGACAGAGAAAAGAATGTAAAATGGCCGCCGGATCGGGTCTATCTATAAGTTAGGGGGAATGTCCAAGTGTCCATGTGCTGTAATGTCTCAATTGGCTGTCCTGTACCCCATGATGGATGTGTCATCATAGGTCAAAGTTCTTTTACACAGTAAACACGGAAGTCCGCCGGGCGAACGGCGCCAATAGTCCGGCGAACGGGCGGACCGCGAACAGCCGAAATTCGCCGCAAAACGACCGCCGGGCGAACCGTTCGGCCATCACTACTGCTGAGGAGCATATGGGCACATATCAACATGATGAGACCACATGCTTGTAGATCTCAAGGGGATAGTAGACTATAGTGTATGTATGCTGGCAGCCATCAGGAAGGAGACTCTCACTCTTAAACCAAATAAAAAGGTTAACAATTATAAAGAACCAGGGCATCAGCTGCAAAGAAAAACCTGGCGGAATGATGAATAATCCAAAAGAGGAACCTGGCAGATGTCCAAGGTTAGCAAAGCGGATCAGACAAATGGCAAAAGAGGATTTTGCAAGATTTACTTATTCCTAGTGCAGATTCATTAATGAAATATTTTTCTTACATATGATATTTCAGTTAAAATAATGAAGGCTGAAAGCGATGACATTCCGTAAATGTTTATGAGTACAGCAAGTAGCTGGCAGCTGGCCTTATTGCCAATCTAGTCCCATGGGCAAGAAATACATCTGATCTCCAAAGCAAAATATCACCTCCAACTTCATTTTCTAATAGACCACAAGGAGACTTCTAATCTGCAGTCTGTTGTATTCATTTGGATGGTACCAGGAGCAAACCACACAGCAGCTAATCAAACATCGGCTTACAGTTCTAGAGATTGCTGAATGGTGACTTCTATTTGGCTGCCAAAGATTTAATTGTATCTCTAGTCCCTCTAGTCTTTAGGGGTAGCATAAGGAAGGGTTAGATTTTTTTCTTCAGGTTTTTAGTTCTTTCTGTGCTCTCTTTTGGGAGGTCCGCTCACTTAATTTGTCCCGAGTGATGGAGCATCCAAAATTTTACAACTTTCATCAGAACATAAGGGGAATTCTCACAATAGGGACCATTGATCTGGTGGCAACTGTATTGGAGGAAATTTTGCTGTAGATATTTCCCCTCATTTACTTTTTCTAGCACATTCCACAGATGCTTGATGGATTGAGATCTGGAGAATTTGGAAGTCAAGTCAACACCTCAAACTGATTGTTGAGTTCCTCAACCCATTCTTGATCCAATTTTGCAACATGGCAGGGTACGTTATCCTGTTCAAAGAGGCCATTACCCTTAGGGAATTTCTACGATGGGGTGTACTTGGTCAGTAACAATGCTTAGGTAGGTGGTACGTGTCAAGTAACATCCACATGAATGGCAGCACCCAATGTTTCCAAGCAGAACATTGCCTAAAGCATCACACTGTCTCCACCGGCTTGCCTTCTTCACATACTACATCATGATGCCATCTCTTCCCCAGGTAAGGGATGCACAAACACCTGGCCATCCACATGATGTAAAAAAAATGTGGTTCAACAAACCAAGCCACCTTTTTCCATTGCTCTGTTGTCCAGTTCTGATGCTCATATGGCCATTGTAGGAGCTTTTGGCTGTGGATACGGGTCAGCAAGGACACCCTGACGACTGGTCTGCGGCTGCACAGCCCCATACACAACAAACTGCCCATTTTTTATGGTTTCAACACATAAACTTCATGGGCAAAATGTTTACTTGCTGCCCAACATATCCCATCGACTTTCAGAAGCTATTGTAACCAGAAGCACACTTAGCTGTGTTGGGGACTGGAAAGAATTGATTACAGTCCCTTGTTTGAAGTTAAATAACAATTAGTATGTATATTATTGTTATATGCTTAAATTATGCTAATTATATTTGTTTGGGGTTAACTGCCTGTATATGCATATGTATGGATTGATTCAAATTCACATGTATAAAAAACAAAACAAAAAGAAATGGGAAGACTTGATGGACCACTCTTTCTGTGTCTTTGAACCCCTTTAACTTTCTGTAAATCTGTTTACACTTCTAACACAGTAAAGATACCCTTTACTTCCTTGAAGATTGCTGTACAACTTGAGACACTTTTTTAACCGAAGTAACACAACACTCAAGATACACTTTAGGAGAAATCCCCCCCCCCCCCCCAAAAAAAGGCAAAGACAATAAACAAAAACAAACTAGCCAGTCCACTGACGACATCATTTCTGACGAAATGCGTAGGACGTGATATGATGTCATCATGCACAGTAACAGCAAGTGTCCACTGTTGGAGTGTCTGCCTGGATTGATGGGCTGTAGTCTATAGAGAAAAAGGTTTTGAAGGATTTCTAATGTAAGTGTATACAATATTTTTAACCACTTGCCGATTGCCGAAGGCCGATATCCATCCCCACTTTGAGGATGGATATCGCTGTTATGGCAGCAGCTAGCTGCCATAACCCCAGTAACCCCGTGTTGGGCCGGCGGTCGGCTACAAGATAAATGTGGTCTCTGTGGCAGATTCACCGCAAAATTACTTTTATCAGCGGAGGGAGAGAGCTCTCCCTCCCGCCATGCTTCGGTGCCCTCCGCTTACCGGAGCCGTCGGCACTGGCGGAGGTGATCCAGTCCTCTCACTGGCTGTGCATGGAGACAAGTGAGGGGAAGATGGCCCCCAGCCATCTCCATGACACTGCAGGGTGGAAGCAACGTCAAAATGTCACTTCTGCCCATAGCTCTTAAAGGGTAATTTTTTTAAATAATTTTTTTAAATGACAATTTGTTTTTAATTTTTTTTTTATTGAATTTAAGTGTAAATATGAGATCGGAGGTCTTTTTGACCCCAGATCTCATATTTAAGAGGGCATTCTTTTTTTTTCTATTACAAGGGATCTTTACATTCCTTGTAATAGGAATAAAAGTGACACAATTAAAAAAAAAAAAACAGTGTAAAAATAAAAAATAAAAGGTAAAAGAAATAAGATTTTTTTTTTTAAATGGGCCCCATCCCACCGAGATCACGTGAAGAAGCGAACGCATACGTGAGTAGTACCCGTATATGAAAACAGTGTTCAAACGACATGTGTGATGTATCGCCTCGATCGGTAGAGCGAGAGCAATAATTCTAGTCCTAGACCTCCTCTGTAACTCAAAACATGCAACCTGTAGATTTTTTTGAAATGTCTATGGAGATTTTTAAGGGTAGAAGTTTGTCGCCATTCCAGGGCGCAATTTTGAAGCGTGACATATTGGGTATCAATTTACTCTGTGTAACATTATCTTTCACAATATAAAAAAAAATTGGGCTAACTTTACTGTTGTCTTATTTTTTAATAAAAAAAAGTGTATTTTTTCCAAAAAAAGTGCGCTTGTAAGACCGTCGTGCAGGTACGATGTGACAGAAAGTATTGCAACGACTGCCATTTTATTCTCTAGGGTGTTATAAAAAAAGTAATTTTCTACCAAAAAAATATGTTTTTAAATTGTAAAACACATCTAAAAAAGAAGCATTGATTTTACATACGTTATGATCTTCACCTTTGGCGAGGGAAGTGGTAATCTGGTTACCATTGGAGGCAGTTTCCTTATGAAACTCTTATGGCTATTTTTTGTATTTAATGGTCTATATCAGCCTTTCACAACCTTTTCAACACAGAGGAACCTTTGAAATAACTTTCTGGTCTTAGGCAATCCCTGCTAAAAATGACTACATCTACAATTCTTGATATATTAGTGTGATGGTCAGTGGGAAGAATGTCCCTGACACTTGTGGTCATTGGGAATAATTACCCCCCTTATAGATAGCTAAAAAGATCAATGGATGTCAGTGGGAACTTATTTGAGAGGCAAAATTTGCTCATTGCTCAAGGAACCCATTGTGACCTCTGGCAGAAGCTTAGGGATCCATGGAACTCTACTTGAGAAACCCTGGTCTATATATTCCGGATAAGAGTACTTGAGGCTCCATTTGGCATACGATTGAAGGTGTTGGAGTATACCAATGGAGCATACCAATTTGGGAAGTGTGTGGAGGTCACTCAAGAGTGCAAACTCACTTTAGAATGCGCGATGTAAAGGTCCAGCAATTGTGAATTTTTTTTTTTAATACCAACGACTGATCGCTCTTGTTTTTGGATGTGGATTAGCTGTGCTTTGCACGTTGCCTTGAGACATACTCTGCATATAGATCAGCAAACAAATAAAAAAAATCTGCATTCAAGGTCAGTATTTTTGTGTGCATACGTGCATATACATGCAAATATATACATCTACACTATATTACCAAAAGTATTGGGACACCTGCCTTTACACGCACATGAACTTTAATGGCCTCCAGTCTTAGTTCGTAGGGTTTACAGTTGGCCCACCCTTCGCAGCTATAACAGCTTCTACTCTTCTGGGAAGCCTGTCCACAAGGTTTAGGAGTGTGTCTATGGGAATGTTTGACCATTCTTCCAGAAGCACATTTGTGAGGTCAGGCACTGATATGGACGAGAAGGCCTGGCTCGCAGTCTCCACTCTAATTCATTTCAAAGGTGTTCTATCAGGTTGAGGTCAGGACTCTGAGCAGGCAGATCAAGTTCCTCCAACCCAAACTCGCTCCTCCATATCTTTATGGACCTTGCTTTGTGCAGTGGTGCGCAGTCATGTTGGAACAGGAAGAGGCCATCCCCCAAACTGTTCCCGCAAAGTTGGGAGCGTGAAATTGTCCAAAATGTCTTGGTATGCTGACGCCTTAAGATTTCCCTTCACTGGAAATAAGGGGCCAAGCCCAACCCCTGAAAAACAACCCCCCACACCATAATCCCCCTCCACCAAATGATTTGGACCAATGCACAAAGCAAAAACATGGATGAACAAGTTTTGGGTGGAGGAACGTGGAGTCCTGACCTCAACCTAATATAGAAAATATTTGAGAAATAAGAGAGAAAACCAACCAATGAGAAATCAACCTCAACCTGACAGAACACCTTTGGGATGAATTAGAGCAGAGACTGTGAGCCAGGCCTTCTCGTCCACATCGGTGCCTGATCTCACACATGCTCCTCTGGTCAAACATTCCCATAGACACACTTCTAAACTTTGTGGACAGACTTCCAAGAAGAGTTGAAGATGTTATAGCTGCAAAGGGTGGGCCAACTCAATATTGAACCCTACAGACTAAGGCCCTGTACACACGGTTGGACATTCCGACGACATTTTGGCCCAAACTTGTCTTGCATACACGCGGTCGCACAAAGTTGTCAGAAAATACGATTATTCAGAACGCGGTGACGGGACTTTAAAAATCCATCTGATTTTTTCAAAAGGATTTTGGACCAAACTTGTCTTGCATACACACGGTCGCACCAAGTTGTCGGAAAATCTAATCGTTCAGAACGCGGTGACGTACAATATGTACGACGGAACTATAAAGAGGGCAGTAGCCAATTGCTTTTGTCTCTTCCGGTATTGCGGCGGCCACTCCCTACGCGTTACGTCAATCACGTGACTTCATCACCCCCTGATGAAGTCACGTGATTGACGTAATGCGTAGGGAGTGGCCGTCACAATACTGGAAGTGACGTAAGACTGGAGGAAGACGCCAGGACACCATTTTCATTGTGTGCTGTTTTACTTATTTCTAAATGTGAGAGTCTTATTCGTTTTTTTGATTTAATAAATCGCTTGTTTTTAACAATACTGCACTATTGGAGCCTTCTATTCTCTTTTATGTGACTGTATGGAGTGACATTTGTTTATGGACACCGCTGCCTATACCACGGTACCACAGTACAATTATTACAGGAATGAATGGCCCTCTGGTGGCCCGTGGTGGATGTTCATAATTGGGGAGATATTTACTGTTGAGGACCCCCTGCTGGTTAAAGAGAGAACGGAGGCTGCCTATTCTATTTGATGTGCCTATTTTTCCTAAAGTAGAGGTGAGAGTTCTGGGAGCTCATATCCTTTCCTTTCTATATGATTATGTTTTAACTACTTCCCCTCTGAGTTAAGTCTATCAGAATACCTTTGGTGCCGTTGAATATACTTAAAGACTTGCTATATGGACTAGATCTTGAACTCCGTTTTTGTACATTCACTTATTTATTTAAGCACTAGCACTTTTATTATCACATTTTGTATTTGCGCAGGACCATTATTTATTTTATTTTTCAACTACTGGTATTATGTGAATACTATTAGGTCCAGCTGCAGTTATTAGCACTTTAATTGCTATTTGCACGTTTACACGTTTTAGTGACACTTGTTTGTTCTAAGTGTGTTTGTTTACTTCATCTATATGTATGAGGTTTTTTTATCACATTTGTACATATATTTTTTCACTTTCAAAAAAGTTTTTGTGATTTTTACACTTTAAATAGTAGCGCGAAGGCCTTCTTTCTCACCATAAGACTGGGATGCTATTAAAGTTCATGTGCGTGTAAAGGCCGGCGTCCCAATACTTTTAGTAATATAGTGTCGTTTTACGCTATTTGTTTATTTTGTGTAACACAGATAATGTTTAGTTGAACGCTTTCTTTATTTTATTAATTAGAATCACAGTTCTGAAAAAGACAAAAGTACGATCTGTAAATCAGCGAGTAGGTAATTTGTCCTGTCTGGAATGGAGGCTCAGGCGAAATTCACAGCGGCGTGGAACACACAAAAGATACGAGGCGAGCAGATGAAAGAAAGTGATGACACGATTAAACAACAAAATGATATCAAAGCAAAACAACCCTGGCTGGAGCTCAGTCACACGACCCTGGATTTTTCCTTTTAAAACATTCGGCCGATGGAAGAGAATTAAAAAAAAAAGAAAAAGGAATGTCACTATGCTGTAAACCTAGCTTGATCACCCCCTCGTTTCTGTGTCCGCAGCTAACCCGGCCAGTTAAAAGAGGTATTAGTCCGGCAGGACCGGCTCCTCGCTGGGTGGATTTAGAGGATACAGTTTGACCTTTATCCTTTTCGCTTTGTGTCTGCACACCAAATCCCACCCATTGAGCGGCAGCCCGGGCAGATGTGCTGAGGTCAGAGCCGGTACATCGGGGAAGTCAGACTCAGAACTCCAATGAAACACCCAGGAACCGGCTCACAATGCGGACTTACTAATGTCAAAGGTGGAGATATAAAAAAAATAAAAATTATCATTTTTATTCAATGGTACAGAACACATCAGGCCATTGCTAATATTATTTGCTGTTATTATGACTTGGTGCGTTTGTTAACCACTTCAGTACCGGGCACTTTCCCCCCTTCCTGCCCAGACCAATTTTCAGCTTTCAGCGCTTTCACTTTTTAAATGACAATTGCGCGGTCATGCTACACTGTACCCAAACTACATTTCTATCATTTTGTTCCCACAAATAGAGCTTTCTTTTGGTGGTATTTGATCACCTCTGCGTTTTTTTATTTTTTGCTAAATGAATAAAATAAGATTTGAAAAAAAAAAAAGGTTTTCTTTGTTTTTGTTATAACATTTTGTAAATAAGTACATTTTCTCCTTCACTGATGGACATTGTGAAGCTGCACTGATAAGGCAGCACCGGTGAGGCAGCACCGATGAGGTGGCACTGATGAGGTGGCACTGATGGGCACTGATGATGGGCACTGATAGGCGGCACTGATGGGCAATGATAGGCAGCACTGATAGGTGGCACTGATATATGGCACTGATGGGCATTGATAGGCGGCACTGATGGGCACTCATAGGTGGCATTGATGGGCACTAATAAGTGACACTGGTGGGCACTGAAAGGCTGCATTGATGGGTACTTATCAGTGTCCCTGATAGATGGCACTGATGGGCAGTGATGGGCACTGAAAGGCGGCACTGATGGGCATTGATGGGCACTGAAGGCTGGCACTGATAGATTAAGGCATCACTTGTGGCACTGGCACTGGCAGGCATTTTTCTTTGGCACTGATTGACAGCTGCCTGGGCACTGATTGGCATTTCCCTCGTGGTCTAGTGTGGCTTACCTGGTGGTCCAGTGTGGTGGCCATCCCTCGTGGTCCTGGCAGCATCCTGGTAGTTTTGGTCGCGCATCCGAGTGGGGGGCTGCACTGAAAAAACAATAAGCACAGACCCCCCCACCCCCCTGTCAGGAGAGCAGCCGATCGGCTCTCCTCTACTCGCGTTTCTCAGACACGAGTGAGGAAAAGCCAATCAACTGCTCTCCCTGTTTACATCGTGATCAGCTGTGATTGGACACAGCTGATCACATGGTAAAGAGCCTCTGTCAGAGACTCTTCACCTAGATCGGAGTTGCGGTGTGTCAGACAGACACGCCGCAACAATGATCGTTGTGATGCGCGCATCGCAGCAGCTTCATATCCTGAAAGACGTCATATGAAGTCCGGTCAGGATATTGCAACCACTTTGCCGACGTAATTTTGTTATATGGTGGGCGGCAAGTGGTTAAACTGAGCTTTCAGCTTAAATTGGCTACAATTAGTCCACATGCGTTAACCCCTTTGCACCTAAGGGTAAAACAAATGGTAATGCCTAGCCACAATTTTGCAACTTTAACATGCTATGTACATGTACGTAACTTCACAGCTATTTTGTGCATCGAGATAGATTATACCTTGTTTTTTATAGGACACATTTGGCTTTTTTTTATTTAGCTGTGTATTTCTTGCTACTACCATAATCTACCATCCAAAAACAACTTAAAACAAATTCTCCTTCTTCCGATAATCACAGCGATACCACATATGCGTATGTTATTTGTTGTATGTACGGGTACAGCCCAGAAACAATAGACGGCGATGACGAACGAGAAGACCGGGCCAACGCTAGTAAAAGAACTGGAAGAAGATAGCGGAGGAGCCCGGCAAAAGAACCGGAGAGCGGGAGAAGAGGCCGGAAAGTGCGCAGAAGTCAAAAGAAGACCCCTAAAGTTAGAAGAAGACCCCCGGGTGGCGACGATGACAAAGGAAAAAGTCGGGCTCCTCCGCTAGCAAAAGAGCGGCAAAAGAGCAGAAGATAGTGGAGGAACCTAGCGAGAAGACCCCGAAGTCTGTGAAAAACCTGTGTAGTCTGTTTTTTTTAATTGACACTTTTTCCCTCCGGTGAATGGGTAGGGGTACGATGTACCCCATACTCATTCACATAGGGTGGGGGGCCGGGATCTGGGGCCCCCTTATTAAAGGGGGCTCCCGGATTCCGATAAGCCCCTGCCCGCAGACCCCGAAAACCAACGGCCAGGGTTGTCGGGAAGAGGCCCTTGTCCTCATCAACATGGGGACAAGTTACGTGGAGGGCATGTGGTCTGGTATGGTTCAGGAGGGGGGGCTCTCGTTCTTCCCCACCCCCTTTCCTGACCGGCCGGGCTTCATGCTCGGATAAGGGTCTGGCATGGACTTTGGGGGTACCCACACTCTGTTCTTCGGCGTAGGGGTTACCATTAAAACCCATACCAGGCGACGGGGCTGGCAAGGTGTCAATCTCGTCGATGGAAGCGGCGACGTTGACTTCCTTCACTAGTCCCATCGTACCTGAAGTCACGTTCAAAATGATACAGTGCCTTGAAAAAGTATTCATACCCCTTGACATTTTCCACATTTTGTCATGTTGCAACCAAAAACGTAAATGGAATTTATTGGGATTTTATGTGCTAGACTAGTGATGGCGAACCTTGGCACCACAGATGTTTTGGAAATACATTTCCCATGATGCTCAACTCCACAGTGCAGAGTGTATGAGCATCATGGGAAATGTAGTTTCGGCAGTTTGGCGGACAATCCGTCCGTCTGTGTGCTAGTCCACCGGACTTTTGAAATGAACGGACTTGCCCACACAGAAAAGTCCATTAATTTTCCAGGTAGATGGGACTAGCGAAGGAAGTCAATGTCGCCACCTCCATCGGTGAGGTTGACACCTCGCTAGCCCTGTCACCTGGTATGGATTTAAAGGGGAAGCCCTGTGCCAAAAAAACAGCTTGGGGGTCCCCCCAAAGTCCATAGCAGACCCTTATCCGAGCACGCAGCCCGGCTGGTCAGGAAAGGGGGTGGGGACGAGCGAGCGAACCCCTTCCTGAGCCGTACCAGGCCACGTGCCCTCAACATGGGGGGGTGCTTTGGGGAAGGGGGGCCCTGCGGCCCCCCACCCCAAAACACCTTGTCCCCATTTTGATGAGGACAAGGGCCTCTTCCTGACAACCCTGGCCATTGGATGTCGGGGTCTGCGGGCGGGGGGCTTATCAGAATCTGGGAGCCCCCTTTAATAAGGGGGCCCCCAGATCCCAGCCCCCCACCCTATGTGAATGAGTATGGGGTACATGGTACCCATTCACCTGGGGGAAAAAAGTACATAAAAAAAACACAACAAATACACAACAATACTTTATTAGACAGCTCCGGGGGTCTTCTCTTCTTCCGTCTTCGGGGGTCTTCTCGCTGGACTCCTCCGCTATCTTCTGTTAGCTCTTTTACTAGTGGAGAAGCCCGCCTTTCTCCTTCGTTGCAGCCGCCGTTCCGGGGGTTCTTCTTCGGACTTCGGAGGGATCTTGTCCCGCTCTTCGCGGGTCTTTTCCCGCTCTTCGGTTCTTCTTGCCGGGCCTCCACTTTCTTCTTCCAGTTCTTTTACTAGTGTTGGCCCGGTCTTATAGCTCTATATATATAGATATAGATTTTTTATTATATATTTTTTTTTTTTTATCCAAACTGTTTCATTTTAGTTACGAACAACTTTGGGATTCCAGATTGCTAAAGAAAAACACGAGAATACGGAGAAATCAAATGGGTAATTAAGAGAAAATGTACACATTATTATTCCTAAATGTAATGTTTGCAATGCGTTTAATGAATCTTTAGCTTTCCCCAACCTCGGGGTAATATTTCTGCTTTAGGTATGTGAAGATACCAGGTTGTGTTTTTTTTATTTATTTATTTATTTTTTTGTTTATTTCAAGTAATTACCAAATGTTCTGTAATTAAAATACATACAACTCGCTTTCTGTATTGTTTTTCCTTCTCGCATAATTGAGGTGACGCGCCTCCGGGACTGATGTGTCTCTTTTTATACTGAGACAATTTAACAGCCCGATCATTACACTTTTCAGTTTTCTCAACACTTTTTATTTCCAACATCCTTCTCGAGTCTGAGTTATTTTTAGGCTGTTTAAATGAGAAATTCTTTCCGAACGTGGATTGAAACATCTTCGTGCTTCATTTTGTCATATGTTGGCCGCTTTTTAGGTGGACAACGTAAAGGGTGTTGGGGTTTCCCTTAAGGGATAAGAAGGCAAGTGTGACCAGTTTGTGGGGCTTTTTTCCCAGAGTTGTCAGCAGTGGTGGTCTGCCCATTAAGGGTGCCGCTCTCTCTGCCATGAATCTATCCACGGCCGTTGTGGCCACCCCCTTTCAGGATGCCAGGCGCATGAGTGTGTTTTTCGAAAACACCTGATTAGAGCCAGAGGCTCTAATGGGCTTCACAATATGGTGGACTTGTGGCGCAGAGCATTGCGCTCTGAGCACATCCAGGTGTGTTAGAAAAGCAAATTAATATTTGCTTTTCTAAAACTGAATCACCTCTCTGCCAATCAGGAAGCGTGAGTCTTATACCCGTCACCTGATTGGTTGAAAGGACAGGCTCTCTTTAGCAGGAAGAAAGAAAAGACGCATGGAGGACCCAGCTGGCCGCTGCCCGTCCCACACCTCCCTGCCATCACCTGCTGCCTGACCTACCACCAAGATGGGGTAAGAGCTGGTCAGACAGTGCATGGGGCAAGCGTGGGGGGGTCACAGTGGCTGCAATTGATGGGCACAGTGGCTGAATTTGATGAGCTCAGTGGCTGCAGTTGATGGGCACAGTGGCTGCATTTGATGGGTGCAGTGGCTGCAATTGATGGGCACCGTGGCGGCATTTGATGGCACAGTGGCTGCATTTGATGGGCACCGTGGCTGAAATTGATGGGCACAGTGGCTGCATTTGATTGGCACAGTGGATGCAACTGATGGGCACAGTGGCTGCATTTAATGGGCACATTGGCTGTATTTAATGGGCACAGTGGCTGTATTTGATGGGCACAGTAACTGCAATTGATGGGCACAGTGGCTGCAATTGATGGGCACAGTGGCTGCATTTGATGGGTGTAGTGGCTGCAATTGATGGGCACAGTGGCTGTATTTGATGGCACAGTGGCGCTGCATTTGATGGGCACAGTGGCTGCAATAGATGGGCACAGTGGCTGCAATAGATGGGCACAGTGGCTGCAATTGATGGGCGCAAAGGCTGCAATTGATGGGCACAGTGGCTGCATTTGATGGGCACAGTGGCTGTATTTTATGGGTACAGTGGCTGTATTTGATGGGCACAGTAGCTACAATTGATGGGTACAGTGGCTGTGTTTGATGGGCACAGTGGCTGCATTTGATGGGCACAGTGGCTGCATTTGATGACACAGTGGCTGCATTTGATGGGCACAGTGGCTACAATTGATGGGCTCAGTGGCTGCAATTGATGGGCACAGTGGCTGCATTTGATGGCACAGTGGCTGCATTTGATGGGCACATTGGCTGCATTTGATGGGCACATTGGCTGCAATTGATGGGCGCAATGCTGAAATTGATGGGCACAGTGGCTGCATTTGATGGGCGCAATGCTGAAATTGATGGGCACAGTGGCTGCATTTGATGGCACAATGGCTGCATTTGATGGGCACATTGGCTGCAATTGATGGGCACAGTGGCTGCATTTGATGGGCACAGTGGCTGCATTTGATGGGCACATTGGCTGCAATTGATGGGCACAGTGGCTGCATTTGATGGGCACAGTGGCTGCATTTGATGGGTGCAATGCTGCAATTGATGGGCACAGTGGCTGCATTTGATGGGCACAGTGGCTGCATTTTATGGGCACAGTGGCTGTATTTTATGGGCACAGAGGCTATATTTGATGGGCACAGTAGCTACAATTGATAGGCACAGTGGCTGCATTTGATGGGCACAATGGCTGCATTTATTGGGCACAGTGAGGCTGCAATTAATGTTTTTTCTCAGTATTTTTCAGAATGTTTCAATTTGTTTGTGCCCCACCCCTAAAATTTTGAGCACCAGCCGCCACTGGTTGTCAGGTTCCTGACTTGAGCTCGCCATACACTAGTAGAATTTCATGCAAAAAAAATAGTTTTATCCACCTACCGCCCGCACTATAGCTGAATGACAGCTACTGTGCAAGCCTCAATTACAGAGAGGCCGTCAATAGATGTCCTCCCAAACATACACTGTCAGAATGTCCCTGCGGGGTGCGTGTGGCGTGCTCTATGATCACTGGCCCTTACCACGTGATCAGCTGTCAGCCAATCACAGCTGATCAAGTGATATAAACAGAAGATCGGTGACAGCTTGAGGGGAAATAAAAGCCAATCGTCAGCTTCTGTCAAAGGGACATCGGTCCCTCACAATGAGAGCCGCTGCTGCCTCGTCTGTGCCCACCAGGGCCACCTAACAGTGCCCACAGCTTCTCCTACCTTTGCCCACCAGTTCCACCTATCAATGCCCACCAGTGCTGCCAGTGCCAATCAATGCCCATCAGTGTCATGGATCAATGCTGCCCATCAGTGTCACCTACCAGTGCCCATCAGTGCCACCTATCATTGACCTTCAGTGCCGATCATCAGTGCCACCCATCAACTTCTCAGTGTCACTTCTCAGTGCCAATAGAATAGAAAAGAATAAACAAGAATTGAGTAGAATAGAAAAAAACAATAGAATATAATAAAAAGAATACGACCATCTTTCAAAAATCTATTTTGAATAGAATAAATTTGAATTCAAATAAAATAGTACAAAATAGAATAGAACAGAAAATAAAAAAAAATATAAATCAATAGAATAGAATAGAAAAGAATAGACTGGAATAGAAAGAAATAAGGTTTTTTTTTGGGACTTTGAGTCACCTCATTTAAAGTCCCCAAACCCCTTTGTTTTTTTTTTTTTATATGGAATAGAAATAATATATCTATCTTCCAAAATTCGAATTTCAAAAAGAATACATTTGATTTAAAATCGGACTTCAAATCGATTAAAATTTTTCGACTTTGAATCGATTTGAATTCAAATAAACAAAACAAATTCCAAAAACAAATTAAATGAATTACATGAGTTAAAGGAACTTAACTAAGCAAATTTATGTAAATAATGAATCGGAACTAAACAATATTTTCGTACTGCACATGTCTAATGCCACGTACACACGACCGGACTTTTCGACAGCAAAGGTCCGACAGAGAGAATCCGTTGGACAATTTGAGTCATGTGTGGGTTCCATCGGACCTTTGCTGTCCAAAAATCTGACAGACTTTAGAAATAGAACATGTCCGCCGGACCCAGTTCATATTGAGAAATCCGTTCGTGTGTATGCTAGTCCGACAGATGAAAACCGACGCTAGAGCAGCTATTGGCTACTGGCTATGAACTTCCTTATTCTAGTCCGGTCGTACATCATCACGTTCAAATCCGTCAGACTTTGGTGTGATTGTGTGTGGGCAAGTCCGTTTATTCGGAAAGTCCATCAGAACTCCGCCAAAAGGTCAGTCGGAAAGACCGTCAGACCTAGTCTGTCAAAAAGTCCGCTCGTGTGTACGTGGCATAACAGTATGTGCCTGTGTGCAAACCTGTGAAAAGTTTTTTTTTTTATTATTATTATTTTTTTTTTTTTTAACAAACATTGTATCCCTGGGATTTTCAAGTCCAACAACACATGGGTGAGTGAGAGATGCAAAGACCTGTTTCCTGACATACTCCTAGGCATCACACGTTTGGGTAACTCCACCCTTGCTCCTACCCCTTAGTACCCCACTCCCATCTATTTTAAGGCTAAGCCTGACGCTGCATTCCTTTTTTGTCCTCCTCATAGGTCCCTGGGTGTTTGGAGTTTTTTCCTCTTGCACTCGACTACCTTTTCGGATGCTAGATTTATTCATTCACAGTCAGCCTCCATCCGGGATCTATCCAAGAGGGTTTCCAAGATCACAAGGAACCTTTGACCAGTGTCATGAGTAGACTAGTGACAGAACGGGCCACTGGCTTAACCTTGAATATTATAGGAGTGGGGTCCTATGGGGTAAGAGCAAGGATGGAGATACCCAAGCGTATGGAAATTACAGTATTTTATGGTATAGTGGGGAGACAAAAGAACTGCTGAACAAAATCAAGGTCTAGCACAGATTGGTGGACTCTACAAGCCAGAAGTAGGCAATCTTTTCAACCTTTTAAAGTGTATCTAAATACAAAATATAATATATCGCAGCTTACCAGTCCTTAGATGTAGTGGCAGCATATATTTTCTTTTTTCCTGCCAGTAACATACTTCTGACCTAGGGTGACAATGCTTATGGTAATGTATCTATGGAGAGGCAGCCTGGTCACCCTAGGTTGCTTGCTCCTTATTTGAACTGCAAAATGCTTGACTTGATTCTCATCTCCATGATATACTGTATAAGGAAAAGTGTTCTCATGATCACAGCAGTGAACTGGGCTGTCATGAATCAGATGTGACCAGACCTCTGTGGACAACAACAGAGGAAACCAAATGTACGTAAAATGAGATAATGTCATTTATTTAAGGTAAGTATATATAGATACAACACCTCCAATACAACACCTCCAATACAACACAGTGCACAACAAATCAACTACCAGACATAGACCCACAAATAACAATAGTCAGACAGGTATATACAATAAATGGGGAATATCAGATTCGTTAACGTAGCCAGGCCAGGGTCATCAAAGGGAGATCAGCAGATGGGGGGCAGGGAGAGGATGGACGGATCAGGCTGCAGGGCAAAAGTAAAGGTAACAGGGTCACAGGAGGCACAGGTTCAGGTTCAGGGCACAGGTTTCAGGTACAGAGGATTGCGGGTCAGGGCTCAAGGACAATAACAAGGCAAGTGTGAGAGTGCTTGCTTGGTATTAATACACATCTCCTGCAATCAAGCTCAGGTGACGCATGATCGTAGGAGATAATGTCAGCTCCACGCTGCCAGGAAACACCCGCTGGTGGATGCCAGTACTGCAGCCCAAGGATGAAATAGGTCCACCAGCAGGTGAAACCTTTCCTGACAGTTCCAGATTGCCAGGAGACACCCGTTGGTGGACATCAGTACTGCAAGCCAAAGGTCCGACAGTGCCACCAGCAGGTGGAACATTTCCCGACATGGGCAGGGATAATAACGCCACCTGAGGTAGTAAGGAGCTCACTGTATTTCTGAGGGATTAATAGGTACTTTTTTTTTTTTTACTTAGCAAACAGCAATATGCTTTCAACTGAATATTTAACATACCAAAAGGGATCAAATAAGAAAAAAATAATTGTTAGGACTTAGTCAAGCCATAGGTGATTCTATTTCCTTTCCTTCCCCCACAGGTGGTAAAGCCTTGGCTTTCTTGCACATTACTGGACTGGGTTTGGGCTGCGATAAGTATTAGGAGAGGCTGAGTTTTTTTTAGCTTCATGAATAGAATTGTCAGAGAGGTTACCTTGATGGACGCATTGCTGGCCGCTCTGGTGTGCACCGGTGGGGCACGCGTTCCTGTGCACGCTGGTGCGTGCGCCCCTGTGGATACTGGTGTGTATGGTCCTGTGGGCACTGGTATGCACGCCAGGGTTCGTGCACGTGCGGGTGTGGGCGCGCCTGTGTGCATCAGCGTGCCTCCTGTCTATTCTACCAGGGGCTGCGAGTCGGACACCGACACAAGGGAGACAACCCTCTGCCCGAGCGGACTCACCGGTCAGGTACGTAGAAGTCTGACAATAATGCATGAAGGTCAAACACCTTCTGCCTTTACCACCACTTTAATGGACCCCTAGCACCCTCTGGAGGCACCCTAGGGTTCCATGCAATCCCTGGCCGAGAAACTCTTCTGTAATCACTCAGTCATTTTGAATGTGAGGGCCACACAGTACACATTAATCACTCAATGATGTCTAGCGCCCCAATGACTAGTACAGTGAAGTCGTCATTGGTCATACATGTACATTTCAGACCACTCTTTGGCTACCAGGTTACAACTATGTTGCACAAACTGTTCTTGTTATATTAACAAGGGCTAGACTTTCCCAGACAGACCTCGTATATATATTGAAAATGACTTTCGAATGACATTTGCATGGTAACGCTTATATGGTATTTTAGTTTACATATTCCTTAAAGTTTGCTGTATCAAGTGACATATGTTAAAGAAATTAACTGACCCTTATATTTTAATCATCTGCAGACTGTGCATTTTTTTTTTTTTTCTCCCTGATACTCATTTGTCTCTTTGTCCACAGCAAACGTTCCTCGCGTCCTTCAAGAAGCAGCTCCGGAATGTCAGACAGCTCAAACTCTGTCACCACATCACTGCATTATTACTGAACTTAATTAGTGCGGGGTTCTTATTTAAATCTCCAGGTCCATATAAAACACCATGAAATGAGTCAGAGGTTTCAGCAAAAACCTGCCACCGATGACTGAGCTTTGGCAGGTGCCTTGCGAAAAGTTTAATTAACCCGAGGCTTCCCCTAGGGCTAAAAAAGACTGACACACATCAGTCAAGAAAGAGAAGATTCCTGCCAAGGACTGACGTTTGGTTCAGCGCGGTAGACAAGGCGTTCACGTGTAGTTGGACTAAATCTGTCTCCCCGGAGACACGGGGATGAAAAGTTTTTGAGCGAGTAAATACATAGCAACCATTTCCAATTAAAGAGACACCACTATTAAAAAAATAAATCAAAAACATGAAAACATGATAGCAATAAGGTAAGTGATAAATACAGGTGCATCTCATAAATTTGGGAATATGATCAAAAAGTTAATTTTATTTCAGTAATTCAATCCAAAAAGTGAAACTCATATATTTTATATAGATGCGTTACACACAGAGTGAAAGATTTCAAGCATTTCTTTCTTTTAATTTTGATGATTATGGCTTACAGCGAGTGAAAACCCAAAATTCTGTATCTCCTAAAATCAGAATATTACATAAGACCAATAAAAAAAAAGGATTTTAAATACAGAAACGTTGGCTTATTGAAAAGTATGTCCATGTACAGTATAGTATGCACTCAATACTTGGCTGGGGCTCCTTTTGCATGGATTACGGCATCAACGTGGCATGGAGGTGATCGGCTTGTGGCACTGCTGAGGTGTTATGGAGGCCCAGGTTGCTTTGATAGCGGCCTTTAGATCGTCTGAATTGTTGGGTCTGGTGTCTCTCATCTTCCTCTTGACAATACCCCACAGATTCTAGGTGGGGTTTAAGTCAGGTGAGTTTGCTGGCCAATCAAGCACAGTGATACCATGATCATGTGACCAGGTATTGGTACTTTTTTTTCACTGTGGGCAGCTGCCAAGTCCTGCTGGAAAATGAAATCAGCATCTCCATTAAGCTGGTCAGCAGAGGGAAGCATGAAGTGCTCTAAAGTTTCCTGGTGGAGGGCTACACTGACTTTGGACTTGATAGAACACTGTGGACCAACACCAGCAGATGACACGGCTCCCCGATTCATCACTGACTGGGGAAACTTCACACTGGACCTCATGCAAACTTGGATCCTGTGCTTTTTCACTCTTCCTCCGGACTCTGGGACCTTGATTTCCAAATGAAATGCAAAATTTTCCACAATTAGTGATGATCACCTGCTAACTTGGCACCATCCACAGGCAGCATAACTCTTCAATAAGACACAGAGGTTGAATTTGACTTAAAGCGGGGGTCCACCCTAAAGTGGAGCTTCCGCTCATTGGAACCCCCCCCGCGCCACAATTGGCACCTTTCAGGGTGGAGGGGGGTGCAGGTACCTGTACAGTACAGGTATCTGCACCCACTTCCGGCGTAGATTCTGCAGAAGCTACGCCCCTTTCCGCAGAATCTACGCCCCTTTCCGAAGGTCCCCCACTGTCTGCTGGGAAACACACGGATCCCAGAGGCAGCGGGGACCATCCTTATTGCGCAGCGCGACTCGCGCATGCGCAGTAGGGAACCGGGAAATGAAGCCGCAAGGCTCCACTTCCTGATTCCCATACCCAAGATGGCGGCGGCAGCACCTGAGAGACCATTGAGAGATCGGCTTCGGGTGCCGACATCGCGGGCGCGCTGGGCGGGTAAGTGTCATCATTTTAAAAGTCAGCAGTATTTGTAGCTGCTGGCTTTTAAAAAAAAAAACGGCGGACTCCCGCTTTAACCAGTTAAGGGCCACCCTATAGCTGATTATCCTGGTACATCCCTCCTGCGCAGAATTATGTATAAATATACATGACTCTGGGCTTCTGCCATCAGGCCGCGTCTGCTGTGATTACTCACACCAGAAGCCGATCTGTAGGTGCCGGGCAATAGATGTCCACCAGCACCCAACGTTAATCAAGCAAAAGCACAGAACAGAGCTCTGCCTATGTAAACAAGGCAGATCTTCATTTTGACAGGGGGGGGGGGGTGGATTTAGTGTCTCTGCAAAGCAGGGAATAAAATCCATCACATCCCTGGCTAGGCACAGAATTAACCCTTTGATCTTCCTAGATGTTTAACCCCTTCCCAGCCAGTGTCATTAGTACAGTGACAGTGCATATACTTAACATGGGTCACTGTATTCGTGCCGCTGGTTCCTACAAAGTGTTAGATAGTGTCAGAATGTCCGCCGCAATATCAAAGTCCATTGCTGCCATTAACAGAATATAAAAAATAAAATTCCATGATTGACCTATAATGCAGCAAATAAAATATCTTGGCATCGTTTGGACTTTACGCATTTCGTGATTCCAAAAATGTCCACTCATCAAGAGTTAGATTCAACAGGATATCTATAAATGTAGGTATGTATTAGAGAAACAATCCTTATATACAGGGGGTATGTTAAATTACACCCCAAAGCAAGGGGTCAAATGACCTTATTACTTACAATTCTGTGAAAAACTATTTTCCCCCATTCAGTTTTTTTCATTTTTTTGCATATTTGTCACACTTAAGTGACTCAGATCATCAAACACATTTTATTATTACACAAAATAACCAGAGTAAATACAAAATGTTGCTTTTAAATGATGGTTTCATTTATTAAGACAAAAAAGCTGCCCAAACCTGCCTGGCTTTATGTGAAAAAAGTAATTGCCCCCTAAACCTAATAACTGGTTGCGCCACCCTTGGCGGCAAAAACTACAATCAAGCATTTGTGATAACTGGCAATGAGACTTTTGCATTGCTGTGGAGCAATTTTGGCCAACTCTTCTTTTCAGAATTTTTAATTTAGCCACATTGGAGGGTTTTCCAGCATGAACGGCCTGTGTACGGTCATGATACACAGCGTCTCAATTGGATTTAACCAGGCCACTTTGACTAGGCCACTCTGAAACCTAAATTTTCCTTTGTTTGAACAATTTGGAGGTGGACTTGTGTTGTGTTTTGGATCAGTGTCCTGCTGCATAACCCAAGGGCACTTGAGCTTGAGGTCACAAACTGATGGCCGGACATTCTCCTTTAGGATTTTCTGGTAGAGCTCAGAATTCATGCTTCCATCAATTATTGTAAGTCATCCAAGTCCTGAAGCTGCAAAGCAGCCCCAGACCATCACGCTACCACCACCATGTCTAACTGTTGGTATGATGTTCTTGTTATAAAAATGCTGTATTCGTTTTATGCCAGATGTAACGGGACGCACACCTTCCAAAAAGTAAAGTGTTTGTCTCATCAGTCTACAGAATATTTTCCTAAAAGTCTTGGGGGTAATCAAGATGTTTTTTTGGTAAATGTGAGATGAGCTTTTGTGTTCTTTTTGGTCAGCAGTGGCTTTGGCCTTGGAACTCTCCCATGGATGCCATTTTTTCCCAGTCTCTTTCTTATCGTTGAATCATGAACACTGATCTTACCTGAGGTAAGTGAGGCCTGCAGTTCTTTAGATGTTGTTTTGGGTTCTTTTATGACCTCCTGGATGAGTCGTTGTCATACTCTTGGAGTAATTTTTGTAGGGCGGCCACTCCTGTCAAAGTTTACCACTATTCCCACTTATCTCCATTTCTGAATAATGGCTTTGTTAGGAAAGTAAAAGGGTTTGAGTATGTGGTTTCTTAATTTGGTCGTAGGGTGGCCTCTGTGTCCGGTCCTGATTCCACACAACTCTCTTTTGTGGGGGTCCTTTCCACCGATCTGATCCGTGGCAGCAAACTATATCCCCATTTTTCTCTAGTTAGATGCTATTTGGTGATCTTCAGGAACTATACGGTTAGACTGCTTTTTACTTTTGAAGTAATTATGATTACTATTATTTGTAATCATCTATAATTGTATTTATTTGCAACCACTTGTATACAGTGTATTCTGACTGTTCATTGCTGTTTTTTTGTTCAAACTTATAGAGAACTATAAACTCCAACACTAGCCCCTGAAGAAGAGGTTTCATAATTTTCAACCTTGAAACGCATCGGGAATTTTGTGTCCTAGTCTAACTGTCAGGACAGATTTGTGTTGGCTTTACTGAATCGTTACACTATTTCCTATCATTTGTCACCTAATTTTTGTACATATGCATCTAAATTTTATTCTTATCATGTTTTAACTTATTCTAAAAAATATACTTTTTGATAAAATTCCATTTGTTTATATTTTCTATTCATAGACTCTTTGCCTCCCAAAGTCCCATAAAGGAAACATTTCTCCATTTTGATGGCTCTCCCCGTGGTTCACTGGAGTTCCAAAGCTTTAGAAATGGCTTTGAAACCCTTTCTAGACCTATACATATTTGTTTCTAATCTATTCTTGAATTTATTTTTTTTGACTGTGGCATGATATGTGGCTTTTTGTGATCTGTACGTTTGCTTCACTTTGTCAGGCAGCTTCTATTTATGTGATTTCTTGATTCAACAGGTCTGGCAGTAATCAGGGCTGGGTGTGGCAAGTGAAATTTAACTCAGATTTCTAAAAAATTGTGGTTAATCCCAGTTCATTCATGATTCACCATGGGAGGGGGCAATTACTTTTTCACATAGGGCCAGGCAGGTTTGAAAAGCTTTTTTCCCCTTAATAAATTAAATAATAATTTTAAAAACTGCATCTCTTATTTACTCAGGTTATCTTTGTGTAATATTAAAATGTGTTTGATGATCTGAATCATTTAAGTGTAAGAAATATGCAAAAAAAAATAAAAAATCAGGAAGGGGGCAAATATTTTCACAGCACTGTACATGTCAGCTCAAAAGATAGACCCAGCATCTAGGAGGGGAATGGGGCACCAGGAGAAATGTCTACCCCGGGATTGTGGCAGGAAGAACCACCCAGGCCAATGGGGAGGCAGCCAAGAGACAGTACAGGACATTGGGGTGCAATTGCCATAGAGTGTATAGGGTGATAAACACACATATTGACCACACTGATCTAAACAAAATATATAATATATATCAGGGTATATGCAGGGCTCTAATCCTGCGGGAACACATTGGGAACGGCGTTCCTGTACTTTTTCCATAGCAGGAACGCAGTTCCCTTTAGCGGGACTGGCCTTTGAACAAGGTTGGGCTGAGCTCGGAAGGCAGTTTGCTGCGTTGCATTCCGGGAGTTGTACTCCGGACCACGGTCAAGTTCCTGGTGGTGGTGGGTGGAGACTGGAGAGAAACTGAGCAGCGTAGGAGGAAACTACAACTCCCAAGTCCCAAACACCATCTGTGAGTATCCCGGTGTAATGGCAAACCTTGTAGAATGGGCATGCCTGGTGTGTGAGGTCACAGGTGTGCCCCATTCCCCTCTCCTTCCCAATTCCTCCTCCTTCACCGTGCTGCCGCACACATCTCCACTACCGACACCACCTAGACTCCACTCTACAAGGCCACTGCTGCCACCTCATGGTCAACGAAGGAACAGCACCACACTGCTGACAGCTCACCACTTCGCTGACAGGTCAGTTGAGATCTCACCAGTCCCCACTCTTCCAGGAACTGGAAATTACTGGGGGGGGGGGGTGAAGGGGGCAAAGGACATTACTGGGGGGAGTGAAGGGGACAGAGGACATTACTGGGGGGAGTGAAGGGGACAGAGGACATTACTGGGGGGAGTGAAGGGGACAGAGGACATTACTCGGGGGGGGGGATGAAGGGGACAGAGGACATTACTGGGGGGAGGGAGTGAAGGGGACAGAGGACATTACTGGGGGCGGGAGTGAAGGGGACAGAGGACATTACTGGGGGGGGAGGGAGTGAAGGGGACAGAGGACATTACTGGGGGGGGGGAGTGAAGGGGACAGAGGACATTACTGGGGGGGAGGGAGTGAAGGGGACAGAGGACATTACTGGGGGGGAGTGAAGGGGACAGAGGACAATACTGGGGGGGAGGACAGAGAATATTACTGGGGGGAGGGAGTGAAGGGGACAGAGGACATTACTGGGGGTGGGTGTGAAGGGGACAGAGGACATTACTGGGGGGGTAGTGAAGGATACAGAGAACACTAGGGGGCAGAGTGAAGGGGACAGAGTTCCTGGCATTCCCCTTTACATGAGAGTCTGCAGGATTCCCTTACACTGCAAGGGGGAACTTTGCGGACCCTGATGTAAAGGCAATATACACACATTTTGTATTTTTGAGGTGGGGAATCTTGGGTGAGTTCCCATACTTTTTTTCCCAGGACTTGACCCCTGGTATGGTTACTGTTCTGAGGATTTTTTTCTCTGTGCATGAGATAAAAATATTGGTAACTCGGCATAGATATATAGGGTATATAAATTTTACACAAAATACAGTCTAACTAATACATTGAACGTATTCAATTAAGCGAGGAAACAGTTAATCCCAATTTCTTGGAAATGTCTTAGAAAATTTGGCATAAATGAACACCATATTTTGTCCTTGGCCAGGGTCCAGAATGCAGAAGGTTTGTTTAAGCAGATGTCCAGTAGGTACAGACTGGCACAAGTTTGATATACTGTATGTTGAAATATCAAGTATGTAGGGGAAAGGTTAATATGTATGCACATAGCAAAATAACATAGAAGAGAATAAGAGAATATTCCATCATGGTAATCTTCACCCTTTTTCCTTTTTTTGCTGCTGAACAGAGTAAAAAAAACCCTTGTACACACGGTCGGACATTCCAGCAACCAAATCCGTCGGATTTTGTCCGAAACTGTTGCATACACACGGTCGGACAAAGTTGTTGAAAAAATCCGATCTTTCAGAACGTGATGACGTAATTTCGTTACGATGAGACTACGTTCAGGCTAGTAGCCAATAGCTTTGGTGTAGGAATTTGATCTGAGCATGCGTGGCACTTTGTCCGATCGGAATTCTCTACGACAAGGTCCGATCGGATCATGTTGTCGGAAAATTTTACCGACAAGTTGGAAAACTTGGTCCGTCGGATACTCCGACGGAAACAGTCCGATGAAGACCACACACAGTCGGATTATCCGACAAAACGGTCTGATCGGACACATTCCGTCGGAATCTCTGACCGTGTGTACAAGGGCTAAGAGGAGATGAAAAGCAAAGTATTTTGCTCAAACGTGAAGTGTGGTGGATCCATACCCTCAATACTAGAAAGCCGTTTGAATGATAGGATGGACATAAATCTTTTTTTTTTAAATAATCGCATTTTTTAACAAAGTCGTATTGTTTGATATATTTATTGCACCATTTTGAATATGCTTTATTTGTTTATGTTCCTCAGACGCCTGCTGTGCTTCTCTCTTTCTTTTCTCCATGTGTTTTTAATTGTTTTGATTGCTCTGATTGGGATGCAGCCGCCCCATTTGGAGTGCTTACTCTATTATAAATATCAGTTTTTAAATCAAACATGTATGCTCTGATGAAGGCTTCTTAGCCGAAATGCGTCAGTGGGCCTGTACCCATGTAATCAAATAAAGGACTTTTATTCAAGTGCATCTAAGTCGCCAGCTCTTTTCTGATTCAAATATGTGTCCAAAGGTATCAGGCAAAGGGATGCTCCATATAAAATGACAAATAGAGTCTACCATAGAAATGAGGGTGTAGCACTGACTCCTGCAGGAGCTACTGGTACACGATGGGTTCTCCTACCATTTCAAATAAGGATGCATCAAAACCATTTTGTTTCTACAAATAGTTTTAAATTTTCCGACAACATGATCCGATCGGACCTTGTCCGATCATGTGTAGAGAATTCCGATTGGACAAAGTGCCACGCATGCTCAGATCAAATTCCTACACCAAAGCTATTGGCTACTAGCCTGAACATAGTCCCGCCCTAACGAAACCATTTTTTTTTTCTATGAATACTTTTTTTTTTTAGTACTCGCCGATACCAATTACCGAAAACGACCGCAACTTTTTTGTTTACACTTCAGCTGTCAGCAATGGTACAAAGCATTGAAAGGGTATTTATATATGAAATCTTTTTTTTTTTTTTTGGCCCTTTTTTCAATGTGAAATGTGTAAATATATGCTAAAGGTGTTAAAAAAAAATTAATGAACATAGTAAACAAAACAAAAAAAGTTTTAATTATTATTAGTTTACGAAATTGTTGATGTTGTTCAGTCGTTTAGTCTTCGTGACCTCATAGACCATAGCACACCATGCTTTTATGCCCTCCACTGCCTCCCGGAGCTCCGCTTATTTTCATGTTCATTGTTTCTATGTTTTCGATAAAAGTTTATAAAATAGAAGTGAACAAAAAGTTAAAAAAAAAATCAGCAGGAAAATAATAATGAAATGGAGGAGAATAGGGAGTTAATTAAGGCTGATTAGAGTAAATTAAGGGCTAACCACTTAAAGACCGGAAGGATTTGCCCCCTTAATGACCAGGCCATTTGTTTAAATTGACAATAGACGCCAATAGATCCCAAAATTGACGTCCTTTCTTTTTCCCACTTTTACATACACGCATGGATCTTCTCAACAACCCCCAAGTGGGTTTAATGAGATTTGTATAGAACAGTTCTAACAGGGATGTCCATTTTAGGATTTTCTCACCTGCATTTATTCTTGCCAACCTGTACTGATGTTTTCAAGCTACAGGACCGTTGGCATCTTCTTAATTGGCATGGCAGCTCCTGTCATTTTTCTAAATCGTAAGGAAAAAAATATGTATGTTTTTCTTGCAGTCTGGAGGTCCTCTCTACACTGAGCACCCGCCGCAATCTGACTTCCTGCTAATGTGATTGGCTGGGTTCGTTTCCCTGCGATGAAAAAAAAAGGCACATTTTAGGAACTCTCTGCCTGAAACTCGACTTCATCTCAGTGTAGGGAAAAGGCAAACAATTTTAGCCTTTTCTTCTTCAGGGGAAATTACAAGTCAAAAGATAGTTACCCTGTTTCCCCGAAAATAAGACCTAGCACGACTGTCAGTGATGGCTGCCATATAAGCCCTACCCCCCAAATAAACCCTACCTTGTTTCCCCTGAAAATAAGACCTACAGGGACTTTAATTAGAGCTTATTTGGGGGGTAGGGCTTTTAACCGTTTCCTGACCAGCGCACGACGATGTACGTCGACAGAATGGCACGGGCAGGCATATTGGCGTACATGTACGTCCAATCTTCAATGCCGCCCTGCCATCGGGAGCGCGCCGCCGCCGGCGCGCTCCCGCACTGGTCGGGACCCCCGTGAGTCCGGTCGCGGGACCCGCGGACTCGATCGCCGCGGGCATACACGCGATCGTCTCACGGGATGGCTGAATGGAGGAAATGCCGCGTAAACAGCATTTCTCCATTCTGCCTAGCAACTAGTGACGCTGATCTCTACTCCATGTGATTGGAGCAGAGATCAGTGTTCACTAAATGAAAGCCCAACCCCCCCCACAATTAGTAACACACCCCTAGGAACACTTAACCCCTACACTGCCACCCACTGGTTAACCCCTTCACTGCCAGTGTCATTTACACAGGAATCACTGCATTTATATAGCAGTGATTACTGTATAAATGACAATGGTCCCAAAAATGTGTCAAAAATGTCCGATGGGTCCCCCACAATGTCGCAGTCACAATAAAAATCGCTGATCGCCGTCATTACTAGTAAAAAAAAATATTAAAAAATTATTAATAAAAATGCTATAAAACTATCCCTATTTTGTAAACGCCATAACTTTTGCGCAAACCAATCAATAATCGCTTATTGTGATTTTTTTAACCAAAAATATGTAGAAGAATACGTATCGGCCCAAACTGAGGGAAAAAATGTTTTTTTATATATTTTTGGGGGATATTTATTATAACAAAAAGTAAAAAATGATGCGTTTTTTTTCAAAATTGTCGCTCTATTTTTGTTTATAGCACAAAAAATAAAAACCGCAGGGGTGATCAAATACCACCAAAAGAAAGCTCTATTTGTGGGAAAAAAAGGACGTCAATTTTGTTTGGGAGCCACGTCGCACGACCGTGCAATTGTCAGTTAAAGCGACGCAGTGCAGAATCGCAAAAAGTGGTCTGGTCTTTGACCAGCAAAATGGTCCGGTCTGAAAGTGGATATTGCAGCCATCACCAAAGATCACGCTAGGTCTTATTTTCGGAGAAACAGGGTATCCATTAAGGTGAGAGGGGTTGCATATAAAACCGCATCATTGATGTTTACAAAAAGAAAGCTTATCCTCTGCTGCTGTGATTCTCACGGGTCGTGGCGGACCAAGGAGGACCCCACAAGAGTACCCCAGCCACTGAGGGATAGATAGTCCTCACCATGTATATGCTTATTGTTGAAGATCAGCCCAATTTGAATTTGTTATGCCGCGTACACACAATCAAATTGTCCGGCGTACTTAGTCCGCCGAAAACGCATTTCACCGGACAATTCGATCGCGTGTGGGCTTCAGTGGACTTTTCCAGCGTAAAGTCCGGCAGACTTAGAAAGTATTTTTGCAGTCCAATCTTTCCGCCGGACTTGGGTTTCAGCGGACAATACGTCAGTATGCTAGTCCGGCGGACTAAGAATGACGCATGCTCAGAAGCAAGTACGAAAAAGGAAGCTATTGGCTACTGTCTATTGAACTTCCTTTTTCTAGTCCCGTCGTACGTGCTGTACGTCATCGCGCTAGCAAACGCCGGACTTTCTGTGTGTCCGTGTGTGGCCAAGTCTGTTCAGTAGAAAGTCCGCCGGACTATCCGCCAGATTGTTTGCCGGACTAAGTACGCCAGATAATTCGCTCGTGTGTACGCGGCATTTGAAATACAGTGCTTTGAAAAAGTATTCACACCCCTTGGAATTTTCCGCATTTTGTCATGTTACAACCAAAAACGTAAATGTATTTTATTGGCGTTTTATGTGATAGACCAACACAAAGTGGCACATAATTGTGAAGTGGAAGGAAAATGATAAACGATTTTCAATTTTTTTTTTACAAATAAATATGTGAAAAGTGTGTGGGGTACATTTGTATGGCGCCCCCCTGAGTCAATACTTTGTAGAACCACCTTTCACTGAAATTACAGCTGCAAGTCTTTTTGGGGATGTCTCTACCAGCTTTGCACATCTAGAGAGGGACATTTCTGCCCATTCTTCTTTGCAAAATCACGCAAGCTCTGTCAGATTGGATGGAGAGCGTCTGTGAACAGGAATTTTCAAGTCTTCCCACAAATTTTCAATTGGATTGAGGTCTGGACTGTGACTGGGCCATTCTAACACATGAATATGCTTTGATCTAAACCATTCCATTGTAGCTCTGGTTGTATGTTTAGGGTCGTTGTCCTGCTGGAAGGTGAACCTCCGCCCCAGACTCAAGGCTTTTGCAGACTCTAACAGGTTTTCTTCTAAGATTGCCCTGTATTTGGCTCCATCCATCTTTCCATCAACTCTGACCAGCTTCCCTGTCCCTGCTAAAGAAAAGCATCCCCACAACACGATGCTGCCACCACCATGTTTCACAGTGGGGATGGTGTGTTCAGGGTGATGTGCAGTGTTAGTTTTCCGCCACATATAGCGTTTTGCTTTTAGGCCAAAAGGCTCAATTTTGCACTCATCTGACCAGAACACCTTATTCCACATGTTTGCTGTGCCCTCCACATGGCTTCTCACAAACTGCAAACGGGACTTCTTATGGCTTTATTTCAACAATGTCTTTCTTCTTGTCACTCTTCCATAAAGGTCAGATTTGTGGAGAACACGACTAATAGTTGTCCTGTGGACAGATTCTCCCACCTGAGCTGTGGATCTCTGCAGCTCCTCCAGAGTTCCCATGGGCCTCTTGGCTGTTCTCTGATGAATATTCTCCTTGCCCGGCCGGTCAGTTTAGGTGGACGGCCATGTCTTGGTAGGTTTGCAGTTGTGCCATACTCTTTCCATTTTTGGATGATGGATTGAACAGTGCTCCATGAGATGTTCAAAGCTTGGTATATTTTTTTTTTATACCCTAAGCCTGCTTTAAGCTTATACACGATTTTATCCCTGACCTATCTGGTGAGTTCCTTGGCCTTCATGGTGCTGTTTGTTCACAAAGGTTCTCTAACAAACCTCAGAGGGCTTCACAGAACAGCTGTATTTATTACTGTGATTAAATTACACACAGGTGGACTCTATTTACTAATTAGGTGACTTCTGGAGGCAGTTGGTTCTACTAGATTTTAGTTGGGGGTATCTGAGTAAAAGGGGCTGAATACAAATGCACGCCACACTTTTCAGATATTTATTTGTAAAAAATGTTGTAAACTATTTATCAATTTCCTTCCACTTCACTATTATGTGTCACTTTGTGTTGGTCTATCATATAAAATCCCAATAAAATACATTTCTGTTTTTGGTTGTAACATGACAAAATGTGGAAACCATCAAGGGGTATGAATACATTTTCAAAGCACTTTATATATTTTTAACTTTGTATAATAAAATGTACTCTTTTATATAACAAAGTAGTGACTGATGCCCCAAAAAGTCCCATTTAGAGGGTTTGTTGGGGATGTGGTCCCATCACTTTTTTTCCTCAATGACAGACTTTTCTCGGTGTACCGTGGGAGACCATATATAATGAATGCAGGCTCCTGGGTTCAGTAACACTTTTGCCGCGTACACAAGACCAGACTTTCCGGCAGACCAGGTCCAACGGTCTTCCCAACGGACTTTCGGCGGAGTTCCGATGGACCTTCCAAACTAACGGACTTGCCCACACACGAACGGACTTGCCCACACACGAACGGACTAAGTCCGTCCGAAAGTCCGTTCATTTTGATGGGACTAAATGACATAAGATGGGACTAAAAAAGGAAGTTCAATAGCCAGTAGCCAATAGCTTCCCTTGCGTCGCGTTTGGTCCGTCAGACCAGCACACAGACGAATGGTTTTCCCGATAGGAATTGAGTCTGTCGGACAGATTTGAAACATGTTCTATTTCTAGGTCCCAGGGGCGGACTGACCATTTGGGCATTCGGGCACTGCCCAAGGGCCCCATACCACTAAGGGGCCCCATCATGGTTGCCAGCCTCAATAAAACCAGGGGCAGTATGTAAAAATCTGTGTTTTAAAAAAATCCCAAGATTAAAGCTGCCCCGCCTCCCCAGTACCTTTTCAGTGTGTGTGTCTGTGTGTGTATATTGTGCGTATACGGTGCGTGTGTGTGTGTCTAATGTGTGGCCCCATAATCTCCTATTGCCCGGGGGCCCCATAATCTCCTATTGCCTTGGGGGCCCCATGAGTTGTCAGTCTGTCCCTGCTAGGTCGATCGGATTAGCCCACACATGATCGCATTGTCCGACGGACTGATTTCGTCGGACCTAGTCTGCCGGAAAGTCCGGTCGTGTGTATTGCGCCATTTAACCCACCAAAAGGGAACATAAAAAAAGACTTTAGAGTTTGCACCCACCGATGGCAGATGAAAAACATAACTTTATGATTTAAATGAATGTGACCAACTTGTGCAAAACGTTATTTAAAAAAAAAAAAAAAAAACGAACCAATTCCAGCTTATAGGTTTTAAACACGAAACTAATTGGGAGAGAAAGGCATCCCGGTAACAGATCAATTAAACGAGCTGTATTGCAAATGACACATTTGAGACAACGGTAGACGGGGGGGAAGTTTTGAGGAGTCTGGTCGAGTTCCAGCAGTCATCTCATACGGTCGGTGAAAGCTGAAGTCCCCACGGTGTAATATAGGCATTCGGTCCAGCTCTGTCAGTGATATGAAGTACAATAGAGGCCTTATCAGCAGACTCCTGGTGCTCCACTCCTTTCAAATTGATTGTTTTAACGTGACGCCGGCGGACAATGAAGTGTTGGTGGGAAACATCTCTCTCGGTGAGATTGTGAATACGCCCTGTCATCTCACTGCACAATACCCTGGAAATCAATGCGGATTTCTCTGGGAAATAGAGTCATCGCCATCACAAAGGAGGTGAGCGTGTCATCGAATGGTTCCACGACTTCCAATAGGTGGAAACGAAGAACAAACAAAAATCAAAAAAGCGGATGGACTGGATTGACACTTGGCTGGGTTTGACGGATGTGGGTCCGTCCCTCTTGTCTATAAACTCAAAGCAAAGATTTATTTTCCAACAATGAAAAAAATTTGCAATGTAGAAATGTCATAATTTGATGTGGCAGGATCATGCATGAAGTGCTGGTCGCCATCCAAGTTTTCACCTGTGATAATAAAAAAAATATTAACAAGGAACCGATTAACATGAAGTGTCAGTATAGTTTGAATAGAGTGGGAAAAAGCAAACAAAATAAAAAAATCTATATTAATATTTATATATTTTTTTTAAATATCTACTGTATATAGTCAAACTTTTTTTTAAAAAAAAAAAGGTTTGACTATGTACAGTAGATGTTTAAAAAAATATATTATTTTTATTTATTTTTTATCCTCTTCCCACTCTATTCAAACTATACTGAGACTTCACAAAGTGTCAGTATAGTTTGAATAGAGTGGGAAAAGGCTTAAAAAAAAAACATATTTTATTTTAAATATCTACTGTATATAGTCAAACTTTTTTTTTTTTTTATGTAAAAAAAGGTTTGACTATATACAGTAGATATTTTTAAAAAATATATGATTTTTGTTAGCCTTTTCCCACTCTATTTAAACTATAATGACACTTCATGTTAATCAGTTAATCATTTTTTTGTTTTTTGTTTTTAATTTGGGCTAGAGTAGGAAATTATTTATTTATTAAACTTATTAAACTATTGAAGAACTTTAGGTTTCGTTTTTGCTGCCTGTGTCCCCATTGGAAGATTTGGCTCCCAAAACACCCCTTATAGGGGGCTCTTATCACTCAAAACGTAAAAAGAAAATATATATATTTTAAAAGTTATTCTGACATTAAAAAATATTTTGGACCATTTTCTAAAATTGTTTAAAATATATTTTAAAAGTTATTCTTACATTGAAGTATATTTTTGGCCATTTTTTTTTTTTTTTCATCTTCTGGCTAGAGTAGAAAATTATTAAATTATTATAGATCTTTACGTTTAATTTTTGTTGTCTGTGTCCACATTGGAAGATTTGGCCTCCAGAGCACCCCTGAAAGGGGGTACTTCGTGCTCGCACTTAAAAAATATATGATATATATATTTTAAAAGTTATTCTGACATTAAAGTATAGTTTTGCCCTTTTTTTTTCTTTTGGCTGGATTAGGGCTTTATTAAATTATTATAGAACTTTATGATTAGTTTTTGCTGTCTGTGTTCCCATTGGAAGATTTGGCCTCCAGACCACCTCGAATAGGGGGTTCTTCCTACTCAAACTTAAAAAAAAAAAAAAAATATATATATATATATATATATATATATATATATATTTTTTTAAAAGTTATTCTGACATTAAAGTATAGTTTTGCCATTTTTCTTTTTTGTCTTATGGCTGGATTAGGACATTATTATTTATTTAGAACTCTATGTTCAATTGTTGCTGTATGTGTCCCCATTAGAAGATTTAACCCGCAGGACACCCATGATAAGTACTCTTCCAGAAGTGCTGGTCGCCATCCAAGTTTTCACCTGTTCTAATAAAAATGATTAACAAAGGAAGTGATTAACGTGAAGTACCGGTGTTCAAATACAGTAAGTATCATTTGGATAGAGTGGGATTAGGCTGAAAAAAATAAGTATCTGTATAGTCAAACCTTTTTTTTTGGGCTGGAGTAGGAAAATATTAACTTATTACATTTATTAAATTATTGAATAACTTTATGTTTAGTTTTTACTGCCTGTGTCCCCATTGGAAGATTTGGCCCCCAAAACACCTCTTTATAGGGGGCTCCTATCACTCAAAACAAGAAACAAATATATTTTAAAAGTTATTCTGACATTAAAAAATATTTTGGGCCCTATTCTAAAATTGTTTAAAATTTATTTTAAAAGTTATTCTGACATTACATTGAATTTTTGTTAATTTTTTTTTCACTTTTTGGCTAGATTAGAAAATTATTAAATTATCCTCCAGGACTGTGACATCGTAAGGGGGTGGGGTCACAATGTGACATCAACCGGTGACCCCGCCCCTTGTCCCTATATAAGTCGCCGCGCACCACGTCCCTGGCGTTGCGGCCGGAGAGAGCGTCGAGTCAACATCTCCGGAAGAAGAAGAAGAAGAAGAAGAACGGAAGGCGGTGGCGGTGGTGGCAGCGGCGACGGCGACAGAAGACCGGGCCACCACTAGTAAAAGAGCTGGAAGAAGAAGCGGTGGCCCGGCAAGAAGAACCAAAGAGGGGGACAAGGCCCCCCGAAGTCAGAAGAAGAGGGCGGCGACGAAGAAGAAAGCCGGGCTCCTCCGCTAGTAAAAGAGCTAGCAGAAGATAGCGGAGGAGTCCGGCGAGAAGACCTCCAAAGACGGAAGACCCCCGGAGCTGTGAAATGAACTATTTTAACCCTTGTGTGTTGTGTTTTTTTTTACATTTTTTTTCCACAGGTGAATGGGTAGGGGTACATTGTACCCCATACTCATTCACATAGGGTGGGGGGTGCCATCCGGGGCCCCCTTGTTAAAGGGGGCTCTCGTATTCCGATAAGCCCCCCGCCCGCAGACTCCGACAATCAATGGCCAGGCTTGTCAGGAAGAGGCCCTTGTCCTCATCAACATGGGGACAAGGTGATTTGGGGTGGGGGGGGCCACGCGGCCCCCCTTCCCCAAGGCACCCCCCATGTTGAGGGCACGCGGCCTGGTACGGCTCAGGAGGGGGGGTCGCTCGCTTGCTCGTCCCCACCCCCTTTCCTGGCTGGCCGGTCTGCTTGCTCGGATAGGGGTCTGGTATGGATTTTGGGGGGGATCCCACGCCGTTTTTTCGGCATAGGGGATTCCCCTTAAAACCCATACCGGACCTAAGGGCCTGGTATGCCTCCCAAGGAGGAACCCATGCCGTTTTTTTTTTATTTGGCGTGGAGTTCTCCCTTAGGATTCATACCAAACACAGAGCCTGGTATTGGCGGGAATCCAATTCAGATCCCCGCAGCAGTGTCAACCCAGCCAGCGATGCTTGTCGCTTATTGGGAAAGGAAAAGAAATATTTTTCCTTTCCCGATGCGAGCCAGCTCGCCGCTGGCTCCCGCGACGGAGCTCGTAGGGTGTCAATCTCGCCGATAGAAGCAGCGAGATTGACACAATATCGCGGTCACCTACTGTAGATCTTTAAGTTTAATTTTTGTTGTCTGTGTCCCCATTGGAAGATTTGGCCTCCAGACCACCTCTGATAGGGAGTACTTCGTACTCACACTTAAAAAATATATATATATATTTTAAAAGTTATTCTGACATTAAAGTATAGTTTTGCCCTTTTTTATTTTCTTTTGACTGGATTAGGGCTTTATTAAATTATTATAGAACTTTATGATTAGTTTTTGCTGTCTGTGTCCCTATTGGAAGATTTGGCCTCCAGAAAAGTTATTCTGACATTAAAGTATAGTTTTGCTATATTCTTTGTCTTTTGGCTGGAGTAGGACATTGTTATTTATTTTATTATAGAACTTTATGTTAAATTTTTGCTGTATGTGTCCTCATTAGAAGATTTAACCCACAGGACACCCATGATAAGTACTCTTCCAGAAGTGCTGGTTGCCATCCAAGTTTTCACCTGTTCTAATAAAACTTATTAACAAAGGGAGTGATTAATGTGAAGTTCCGGTGTTCAAATACAGTAAGTATCATTTGGATAGAGTGGGAGAAGGCTGAAAAAAATAAGTAGTTGTAAAGTCAAACCTTTTTTTAAATTTTTTTTTTTTTTTTGGGCCGGAGTAGGAAAATATTAACTTATTACATTTATTAAATTATTGAATAACTTTATGTTTAGTTTTTGCTGTCTGTGTCCCCATTGGAAAATGTGGCCTCCAGAACATCTCTGATATGGGGTTCTTCCCACTCAAACCTTGTAAAAATATATATATTTTAAAAGTTATTCTGACATTAAAGTATATTTTTGCCCCTTTTTTTTTTTTCGTTTTTTTTGGGCTAGACTAGGAAATTATTCAATTATTATAGAACTTAATGTTTTATTTTTTTTCTGTATGTGTCCCCAATTGGAAGATTTGGCCCCCAGGACACCCTTGATAAGAGACTCTCCCAGCTCTTAAAGTAGAACTATAGACAACACTTTTTTTTTTTTTCATTTTGGATAGACTAAGGAAAGGTTTATTTTTACCATCTCTGCCCCATTGGGGAGATTTACCATCACATACTGTCCCATAACCAAACAGGAAGTGATAGGAAATCCCTGCAAACTAAGGGAATTCTTAGGGACTCCCTCGTCACCAGAACTAGTGTCAACATTGGAACATTTTTGCTGTATTACTTTTCTGGGGACAACCCAAAATTTGGGATTTTTCTTTTACTTTCACTTTCAATGATAATGGCATAGCTCCCAACTGTCCCTGATTTCGAGGGACTGTCCTTGATTTGGAGCAATGCCCATTGAGGCAACAGGCATTGAACTGCAAGGGCTCAACTAAGTTTGCATTCAAGCACAGTGCTTGTGTACCTGGAATACTGAATTGCTGTGCATGTGTTGGAGTGAAGTCACCCCGCACTGGCCAACCAAGTTGACCAAAGCCGGCACTCAGAAGAAGTTGAAGACAAAATGCCAGCACCGGCGAGGGACCTTGCAGTCATCAGACCATTAAATATTGCAGATTTTAGTTCCATTTTAAGGATCCTTTAGGAACCTCTGGAACTTCTGGAGGAACTCTATGGTTCCACAAAACCCTGGCTGAGAAAAGCTGTTTTAACCCCCCAATGCTCTCTATTCAAAACTGTTGGATTGAAATGTTCATTTGTATTTTATTCAATAGCTACATCAATATCAGTATTTAGTAGACATACATGGCCGATAAGCTATCTTCTAATGCCGCGTACACAAGGCCGGACTTTCCGGCAGACTAGGTCCAAAGGGATTAGTCCGTCGGACAATCCGATCGTGTGTGGACTAATCTGATCCTTTTTCGGTGAAAAAAATCTGGTGGACCTAGAAATAGAACATGTTCCAAATCTATCCGTCGGACTCAATTCCGACAAACTAAAAAGCTTGAAAATCGCTCGCCTGTGTGCTGGTCCGATAGACCAAATACGGCGCAAGGGCAGCTATTGGCTACTGGCTATTGAACTTACTTTTCTAGTCCCGTCGTACGTCATCATGTTCAAAATGAACAGACTTTCGAACGGAGAGGCTGCAAGGCTCTGGTGGGTTGTCTGTGCCCGTGGAAAATGGGTGCCATCTTGAGGCCATCTTGAGGCACCCTGGCCTACTCCTGGACCCGGTGAAGATAGTTTGTACGCGATCTTTGTGCTGGCTTCCTGAGATGGTTCTTGGATGTTGGCATGCACCAGGAGTTCCCCCAGGGGTGTGGGTATGTCAGGAAACAAAATAAAGGCTCAATGGCCCTGGGGAGGCTGCAGAAATCCCTGCTGCACTCGGAGCTCTGCCTACCAACATCAGTCCAGCTTAGCACCGAGCATGCTAGTAGTCCTTTAATGAAAACTTGTTTTCGAAAATAGTAACTATTTTAACCGCTGTCCACCGGGACCGTCTAATCATACCCAAGGCAGACAGAACAGTAGTAACAGAAGTTTCCGAATTTGCTTTTGACGAATTTTGACAAATTAGTTAATTCAAAAATATCCGAATTAGTGAAAACCCATTTAACAAATTTTTCCGAATATTCATAAATTTTAATATGGGAAATATTTAATATTAGTAAATTTGAATATTCAAAAATTTTTTAATATCGTTAAATCAAATTCAAAAATTTGTAAACTCGAATATTCAAAAATTTGGAAATTCGAAGATTCGGAAATTTGGAAATTCTACATTTACGAATTCACGAATTTTCGAATTTACGAATTTCAATAATAACGAATGACCCAAAAAATTTGAAAAAAAAACTAAACGAATGAAATGAAAAACAAACAAATTTTTCAGCAGTACCCATATCTACAGAACAGCGGTCTACCTATGTGAACAAGGCAGATCGCCGCTCTGTCAAAGGGGAAGATTGAGATCCTTAGAAACATGGATCTCTGTCTTCCCCCCCAGTCAAAGCGCCACCCCCACAGTTAGAAAACACTCCCAGGGAACACATTTAACCCTTTAACCACCCCTGATATTAATCTCTTCCAAACCAGTATCATTAGTACAGTGACAGTGCATTTGTTTTTATAAGTGATCACTGTATTGGTGTCACTGGTCCCCAAAAAGTGTCACTTAGTGTCAGATTTGTCTGCCACAATGTCGCAGTCCTGCTAAAAATCACTGATCGCCACCATAAAGTATAACTTTTGTGCAAAGCAATCAATATACGGTTATTGGGTTTTTTATTTTACCAAAAATATGTAGCAGAATACATATTGGCCTAAATTGAAGAAGAAATTTTTTTTTTTTTACGTTTTTTTTTCATTGGATATGTTTTATAGCAGAAAGTAAAAAATATTGTTATTCTTTTGAAAATGTTTGCTCTTTTTTTGTTTATTACTCAAAAAATAAAAACCGCAGAAGTGATCAAATACCACCAAACAAAAGCTCTATTTGTGGGGGGAAAAAAGGACATGAATTTTATTTGGGTACAGTATCGCACGACCACGCAATTGATAGTTGAAGTAACGCAGTGCAGCATCACAAAAAAATAGCCTGGTCACAAAGGGGGGTAAAACCTCCCAGAGCTGAAGTGGTTAAATAAGTAAAATTGTGTACATTTTAATATTTTAATGAAAATTATAATCTTTTTTTTATTTATTTCTTTTAACAATAATGTTTTATTCAGTTTTGTTGAAAATGTTAATCTTTTATCAACAAGATTTTTTTTTGTATCACACATGTCCCCTATGAAAAGAGTGAAAATGAAAATATCAGATGTGCAGAAGTGTTAAAAACTGTTCCAGTATTCTCATTGTATGCAAAATGATAAACTGCCTTTAACCAATTCAGCCAAGGACAATTTTGCTGGCCAAAGACCAGAGCACTTTTTGCGATTCGGCACTGCGTCACTTTAACTGTTAATTGTGCGGTCGTGCGACGTGGCTCCCAAACAAAATTGTATACTGTGATATGACGGATTAAATTTTACTATAATTTTGCTATAATGTTATAATGTGGATGGAGGAACTAATGGCCAGTTTATACAACCAGTACCCGAACATATTGCAAGTTTGATTTACCTGGATCGACTTCTCCATGTCTTACAAACTTCAGTCTTTCCTATGATATTTCTAGGAGCTAGGATCAGCTGTGGGGGATCACAAATGAGTTCTTGGTCACGGACCCTGCTTTCTTTTTTTCTTCTCCAACTGCCCTCTTTTCTTATTTCTTACCATTTCTTTCTAGGCTCTTGGTGCCATTCATTAAACCTCTACATATGGAGCTGTCCTCCAAAGTTGGTCACTTGTTTGGGTCACATTCGGTCTAACTTTTGAGTTTTCCTTGCTCCATTTACTAAGGATGCAGGAGATGTAGAGGATGCAGGAGATGTAGAGGCAAGGTCCGGCAGAACTGCCAGACCTTGCCGGGAAAAAGACTCCTGCGCGCATGCCACTCACAGCGCTACCGCGATACACGGAGGACGCGCGAGGCAACATGTCAGCTCCCTCAGAGTGGATCGGGTGAGATACCAGCGCCACCTTCTAAGGTGAGTATTTCATAATGAGCTAATATCAGTATTGCCAACCACCCTTAGATTTACAGGCAGCTTGTAAATTTAACCCCTTTTTCAGGCTGCCCATTAAAGTCCGTTATGGGCATCGGTGCCCGTAAAAAAACATGTCTGCGAGCCGACCATGGATTTGCACCATTTTCAAATAGACAATCAGATGTCCACACAGAGAAGCTGAGCAGGGGTGAGGACTGAGGAGGAGGAGAGTAAAACAGTGGGATATCAGAGTGAGAGGAGGACATCGCTGGGACCCCGGAGGAAGCGGAAGGTGAAGCTGTGGCATGCAGGGGGGGACAGAGTCTGATGTGCTCTGTCCAGTGTCCACCATCATATATATTACTTCTCCACATCATCAGTGTGTTGTGTCCTCCTCCTGTGCCCCTTTCACTTCTCCACTCTGTGGAGAGGTGAAAGGGGCACAGGAGGAGGACACAGCACACTGATGATGTGGAGAAGTAATATGATGGTGGACAGAGGAGGAGGCTACTGTGAGGGGATGGGGAGGACACTTTCATATTTGCAATCTCTGTCCACCTCCTGCAGTATGACCGCAACCTCTGTCCACCTCTTACAGTATGTCCGTAGCCTCTGTCCACCTCCTGCAGTATGTCCGCAGCCTCTGTCCACCTTCTGCAATATGTCCGCAGCCGCTGTCCACCTCCTGCAGTATGTCCGCAACCTCTGTCCACCTCCTGCAGTATGTCCGCAGCCTCTGTCCATCTCCTGCATTATGTCTGCAGCCTCTGTCAACCTTTTGAAGTATGCCTGCAGCCTCTGTCCACCTCCTGCAGTATGTCCGCAACCTCTGTCCACCTCCTGTATCGTGTCCGCAGCCTCTATCCACCTCCTGTATCATGTCCGCAGCCTTTGTCCACCTCCTGTATCATGTTCGCAGCCTTTGTCCACCTCCTGTATCATGTCTGCTGCCTTTATCCACCACCGGTATCATGTCTGCAGCCTTTGTCCAGCTCCTATATCATGTCCGCAGCCTTTGTCCACCTCATGTATCATGTCCACAGCCTCTGACCATCTCTTGTCTTTTATCATATCTGCAGTCTCTGAGGGGGATCCTAGAAATGAATCAAGAGTGGGAGCACCGCCGGGATGGGGGTTACGGGAAGAAACAGATGTGTGTGGACTGTGGAGAGGAGACTATTGAATAAAAACAGAGCCGCCAAGCTGGAGCAGTCTGGCTGAGCCCTGCACGGTGCCCCTGAGAGTAGGTCAGTAACAGTGCCGCCAGGCCAGGCTGCCTCACTAATGTAAGGAGGGGAGTGAATACAATAATGTAAGGGGGCACTGATATAAAGGTCCCCTCCTATATTAGTAACCCCCCTTACCTTAGTGTATTCATTCTGCAAAAGGTGGCCTCTATTCACCAGAGCCCTCCTCCACGTCAAAATTCCCCCTTACATCATGATCTGCAGATTCCCCCTTCCTCATGATCTACAGTGTTCCCCTTTACATTAGAGTTCCCTTGAACTATAAGGGGGAACCCTGCAGACTCTGATGTAAGGGGAACTCTGTGCTGGCTGGGTTATAGTAACCTGACCTTCATGTAAATTGAGAAATATGTTTTTTGACTTTTGTTTAACTTTAATAGCATTAGCTATGTGTTTATAGTTCAAATATTGATATTTGCACTGTTTAGCACTGAAAACAGTTATTTTAGGTGCGCATGCGTGGGGCTCGCAAGATGGCCGCAATAGCCTAGAGCTCCACTACCTCACGGAACACCGGCGCCCACAGCATCCCGCGCGGTGAGCCGAATGGCACCAAACTATTCGGCACTGCGTCACTTTAACTGTTAATTGTGCGGTCGTGCGACGTGGCTCCCAAACAAAATTGACGTCCTTTTTTTCCCACAAGTAGAGCTTTTCTTTTGGTGGTATTTGATCACCTCTGCGGTTTTTATTTTTTGCGCTATAAACAAAAAAAGAGCGACAATTTTGAAAAAAAAAGCATATTTTTAACTTTTTGCTATAATAAATATCCCCCAAAAATATATAAAACATTTTTTTCTTCCTCAGTTTGGGTCAATACGCATTCTTCGACATATTTGTGGTAAAAAAAAATCTCAATAAGCGTTTATTGATTGGTTTGCGCAAAAGTTATAGCATCTACAAAATAGGGGATAGATTTATGGCATTTTTATTAATATATATATTTTTTTTACTAGTAATGGCGGCGATCAGTGATTTGTATCGTGACTGCGATATTATGACGGGCATATCGGACAATTTTGACACATTTTTGGGACCATTGGCATTAATACAGCGATCAATGCTATAAAATTGCATTGATTACTCTATAGTGTCACTAGCAGTGAAGGGGTTAACCACTAGGGGGCAGGGGAGGGGTTAAGTGTGTCCTGGGGAGTGATTCTAACTGTCTGGGGATGGGCTAGCAGTGACATGACACTGATAGCTGCTCCCGATGACAGGGAGCAGACGATCAGTGTCCTGTCACTAGGCAGAATGGGGAGATGCTGTGTTTACATTGGCATCTCCCTGTTCTTCAGCTCCGTGACATGATTGAGGGTATCCCTGCGGACATCAAGACCGCAGATCCCACGGGTACGGTCATGGAGCTAGCGGCAGGCACGCGCCGCCAGCGGGAGATTCAAAGTGACGTACGGGTACGTTACTTTGTCCAGCCGTGCCATTCTGCCAATGTATATGTGCAGGACACGGTCGGCAAGCGGTTAAAATGGGTTTTATGGAGGGATAATAGGTCATCAGACAGAATGACCCCCTTTCTAACCATGGCAGTTCACTGACAGCGATCGTCATCTTGGTTCCCTTGAGCTGAGATTGGTAGCATGTAAGAAAAATACTAGTAAAAACCACGCTCAAAGCAATGAACAATTGTGAAAATTCCTAAAAAATCATAAATGTGCTCAGTAAACATAAATAAAAATATCACAAAACCCCAAAACGATTATATTAAAGTCCATGATAATAGTTAAAGTACTCAATGGTCAGTGCCAATAAATCCATCTATTTGTGAAGAAAAAGTGCCACCCAGGCAACCAGTGCTGCTCCTCTTCCCGACAGATGCACACTGCACTCACCCGAAAAATATGACCTCTTTTGTAAAATATGACTTATGACAGGTATCTCCATATGCAACTGTTAGATTTTTTTGTCACCCAATGACGTCCTGTAGATACGAGCGATTTGATCTCACCATATATCAAATAGTGCCCCTGCACCTTTAAGAAACTCTGTATATAACTCCCTCACCAGGGACAAAGGTAGAAGAATCTCAAATAGTGTAGTAATATCAAATATTTATTAAAAATTGTTTAAAATTGCACTTACATCAGTACAAATTTGATCAGGCATATCACAGCATACTAATAGAAACTAAAAATGCCACTTCATCTGCACTTCGAATACCAGAAGTGATGTGTCATGGAAATCCTGCCCAACGTTTTTTTTCAGCAACATGTGACCCCTGATGATGTCAAATGTGTCAGAAACCATGAATCAGACCGAGACAGAAATGCAGTTAAAATCACACCTGTTTAGTAATAATAGTAAAAAGTAAACAGAGCAATGTAGTCAAACCGTAGCTAGAGTATGGTAAACAGAACGGATAGTCAGACAAGTCAGGACATCAGGGAGCCAGAGACCAACATACTTCAGGACAGGCCAGGAAATCAGGAAACCAGAGAATCAGCTTAGTGGAGCAGCAAGCAGGATCAGGAAGCTGTCAGGAAGGGCTATCCAGTACCCAAGATGGTGGCAGAAGAAGACGACCTGTGACCTCAGCCCCAGTCAGAACACCTCTGGTGCGCACCTGTGTGTGCAAATGTACTCACAAGTGCACATTGTCAGGAAGGGCATGCCAGTACTTAAGATGAGAATCCAAGACAGCCTGTTTCCTCAGTCAGATTGCCGCCAGTGCACCTGCGCATCTTTGCGTGCATCAGTGCATATGCGCCAGAGCACATGCGCACCCTGTGACAACTTTTGCCACCCAACAGGCTATTTAAACTCAGCCAGTGCACAGACTCTGTGCTGTCTGCTTTACAGTGTTCCCATTCGTTCCTGTTGCCTGTATCTGATACCTCTTCCTGTTATCCGACCCAACTTGCCTCTGACGATTCCTGCTCTCTGCCTGCACCTGAACTAGCTTGTTTGACCACTGCATCTACCTGCTCTTTCTGCTACCTCACTGCCAGCCCATCACCGACACAACTTGTATCCTGACTACTCTTCTGCCTACTGCACCTGTTCCTGATGTGTCCGCCAGTGTATGACCCAGCCTGCCTGTACCTACTCTCTCTTCTGCCTGGAGAATCCTGCTGAACTGCCGTTCCTCCTGCAGCTGCTTTTGATTCCACAGTGTGCAACCCATCAGGCACTCGTGCGACTCTGCACTCCTGCTCCTTCTGTCTGCTCTACCAGGGGGCCTCGAGTCAGAGATGTAAGAGAGGGCGTCCACTGCATATCATGCTCTACCATCAGGTACGTGACAGAACCAGAAGGGATGTCAGCCAAGCGAGTCTTCAACAGGTACACAGGAGAGAGTCTCCGGATGTGTTGTGTCGAAGGCAGAGTGGATCTGGACTGAACAGCTTAAGTAGCCAGCAGGACTGATGAGCAGGATATCATTACCAGGTGAGTCACTGTGGAAAGATTAGAGCTGGCAATTAACCAACAGCTGTGCGGCCTGCTCTGAGAAGGAAGGGCTGAGCCCAGCCCTGACAAAATGTTGCCAGCAAAACGTGTTGGGGAGAGACTTCCGTGACATGTCACTTCCGGTGTTGTATACTGTGATATGACGGATTAAATTTTACTATAATTTTGCTATAATGTTATAATGTGGATGGAGGAACTAATGGCCAGTTTATACAACCAGTACCCGAACATATTGCAAGTTTGATTTACCTGGATCGACTTCTCCATGTCTTACAAACTTCAGTCTTTCCTATGATATTTCTAGGAGCTAGGATCAGCTGTGGGGGATCACAAATGAGTTCTTGGTCACGGACCCTGCTTTCTTTTTTTCTTCTCCAACTGCCCTCTTTTCTTATTTCTTACCATTTCTTTCTAGGCTCTTGGTGCCATTCATTAAACCTCTACATATGGAGCTGTCCTCCAAAGTTGGTCACTTGTTTGGGTCACATTCGGTCTAACTTTTGAGTTTTCCTTGCTCCATTTACTAAGGATGCAGGAGATGTAGAGGATGCAGGAGATGTAGAGGCAAGGTCCGGCAGAACTGCCAGACCTTGCCGGGAAAAAGACTCCTGCGCGCATGCCACTCACAGCGCTACCGCGATACACGGAGGACGCGCGAGGCAACATGTCAGCTCCCTCAGAGTGGATCGGGTGAGATACCAGCGCCACCTTCTAAGGTGAGTATTTCATAATGAGCTAATATCAGTATTGCCAACCACCCTTAGATTTACAGGCAGCTTGTAAATTTAACCCCTTTTTCAGGCTGCCCATTAAAGTCCGTTATGGGCATCGGTGCCCGTAAAAAAACATGTCTGCGAGCCGACCATGGATTTGCACCATTTTCAAATAGACAATCAGATGTCCACACAGAGAAGCTGAGCAGGGGTGAGGACTGAGGAGGAGGAGAGTAAAACAGTGGGATATCAGAGTGAGAGGAGGACATCGCTGGGACCCCGGAGGAAGCGGAAGGTGAAGCTGTGGCATGCAGGGGGGGACAGAGTCTGATGTGCTCTGTCCAGTGTCCACCATCATATATATTACTTCTCCACATCATCAGTGTGTTGTGTCCTCCTCCTGTGCCCCTTTCACTTCTCCACTCTGTGGAGAGGTGAAAGGGGCACAGGAGGAGGACACAGCACACTGATGATGTGGAGAAGTAATATGATGGTGGACAGAGGAGGAGGCTACTGTGAGGGGATGGGGAGGACACTTTCATATTTGCAATCTCTGTCCACCTCCTGCAGTATGACCGCAACCTCTGTCCACCTCTTACAGTATGTCCGTAGCCTCTGTCCACCTCCTGCAGTATGTCCGCAGCCTCTGTCCACCTTCTGCAATATGTCCGCAGCCGCTGTCCACCTCCTGCAGTATGTCCGCAACCTCTGTCCACCTCCTGCAGTATGTCCGCAGCCTCTGTCCATCTCCTGCATTATGTCTGCAGCCTCTGTCAACCTTTTGAAGTATGCCTGCAGCCTCTGTCCACCTCCTGCAGTATGTCCGCAACCTCTGTCCACCTCCTGTATCATGTCCGCAGCCTCTATCCACCTCCTGTATCATGTCCGCAGCCTTTGTCCACCTCCTGTATCATGTTCGCAGCCTTTGTCCACCTCCTGTATCATGTCTGCTGCCTTTATCCACCACCGGTATCATGTCTGCAGCCTTTGTCCAGCTCCTATATCATGTCCGCAGCCTTTGTCCACCTCATGTATCATGTCCACAGCCTCTGACCATCTCTTGTCTTTTATCATATCTGCAGTCTCTGAGGGGGATCCTAGAAATGAATCAAGAGTGGGAGCACCGCCGGGATGGGGGTTACGGGAAGAAACAGATGTGTGTGGACTGTGGAGAGGAGACTATTGAATAAAAACAGAGCCGCCAAGCTGGAGCAGTCTGGCTGAGCCCTGCACGGTGCCCCTGAGAGTAGGTCAGTAACAGTGCCGCCAGGCCAGGCTGCCTCACTAATGTAAGGAGGGGAGTGAATACAATAATGTAAGGGGGCACTGATATAAAGGTCCCCTCCTATATTAGTAACCCCCCTTACCTTAGTGTATTCATTCTGCAAAAGGTGGCCTCTATTCACCAGAGCCCTCCTCCACGTCAAAATTCCCCCTTACATCATGATCTGCAGATTCCCCCTTCCTCATGATCTACAGTGTTCCCCTTTACATTAGAGTTCCCTTGAACTATAAGGGGGAACCCTGCAGACTCTGATGTAAGGGGAACTCTGTGCTGGCTGGGTTATAGTAACCTGACCTTCATGTAAATTGAGAAATATGTTTTTTGACTTTTGTTTAACTTTAATAGCATTAGCTATGTGTTTATAGTTCAAATATTGATATTTGCACTGTTTAGCACTGAAAACAGTTATTTTAGGTGCGCATGCGTGGGGCTCGCAAGATGGCCGCAATAGCCTAGAGCTCCACTACCTCACGGAACACCGGCGCCCACAGCATCCCGCGCGGTGAGCCGAATGGCACCAAACTGAGGGGAAATCCTCTCCTCACCCCCGGGCACAATCCCGGATGATCGGGGGAACGGTGAAGAGAAACCTGAGGCCACAATTTGACTCGGCAGGAGGGGGGTGTCCCACAAGCCAGGCGGACTACAGGTCGGAGCCACCCCACATCCCTATCCACACCACACCAGGCATCTGTAAAAGGACTCCCCCCGGCCACCACCCCCTCTCCAGCATCCACTGAATCCCTTCTGGAGAGATCCCTGAATGACTACTCCCTGTCACCTCTGGGGATTCACACAGTAGCTCATGTAGATTATACCACACATGATACCCCTCACAGTGACCCTGTATTTCACATGGATGCTCTATTCCACAAATTCCACAAATTGGAAGGGCTTAGCTCAAACAGTGATGAAAATAACGGGGGACTTGAAAGTGGATTTCATTAACTTGGGACCTCGGATCGAAACGATCAAACACAAAATGGAAGAAACGATAGCCATAACCAACCAGGGTTCAAACCACATCTACTCAGTTCAGGAACAACTATACCCAGCCATGGCTCGCATTGATGACCTCGAAAATAGGTCTAGGAGATACAACATCAGAATCCGCGGTCTTCCAGAGTCTATAATAAACGTTACAGAAGCAGTTCAACACATCATCACACAGCTAATACCTGGCATCTCCCCACCTCGATTGGCATTAGACAGGGCCCATAGAGCTCTCAGACCTCCCAAAAAAGACAGCACCCCAAGAGACGTGATTGCCAAACCCCATCATTACTCGGTTAAAGAGGAGGTGATGAAACGAGCAAGATCTGCTCCAAAGGTTATCTGCCAGGGTCACCAGGTTCAGATATTTGCGTATCTCTCTCCTTCCACTATCCAAAGAGAAGATCATTAAAACCCCTCCTCCATGCTCTGTCTATGAGAGATATCAAATATAAATGAGCCTTCCCATTTGCTGTTAAATTCATTGATAAAGGGAAACTACGCCTTTTCAACCCTTCCTGAAGGAGAGAAACTACTCCTGCACCTGAAGATCATCTCCCAAGAAGCAGAGATGGATACCTCCAGCGACGGCCCCAGCTCCAACAAAAGACCAACACCCACCAGCCCTCAATCCCCACTGTGGGCCTCAGGAAAAGTGAAGAAGGTCAAGGACATGCACCTAACTGAAGCTAATACATATATACTCTGCCGTTATTTTTTTCTTCCCGGTGCCTTGGAAAGGGCCGGAGGATTGTCTCCCTCATTTTAAGGGGTCAGTCTCTTTCCTGATCCGGAACCCGATGCACTTCAGGAATTTTTTTTCCGAGTTCTTCAATGTTAATTTTTTTCCCTGGCCTTAGTTAGCTAGGTCTTTTTTAGGGGTGGCCCAGCCATCTCCCTCTCCCCCTGTGGAAGCTGTACTCCCACTTTGCACCCAGCACTCTGACTGCCATTCTCAAATGACGCTATGCTGCATAGGGGGGGGGGGGGTTGCAGCCTTGAGGAACAAGCTCCTTCGGGGGCTTGAGACCTCCATTCAGTTTAGCCAGTCTGACACCACGTTGCTAGTTTGATATATTTTCTACATAGGAATTGTTGCCCTTCATAGGGCACCCAGTTCCATGAGGAACCTTTTGCGTACCTCCCCTGCCCTTCGACCCCCTTGGGTGTCTGAGGGTTGGGTCATCTGAGCCCGGACAGGACAGATGCTACCTAGATATTCTCCATGGGCCTCGGAGGGCTTCTCCTCCTCCGAACCCCATTTTCTTTTTTCTGGAGACATTTTTTTATCTATACTGTCTTTTCCTTTCCCTCCTTCCTCTCATGTGTCATTATTCACAATGATGTGCCTAACGCTGTTTTTTTCTACAGGATACTCTCGTAATGCTGAAGCCTTGCATAACCGAGCTCTCACTAGACGGTATGAGGATCTACACGATTCTGTCCAGTCCTCCAGTCACCACTGGGTAAGTGAAGGCTATTTTGGATGCATTATTCAAAACCTGCAATTTCGTTAAAATCTCTGACCTAGCAGATCCGGACGGAAGGTTTCTTCTTGTGAAGGGCATGGTTGGGGACCATCTTTATTCCTCGGTCTCCTACTATGCTCCGAATAAGGGGCAGGCCAAATTTTCTAATCCCTCTTATGCACCCTTATCCCACACCTTGAAGGGAAGGTCATATTTGGGGTTGACTCAAATGTGGCCTTCGATCAGGGCCTAGACAAGTCTAAACCCATACAGTCCCAACTGACACACCCTACAAAAGAAAGCCTTAGAATAGCTAAATTGCTGCACTCATTTGGACTTGCTGATGTATGGAGGGAACTCAACCCTTTAAAGAGGGACTTTACCCACTTCCCCTCCCCTCACAATTCATAGGCGAGGATTGACTATATCCTAAACCCCTCCTCACTCCTCCCACATATCTCTAGAGCCTATATCAAAGAAACAGTCGTTTCTGACCATTCCCTTGTGATTCTAACAATCCTCACAGGGACAATGGGTGGTCCCATTGGACACTGGAGACTCAATGAGTCTTTGCTATCAGATCCCTCTAGAGTTTCGGAACTTGAAAAGGCCCTCCAAGAGTACTTTTCTCTTAATTCAACAGATGATATCTCCCCAGAAACACTATGGGCTGCGCACAAGGCCTTCATTAGGGGCAAGCTCATTCAGGTCGCCTCACGCATCAAACGAGAATGACAAGCAGAAATTTCGAAGCTAGACCAGGAATACACCACTCTAAAGGCTCTACACAAAAACGATCCCACTCAGGTCTCCACCGCCCTTTTTGACAAGGCCAGACTAGAAATGAATTTAGCCCTCAATACCAAAGCTGAAAATTCTATTCGCTGGACCGCTCATAAATTTTACACACAGGCAAACAAAATAGGCCCCCTATTAGCCGCTAGACTCTCTCCCTGAGTTAGGCTCAACACTTTACCCAAAATCAGGGTCTCGGGACAACCATCCACGACCAATTCGGTTAAAGTTCTTGAAGCGTTTTGGGGTTCTACTCTTCTCTATACAGCAGTCCATCTCATCCCAATGCTAATCTCATCCCTCAGTTCCTGGAGGGCCTCCCAATACCCTCCTTGAAGGATACCCATAAACAAAAGATGAAAACACCCATCACTAAAGAAGAGAGCTTGGGGGTTATTAGAGATCTCACAAAGGGATCTGCTCCGGGACCTGATGGATTGTCTATACCATACTACAAAGCTCCCCACTTAACTCGCTTCTTCAACTTTAAAACCAACGTAGACCCCCTAGATTCACACCTCAACACGGCTTTCATCACAGTCTTACACAAATCTGACAAAAACCTGGAAGATGTCAGTAACTACAGGCCACTTTCACTTCTAAACAACGATTTGAAAATTCTCATCAAAATAATGGCCAATAGGCTGGCGTCCTTCATTGGCCAGTATGTCCAAAAAGATCAAGTTGGGTTCATACCCGGAAGGCAGGGACTTGACCAAATCAGACGGGCAGTGGATATCATCTTGATCTTACAATCTAACTGGGAGAGGGGACCTAAACAATCAGGCTTTCTCCTACCTCTAGACATACAGAAGGCCTTCGACACGGTCTCGTGGCCGTACATCTTCCAACTTTTTGAAAGGTGGGGATTTGGTGCTCACTTCCTTGGTTTTCTACACGCACTCTACTCTCAGCCTAAGGCCCTACTACGCCTTCAAGGATATTACTCGCAACCCATAGACATTACAAGGGGCACCAGGCAGGGGAGCCCTCTGCCCCCCCTCATATTCGCTATAGTCATTGAATACACCAGAACCCTGATATTAAAGGAGTGAACTGTGGAGACCAAATGCGTAAATGCGGGCTTTTTGCCGACGACATCCTCCTTTTCCTGACTTATCCCATCACCACACTCCCCAACCTCTTCCAAGTATTGAATGACTTTGCCAAAATCTTGGGACTCCAAGTTAATTTCTCTAAATCCCATGCTCTCAATATATCCCTTCCTCCCCAAATAGTTTCCTCCCTACAACATTATTTTCAATTTAAATGGAGCGATACCTCTATTAGGTATCTGGGCATCTCTTTAACAGCCAAAACAGAAGCCCTTTAAGCACACAACTACCCCACACTCTTCAGGATTCTGGAGGCTGATCTTAAGCTATGGTCCAAACATGAATTATCCTGGCTAGGTCAGATCAGCTCCGTAAAAATGACCCTTCTCCCCAAAATTCTCTACTTTTTTCGCTCGCTACCTATCCCTCTTAGAAAGGATCACCTACGTTCACTCCAAAGTAAAATACTGAAATATTTGGTCTCTGGTCTCTGAGGGTCACCCCCTAGCACACCTCTTTCACAACCCCGATTCCCCCCCCCTCCCCGGCGTAGACATCTCAGCCTTCAAATGGTGGCTTGACAAGGGGCTATACTAGATAGGGCACTTTTTCACTTCCAGGGGTCCCCTTACCCTTCATTACTGTACCCGAACCCCTTCTTCCTGACTCTGAAAGGTTTCGCTTCCACCAAATCTCTCACTCCCTTCACTCGATTTGCAAAGAAAAACCCCTGCTGCCCAAATTCACTGGCTATGAGTTGTGGTGCGGACAAGCCATGAGCAGAGGGGAAGCATCTCGATGATATACTCGGCCCTCACTTGCCCTACGGATAAAACCTCCTACATGAAAGCTTGGGAGGCGGACTTCCAACTCACTTACAATCTGGAGACCTGGCAAGCTGCTCTCACCAGATCTTTCCAGGGAATTTAGAATATATCCCTTATGGAAGCCAGTGTTAAACTGATCACCAGATGGTATCTTACCCCTACCAAACTGGCCACCATTTACCCATCAGCAAACCTGATCTGCTTCAGAGGGTGCCAGCTAAGAGGATCTATGGCCTACATTTGGTGGGAATGCCCCAAGATCCGCTGCTTATGGAGAAAAATCGGCGATGGATTGCCAGGTCCCCTGATCTCCAGAAGTGGCTTTACTTAATGCACAAATCCCTAACATACCCAAAGCAGTTCAGAAATTGATCCACTTCATCTTCTTAGGCACCAAAATCTCAATTGCTAAAGCAAGGAAACAACCTGAGCCCTCAATGCAAGCGGTCAAGGGGAAGATATCATGGATTATGTCCCAAGAAAAATTATCCAGTATCCTATCTGATACCTCAACTAAATTCCAAAAAGTCTGGGAGCCTTGGGCCCAATATGTTGGAGTTTCCCTCATACCGGGAGTTCAGGCTCGCTCTACCTCTTGACTCCATACCGTGCTAGTTCCCCTAGCCACCTATCGTCTGACACATCACCGATCTCTCCACTACTCAGCCCTATCCTTCGGGTGATTATCCCCCTCCCTTCACTTCTGTCTTTCTTTTAATTTCCCGTACTCTCCTCTATCTGTCCTATATACTCTTTGACTAGATGTGACTATTTTTAGTCAGTATTTTCTACTTGTAGGTCTCTCTCATGCTAGGGGAGCCATTAAACTGTCAACATTTAGTTTGTGTCGGTTTAAGATCTGCTCAGGGATAGTGGGGGGGGGGGGGGGGGGGAGTCTCTTCTTCCCCTTAACTGATCCACAAGTTCATTGATAGTTTTCGCAGGACTTTTCTACCACTGGTTTGTTCATATTGAGCTCTCTGTTCATGGAAATTCAGATGCATGTATACCTTTGATTGTATTGATTGTGGACCTCAGATTGTATTTTAGGCACCAGGAGGCCTTCCCTTCTAAAATATGTAAAATATATTTACTCTTGTTTGTCTATGATTCTTGACAATAAAAACATATTGAAAGTCAAAACAGTTATTTTAGGTACTTTTTTGCAGTGCCAGTAAAGAATGTGGATCTGCCAGTAAATTTCATGATTTTTTTCCAGTAAAAAATTGGTGCCGTTTGTAAATTTTTTCATTCTGACAGTAAATTTTAATTTGGGGGGTTGGCAACATTGGCTACTATGCGCTGCATACTAGCTCATTATGCCTTTTCCTTGCAGGTTTTTTTGTTTAAAAAAAAAAAGTGCGGGTTTACTACCGCTTTAAGAAGTGAGGCGAGGCACTGTGAGCGCATCCTCTGAGTCTGCTGCAAACAGAGTGTGCCAGCTTGTATTTAAACTGGCCACTCTGTATGGAGCATCTAACAGGCTGCGGAACTATAGGTGGCAGGAGCCCCAAAAGTAGACCATTGGTGGGGTAGGTCTTCTGGGGTCTCTGTGACCCCAGGTCGCCAAGCTATGACCCTCGAAGCTCGATTTTTATTTTTTTTAGGCGGGTGCCTCACCTACCTCCCCTGACTGCAGGTCCCTGCTGCAAGTCCCTGCCTGTAATGGGCCTTTGCTATAAAATTACTACAGGGTGACATAGCTGGGTTCTACAAGTAAGTGAGTGCTGAAAGAAGAAGAGGAGCTGTATAGAGGATTGTACAGCCGTGGCCAAAAGTTTTGAGAATGACACAAATATTACATTTCACAAAGTCTCCTGCCTCAGTTTTTATGATGCCAATTCACATATACTCCAGAATGACAAGTGATCAGATGAATTTCAATTACTTTCAAAGTCCCTCTTTGCCATGAAAATTAACGTAATCCCATTAAAAAACATTTCCACTGCATTTGTGAAGAAGACTTCAGTCCAATAAGTGCTATGACCATCTCCTATAGTTGACCATAAGTGCAGAGCTTGCTCAGGAATGGCGGCAGGCAGATGTGAGGGCATCTGCACACACAATGAGGAGAAGACTTTTGGAGGATGGTCTGGTGTCAAGGGCAGCAAAGAAGCCACTTTGAAACATCAGATACTGTCTGATATTCTGCAAAAGGTACAGGAATTGGACTGCCGAGGACTGGAGTAAAGTCATTTTCTCTGATGAATCCCCTTTCCCACTGTTTGGGGCATCTGGAAAAAACCTTTGTCCGGAGAAGAAAAGGCGAGCGCTACCATCAGTCTTGTGTCATGCCAACAATAAAGCATCTTGTGACCATTCATGTGTGGGGTTGCTTCTCAGCTAAGGGAGTGGGCTCACTCACAATTTTGCCTGACAACACAGTCATGAATAAAGAATGGTACAAAAACATCCTCCGAGAGAAACTTCTCCCAACCATCCAAGAACATTTTGGCGACAAAAAATGCCTTTTCCAGCATGATGGAGCACCTTGCCATAAGTCAAAAGTGATAACTAAGTTGCTTGGGGAACAAAACATTGACATTTTTCCCTATTGCTAGGAAACTCCCCAGACTTTAACTACTTCCCACCTGGCCAATGTATATATACAGCCGGGTGGGAGCTCTCTCCCTCTGACTGGACGTTCCTGAATGTCTTTAAGAAGGAGGGGGATCGCACCCGCGCGTGACTGCGCAGCGGCGCGATCCTGATGCGGTCGTGTCACCCGGACACGGCGCATCTCGGATCGGCAGGATGGCTCTGTGATTGGCCCTCCTGATCACATGACGGCCGTGTCCAATCACATCCATCATGTGATGTAAACAAACAGCTGGTTGCTAGGCAATCGGCTCCCCTCTCCTCACGCGGAAGTCGTCGCTGCCGACTGGTGATCAGTGAGCATGAGCTGTTTTTTACAACTTTTTACTCACTGATCAACCTAGTGTAAAACACATGTAAACACACATGTCCACACACATGTCCCTAAAACACACACGTGCACCAAATAATAAACACACATGTTCCCCACATATGTCCCACTAAAATCACATGTCCCACTGATTATCTGCACACATATGTTCGTGATCACCTGCACACATCTGTACATGATCATTTGCGTACATATGTCCGTGATCACACAAACCAATTATTATACACCTAACGGAATTTTTTTTACCAAAAACATGTAGCAGAATACATTTTGGCTTAAATTTATGACAAAATTAGATTTTATTGGATTTCTTTTAAAATAGAAAGAAGAAAATATTGTTTTTTTTTTTCCAAATTTCCGCAATTTTTTCGCTTCTATCGAAAAAAAAAAAAACGTAGTCGTGAATAAATACCACCAAAATAAAGCTCTATTTGTGCAAGCAAAATGATAAAAATTTCATTTGGGTACAGCATAGCATGACCGCGCAATTGTCATTTAAAGTGCGAGAGCGATGAAAGCTGAAAATTGGGCTGGGAAATAAGGGGGCGAAAGTGCCCTGTATTGTAGTGGTTAATCCCATTGAAAACCTGTGGTCGGTCTTCAAGAGACGGGTGAACAAAAAAACACAAATTCTGAAAAACTCCAGGCATTCATTATGCAAGAATGGGCTGCCATCAATCAGGATGTGACCCAGAAGTTGACTGACAGGATGGCGGGGAGAATTGCAGAGGTCTTGAAAAAGAAGGGTCCACACTGCAAATATTGACTCTTTGCAGAAACTTCATGTAGTTGTCAATAAAAGCCTTGGACACTCATGAAATTCTTGTAAGTATACTTCAGTATATCATACGATCATCTGACAAAAAGATCAAAAAACACTAAAGCAGCAGACTTTGTGAAAATTAATATTTGTGACATTCTCAAAACTTTTGGCCGCGGCTGTACAGTGCCTTGCAAAAGTATTCATCCCCTTGGCTTTTTACCTATTTTGTTACATTATGGCCTTTAGTTCAATGTTTTTTGTAACTGCTTGCGGACTAGCCGCCGCAGTTTTACTGCGGCAGGTTGGCTCTGCTGAGCAAAATCATGCTATATTACGCGATCTTGCGAGGCTTGCATAGCAGGCGTGTGCCCGCCGCGAGCTCCGTGAGTCCGACCGCGGATCCCGTGGACTTGATGTCCGCGGGGATACCCGCGATTGTCTCACGAAGAGGAAGAATGAGGAAATGTTAATGTAAACAAGCATTTCCCCATTCTGCCTAGTGACAGTGTCACTGATCACAGCTCCCTGTAATCGGAAGAGGTGGTCAGTGATGTGTCACAACTAGCCCATCCACCCTACAGTTAGAATCACTCCCTAGGACACACTTAACCCCTACAGCGCCACCTCCTGGTTAACCCCTTTACTGCCAGTCACATTTTTACATTAATCAATGCAATTTTATACGCACTGATCGCTGTATTAATGACAATGGTCCCAAAAATGTGTCAAAAGTGTCCGATGTGTCCACCATAATGTCGCAGTCATGACAAAAATTGCTAATCGCCGCCATTACTAGTAAAAAATATATATATTAATAAAAATGCCATAAAACTATCGCTATAACTTTTGCGCAAACCAATCAATAGACGCTTATTGGAATCTTTTTACCAAAAATATGTAGAAGAATACGTATTGGCCTAAACTGAGGGAAAAAAATGTATTTGGGGATATTTATTACAGCAAAAAGTTAAAAATATTGCTTTTTTTTTCAAAATTCTCGCTCTTTTTTTTGTTTATAGCTCAAAAATAAAAACTGCAGAGGTTATCAAATACCACCAAAAGAAAGCTCTATTTGTGGGGAAAAAAGGACATCAAGTTTGTTTCAGAGCCACGTCGCACGACAACGCAATTGTCAGTTAAAGCGACGCAGTGCCGAATCGCAAAAAGTGCTCTGGTCTTTGGCCAGCCAAATCCTCCAGGGCGGAAGTGGTTCATCTGAATTATATGTGATGGATCAGAACACAATAGTCTAAGTTGGTGAAGTAAAATTAGAAAAATATATACATAAAACTATTTTTCAGAAATAAAAAACTGATAATTGGCATGTACGTATGTATTCGCCCTCTTTGTTATGAAGCCCATAAAAAGCTCTGGTGCAACCAATTACCTTCAGAAGTCACATAATTAGTGAAATGGTGTCCACCTGTGTGCAATCTAAGTGTCACATGATCTGTCATTACATATACACATCTTTTTGAAAGGCCCCCGAGGCTGCAACACCTAAGCAAAAGGCACCACTAACCAAACACTGCCATGAAGACCAAGGAACTATCAAAACAAGTGCGGGACAATGTTGCTGAGAACTACAAGTCAGGGTTAGGTTATAAAAAAATATCCAAATCTTTGATGATCCCTAGGAGCACCATCAAATCTATCATAACCAAATGGAAAGAACATGGCACAACAGCAAACCTGCCAAGAGACGGCTGCACACCAAAACTCACGGACCGGGCAAGGAGGGCATTAATCAGAGAGGAGCACAGAGACCTAAGGTAACCCTGGAGGAGCTGCAGAGTTCCACAGCGGGGACTGGAGTATCTTTATATAGGACACAGATAAAAGAAAAAAGGCACCTCTAAGTGCAGAATTAAAACTTTTAATATCCCCAAACAAGATTAAAAACACGTACAGAATCAAGGATAAGAAGAGGCATAACATGGATGTATGAAGCAGGTGATCCAGCATCAGGAGGTCCCAGTGTATCACAGTTTTCCGGCAGCAGAATATCCCAGGATAACCAGCAGGTGAACACCCCAGACTCTGGGACCACTGGTGAAGCAGTTGCGCCGTCTGAGTCAACGTGGAGCATAAATCCCGGAAATGACGTCAGTGGTAGGGGATGACAACCAACATGGACCACAAACAGGAAATATGTCATCAAAATGGGACCACTTCATTCGTCCAATAAAGACACTATCTGCCTGGTCCTGACATTCTGAGTGCCCTTGACATATGTTTTATCTCTTTATATAGGACGAAAATAAGCCGTATGCTCCATAGAGTTGGGCTTTATGGCAGAGTGGCCAGAAGAAAGACATTACTTTCAGCAAAAAGCAAAATGGTACATTTTGATTTTGTGAAAAGGCATGTGGGGGACTCACAAAATGTATGGTGGAAGGTGCTCTGGTCTGATGAAACTAAAATTAAACTTTTTGGCCATCAAAGAAAATGCTAAGTCTGGCGCAAACCCAACACATCACATCACCCAAAGAACACCATCCCCAGCGAAACATGGTGATGGCAGCATCATGCTGTGGGGATGTTTTTCAGCAGTCGGCACTGGGAAACTGGTCAGAGTTGAGGGAAAGATGAATGGTGCTAAATACAGGGAAATTCTTAAAAAAAACCTGTACCACTCCGTGTGTTTTTTGAGGCTAGGACCGAGGTTCACCTTCCAGTAGGACAATGACCCCAAACACACTGCTAAAGCAACACTTGAGTGGTTTAAGGGTAAACATGTAAACGTGTTGGAATGGCCTAGTCAAAGCCCAGACCTCAATCCAATAGAAAATCTGTGGTCAGACTTAAAGATTGCTGTTCGCAACCATCCAACTTGAAGGAGCTGGAGCAGTTTTGCAAGGAGGGCAAAAGACCCAGTGGTAAGATGTGTCAAGCTCATAGAGACTTATCCAAAGCGACTTGGAGCTGTGATAGCCACAAAAGGTGGCTCTACAAAGTATTGACTTTAGGGGGGTGAATAGTTATGCACATTGACTTTTTCTGTTATTTTGTCCTATTTATTGTGTGCTTCACAATTAAAAATAAATAAATAAAAAAAAGTTGTGGGCATGTTCTGTAAATTAAATGATGCAAATCCATGTTAATTCCAGGTTGTGAGGCAACAAAAGATGAAAAATGCCAAGGGGGGGTGAATACTTTTGCAAGGCACTGTGAATGAATGAATGACTTGTATAGTGCTACAAATGCGAACTGAATGGCCTCAAGGCGCTTGATCCGTCCTGTGTTGTCCTGCTTCTTAGCCCTTGTACACACGGTTGGAGAATCTGTCGGAATGTGTCGTATCGGACCATGTTGTCGGATAATCCGACTGTTTGTGGTCTGCATCGGACTGTTTCCGTCGGAATATCCGTCGGACCAAATTTTCCAACTTGCTGGAAATATTTTCCGACAAACTGGTCCGATAGGACATACTCCGATCATGTGTAGAGAATTCCGATCGGACAAAGTGCCACGCATGCTCAGATCAAATTCCTACATTAAAGCTATTGGCTACTAGCCTGAACGTAGTCCCGTCGTAACAAAATGACGTCATCACGTTCTGAAAGATCGGATTTTTCGACAACTTTGTCCGACCGTGTGTATGCAACAGTTTCGGACAAGATCCGACGGACAAAATCCGACGGACAAAATCTGACGGATTTGGTTGTCGGAATCTCTGACCGTGTGTACAAGGGCTTAGAAGACTGTATATAGGAAGAGTTGTCCCTGAAGTTTGTTTGAAGTCAAGTGGGCATCCTATAAACTCCCATCCCTATCCAAGTTATAACTCTCAATAAAACAAAAAAAAACTAAGTCACGGACTGTTCTCTGACTTTGGAGTGACTCTGGAAGTTCGGGGTACCTGGCTCTGCAGGGTGGGGTATCCCAGTTACTTGCAGCCCTTATGTGCACTACATTAAGTATAACATTAATAATCATTCTATTATTTAGTACTTTTGTCACTTCTGGTTTCTGGTCAGTAGAAAGAAGTGGGGAAAAAAATGAAAAATAAAATAAATGAAATAACATAGAAAGTATATATAAAAAATGCAAAGACTTTAAATATTTGATAACTTGGTTTTGCTATTTTAAAGCAATATTGTTGATAAAGTACAACGGGGCGAGAGTGCAATTGGAATAAAAATTCAGATGCTTCCATTCGCTTCCATCAAAGGTGTGTATTTAGTATCAATAGTAAAACCCCCTTTGTTTATAGGGTCATCGGCAGGTTGTGACTACAAATGTGCAAACAAATATTATAGTCAAATGATGTGATTACCATAAATCCCCCATATTGCATATGACCGCTCTGCTCCGGAATTGGTTTGAAATGCATTGTGTTTATTCGCTCCATCAGAGCTGGCAGGGAGAAGGAGGAGGCAATCCAATTTTAGCCCTGCGGCGGATTTTATGAAGGGTGCGTAAACCTGCTATATTAGCGAGGTATATTGTCATATACAAATGACCGTTTTGCGGTTGTTACATTATGATAATGGTCTATGGCTTTTTCTGTGCTAGTGTATTGCCTGTTTGTGATTTAACTGTGCATTAACCTGGGGGTCATATATACAGAAATAGATGCCAAACTTTTGCTTTTGGTTATAAATTGGGAAATTAAAGCCAACCCACTCTGCCGAAGTCAATAAAATGTTATAAGTGCTAAAGCTGAGTGTATAGGCTTTGGGTCTGTAAGGGGGTCCTTAAGGGGATTGGATTTAACCTCCCTCAAAGTATACAGTATCTCACAAAAGTGAGTACACCCCTCACATTTTTGTAAATATTTTATTCTATCTTTTCATGTGACAACACTGAAGAAATGACACTTGTCTACAATGTAAAGTAGTGAGTGTACAGCTTGTATAACAGTGTAACTTTTCTGCCCCCTCAAAATAATTCAACACACAGCCATTAATGTCTAAACTGCTGGTAACGAAAGTGAGTACACTCCTAAGTGAAAATGTCCAAACTGGGCCCACCATTATTTTCCAACACTGACTTAACCCTCTTGGAAATGGAGTTCACCAGAGCTTTACAGGTTGCCACTGGAGTCCTCTTCCACCCCTGCATGACAACATCACAGAGCTGGTGGATGTTGGAGACCTTGTGCTCCTCCACCTTCCATTTAAGGACGCCCCATAGACACCCAATAGGGTTTAGGTCTGGAGACATGCTTGGCCAGTCCATCACCTTTACCCTCAGCTTCTTTAGCAAGGCAGTGGTCCTCTTGGAGGTGTGATTGGAATACTGCCCTGCAGCCCAGTTTCCAAATGGAGGGGATCATGCTCTGCTTCGGTATGTCACAGTACATGTTGGCATTCATGGTTCCCTCAATGAACTGTAGCTCCCCAGATCCGGCAGCACTCGTACAGCCCCAGACCATGACACTCCCACCACCATGCTTGACTGCAGGCAAGACACACTTGTCTTTGTACTCCTAACCTGGTTACCACCACAAATGCTTGACACCATCTGAACCTAATACCTTTCTTGGTCTCATTAGACCACAGGACATGGTTCCAGTCATTCATGTCCTTAGTCTGCTTGTCTTCAGCAAACTGTTTGTGGGTTTCTTGTGCCTCATCTTTAGAAGAGGCTTCCTTCTGGAACTACAGCCATGCAGACCAATTTGATGCAGTGTGCGGCGTATGGTCTGAGCACTGACAGGCTGACCCCCCCCCCACCCCTTTAACCTCTGCAACAATGCTGGCAGCACTCATACATCTATTTCCCAAAGACAGCCTCTGGATATGACGCTGAGCACGTGCGCTCAACTTGTTTGGTCGACCATGACGAGGCCTGTTCTGAGTGGAACCTGTCCTGTTAAACCGCTGTATGGTCTTGTTCACCATGCTGCAACTCAGTTTCAGGGTCTTGGCAATCTTCTTATAGCCAAGTTTAACACACCTGCTCCCCATTCACACCTGAGACCCTGTAACACTATTGAGTCACATGACACCAGGGAGGGAAAAGAGCTAATTGGGCTCAATTTGGAAATGTTAACTTAGGGGTGTACTCACTTTTGTTGCCAGCAGTTTGGACATTAATGGCTGTGTGTTGTTATTTTGAGGAGACAGCAAATTTACACTGTTAGGCCCCTTTCACGTGGGGCTATCCGTATTTAGCAGCCGATCTGTACACTCACTAATTTACATTGTAGCAAAGTGTCATCTCTTCAGTGTTGTCACGTGAAAAGATAAAATAAAATATTTACAATAATGTGAGGGGTGTACTCACTTATGTGAGATACTGTATATAAAAACCTACTAATGAACTGCTAATTTTGCCCCTTTTTGGTCTACTAAAAATAAAATTGAAAGCATTGTGATATCTCTGTTTGATAAATTCAATAACAAAATGTCTGTTCATCCAGGTGGAAATCTATTGCTGCCCTGTGTCTATGATGATCCAAACAACATTTTCAGGAAGTATATTAGGGCTACACAACATTTGCTTATATCACCAGGTGAATGTAAACGAATAAAAGCTTGGAAAAATAAAATTCATGCAACCACCACATTTAAGCCACCCAGTAAGCTGCAATACATTTTCATGTTTGCTCTTGGGTTTAGATACCCTTTAAGTACTTCTCTTTTTGCTTACCCTTTCTGAAATTGGTAGATTTACCAAGTCAAGAGAGAGCATGTCAGTATGTATGGTGTGGTATGATACCTTGGCGACCGGCAATTTGAAGGGTTTTGTCTTTGACACCATAAAATTGTATTCTGGGCACCCCTAACTCAGGGCTGTGCTACCCACAGGGTTCTTCAGGCATTCTACTTTGTGGAGACAAGGCAGGCGAGGAAGAATCATTGGTGCTCAGTTGAGTAATGTGTCTAGAAGGAAGTTTAGGAAGTGTAGAAAATGTGAGCACCTACCCTTGAACTTTGAAAACGGGAAGTGCTGTTTTTTGTTCTTTGAAAAAAAAAAACACTATTTTAAAGCGGTGGTAAACCACATCAAAAAAAAAAGAAGAAGAAAAGGGCACATTATAACAGATTTACCTGAAAAAGAAGCCGACCAGCAGTGCACTGTCACTGCTGAAGGCACTTCCATCTTCACCCAGTCTTCTTTCCGGGTTCGAGGGCGTTTCGGCAATATGAATGGCCAAATCAATGACATTACTCCCATGCATGAATGCAGGAGTTGCTGTATACGGCATGGCTCTGTAGAAACAGCACGGGTATGCCGTTCCTTCAGAGTGCATGCGTCGGTGATGTCACCGGCTGCATCTAAAGGTAATATCTCCTAAATGGTGCACATTTAGGAGATATTTACTTTACCCGTAGGTAAGCCTTATCATAGGCTCACCTATAGGTAAAACTCATACATTGGAGTTCATTCCCACTTTAGGAGCATTTGAAGGTTGACTACAGTTGTGTGGACATGGATTATTTCTTTGACACCATAAAAGAACATAAGGAGCAAGTGGCCGCCACGTCCCTAACAACAATAACTCGTCTGCTATCTGCGGGGTTCCCCAGCTGACAGCAGAAGGTTAGCAAAGAAAGAGCAGGTGTTAGAAAAATAAAAATAAAAAAACAAAACAGCATGGGGTCCATACCAATCCATACCAGGCCCTTTAGGTCGGGTATGAATTCTAAGGGGAACCCCATGCCAAAATGAAAAAATGTCACAGGGTCCTCCCCAAAATCAATACCAGACCCTTGTCTGAGCATGCAGCCTGGCAGGCCAGGAAAAGGGGGGGAACGAGTGTTCTCCCCCTCCCTGAACCATACCAGGCCACATGCCCTCAACATGGTGCAAAGCACCCACCGAGGGACCATCCCCCCATTACTTCATGCACGGGGGGTCTGAGTGACATCATGTTGGTGTGGCCACCCAGTGACATCACTGGGTGACCTCACGCCTATGTTTACTTACCAGGGAGGAAGAAGTAACTGTCATGTGTGTGATCTAAGGGTTTGTAAGACCCAATAGCGGGCTTGCTATGAAATAGGCTTGCAGAAAGACTTCTTGAAGTAGATTCCAGCTTTGTCATGGTGTAGCTTTTACTAAAGTGGGCTTTCCCTCTCCTGAGGTGTCATTGCCAACATGTTTAGTAGATGATATGTACTGTATAAAACCCTGTTACATGTTTTGCTATGTCAAAGTGTCAACTTTCAAAAAGTATGGCTCTTGCAGCAACAGTTTGAAGTAAACATGTGCTCAGCAAATGCAAAGCAATTGGTTTGTATACCTTACTCCTCCACAGCTGTGGGTTCAAGGCCAGGAGCAAAGACAGATTGAATTTCAGGAGGACACACAGCTCTCATTTTGCTTGATGTCTGAGCTACTAATCACCAGGGCTGTCACATAGGAAAAGGAGGAATAAGTTAGTCACATGGTCCTCCATACCCATTTGCCGCTTGGAAAGGAGGTATGCAAATGAACCAGTTGCCTTGGACTTAATGGGCAAAGCACTGGTTCACTTTAAAAGCCAGTGTAGCTGGCCAATTAAAAGGCTGCCAAAGCCCCATCAGCATTAGAGTCCACACAGCCAAAACACCCCTCAGTCACTGCTTAGAGTGACCATTTAACCCAGTGAGCATAGGGTGACCAGGGCTTAGCAAACAAATTCTGTGTACCATCTATAATAAGGGTGCCCAAACTTTTGAAACACAAGGACTACTTAAAGTGGTTGTAAACCCTTACAAACCACTTTGACCTACAGGTAAGCCTAGATTAAGGCTTACCTGTAGGTCCAAGAAATATCTCCCAAACCTATACGGTTTAGGAGATATTTGCCCGAAGACGGGCACGGCTATCTACGGCGCATGCGTCGTAGACAGCGGCGCGCAGGCGCACTGAGCGGGGCATCGTCGATGGCGGCAATGCCGCGAGTCTCGGCTCCCGTGCGCATGCGCGGGAGTGACGTCATCGCTGCTCTGGCGAATCACAGCGCCGTAGCAGCGAGACCCACGGAGACCCACCAAGAAGATGGACGCTCGGAACTACAGGGGACAGCGGTGACTTCGCTGGCTCCTGTGTCAGGTAAGTGACACATAATGGGCTACTATGCAATGCATAGTAGTCCATTATGCTTTGCCTTTACAGGGAATGAAAGAGGAAGTAAACTCATCAGGGTTTACTTCCTCTTTAAGTGATTTAGTAACCGGTCATGGTGACAATGAACTATGGGGTATTCACCCCCCCCCCCCCCCCCAACTGCAAATGTAAACAAGCTCTTACTGTCCTATAAGGCTGCTTTCACACTGATACACCTGAGGTTTTCCTGCAGGTTAGCTGCACTGAGCTATAGACTTCTATTACATCTTGTGAGTGTGGTGCACTTTCTAAAAGCACACTAAAACTTTCACTTTCTCCGCTGCCAGCACTGTTTTTTTTGCACTCTAAATCTCTGGGATTGCAGATTGGCAACCCGTTAATCACGATCTGACCGACCCTCCATCACAGATCATGAGCATGTGCTTCCCTGGTCTGAGGTTGTGTGCCACATCAGAGGGCTCCATGGGCCACATGGGTTGTGCACCCCTGATCTAAGACAACTTCTTTGCACCATCTAAGAGAAGTACTGTGAACCATTCCTGACACATTTTGTGAGGGCAGTTGAGGTGACGGGCTCATCTAATGCCCAGGGCAAGAATGCAGAACGGTGCCTCTTCCCCCACTGTTAATGCTTCGCTGTGTTTAGGGTAGTGTTTTGTCATAATACGGGCATATCATCTCAAGTGAAGGTGTCATCACACTGCCTATTATATCATATTATATCATATTATATCATATTATATGACATATGTGTGGGTTTTTCCTCCTGACAAGGAGGTATGCTTTATTTTCTTTTAATGTCTTGTTTTTTGTTTTTTTTATTCTTGTAAATGTGATTCTAGAAATGGTGTCTATAGATGCATTGTGGTGTCCCACAGTATTGTTAACACCATTTGTTTGTGAAATTTCTATTTGGAAGCAAAGAACAGAACACATGGATCCAATCGCCAAAGTAGTCACATCTGTTTTGAATTTACTAGTTTATGTGATCATGTGATTTTCTTGTATATTAACACATTGGTGATTGTGTTCTAAATGGTTTTGACTAAGCACCCTAGTCGTGTGAAACGCATCACCTTTTATCTTGCCATTGCCTATGTCATTGCTCTTTTGCATTTGTTTTTTATACTCCTCAATAAAATATTTTTCCATTGCATCTACTTTGGGAGTGCGATCATACTATTTTTGTTCTTCCATTTGCCTGCAGCAGTGACAAGGTCGTGCACCCCATCTAATGCATGTTCATTTGCAGCCCAGTGGTGTTCACCTGGAGCAGTTTTTTTTATTCTGGATTCTTGGGTTGCTTTGCAAAAGGCCCCCAGCAAAGACCAGCTAAGACCCTATCTCTTCATGGTGTCTTTCTTCCCCGCCTTCTGCCCAGGAGGGCATGAAGGTCAACAGGGCCCTCCTCCAGAAGGCTGGGCCCAGGAACACTGCCTCACACCCACATACTGTAAACTGTCCCTTGATATACAGGAGATTATTTGTGCACCTTTTGGGCACATCTCCCCAGGGATTGGCTGAAGCTCCATAAATATTAGACATGTGCAGAGTAAAATATTTTGTTTCGGAATTTCGTTTTCGTCCGAAAACTTAATTTATTTAGTTACTCCCGAAATTCGTTTTTATTTATTTCGTTTTTCGTTCAAAAATTGCATTCGTCCGAAAATCCACATGAATTACGGTCGAACCTGTCTTTGAAGGCTTATGGTGTCTGTCGAATGTATAAAGAAGATTCGACGGAGCTAGTATATAGCATACTTTAGAACCCCTGTTAAAGTCTATGGGACTCCAACGTTCAAAATCGAAAGTGCTAATTTTAAAGACTAATTTGCAAGTTACCGTCCTAAAAAGTGTTTGGGGACCCGGGTCCTGCCCCAGGGGACATGTATCAATGCAAAAAAAAGTTTTAAAAATGGACGTTTTTTCGGGAGCAGTGATTTTAATAATGATTAAAGTGAAACAATAAAAGTGTAATATTCCTTTAAATTTCGTAGGGGGGGGGGGGGGGGGTTGTCTATAGTATGTCTGTGAAGGGGCTCATGTTTCTGGTGCTTAGAACTGTCCCTGCACAAAGTGTCATTTATGCAGGAAAAAAAGTCCTTTAAAATCACTCGCAGCTATTATGAAATGTCGGCTCCCGTAATACAGAGAACACTCATTGAAAGTCATTGATAAAATAAATAAATAAATAAATAAATAAAAAAGCGTGGGGGTCCCCCAAATTCAATTACCAGGCCCTTCAGATCTGGTATGGATATTAAGGGGAACCCTGCCTCAAATTTAAGAAAAAAATTGACGTGGGGTTCCCCCTAAATATCCATAACCAGACCCTTCAGGTCTGGTATGGATATTAAGGGGAACCCTGCGTCAAATTTAAAAAAAAATTGACGTGGGGGTCCCCCTAAAAATCCATACCAGACCCTTTATCCGAGCACGCAACCTGGCAGGCCACAGGCCCCTCCTGAACCGTACCAGGCCACATGCCCTCAACATTGGGAGGATGCTTTGGGGGTCTGTGACCCCTCAAAGCACCTTGTCCCCATGTTGATGAGGACAAGGGCCTCATCCCCACAACCGTGGCCGGTGGTTGTGGAGGTCTGCGGGCGGGGGGGCTTATCAGAATCTGGAAGCCCCCTTTAACAAGGGGACCCCCAGATCCCGCCCCCCCCCCTGTTTGAAATGGTAAGGGGGTACAAAAGTACCCCTACCATTTCACAAATAAAGCATAAAAAATAGTTAAATAAGACAAACACTCTTTTGTAAAATTCCTTTATTAAAAAAAAAAATAATTAAAAAAAGATTCCAGCGGTGATAATCCACTCTTGCTATCCAGCGACGGACGGTCATCTCTCCAGCGATGGCTCATCTCATCCAGCGCAGCGAATCCATCCTTCTTCTGTCTCCACGGAGAAGACACTTCAGAAATTCCGGCGGCCTGACGTTTCTTATATACGGAGGGCGGGGCCACCCGTCACCTGACCCCGCCCCCCTCTGATACAAGGGGAAACCCGGGGTTCCCTGTGACGTATGGGTGACTCCGCACCCCTCTGTTGTAACACAGGCAGGTTTCCGTTACATCAGAGGGGGGCGGGGTCACCCATACGTCACAGGGAACCCCGGGTTTCCCCTTGTGTCAGAGGGGGGCGGGGTCAGGTGAGGGGTGGCCCCGCCCTCCGTATATAAGAAACGTCAGACCGCCGGAATCCTTGCAGTGTCTCCTCCGCGGAGACAGAAGAAGGATGGATTCGCTGCGCTGGATGAGATGAGCCATCGCTGGAGAGATGACCGTCCGTCGCTGGATAGCAAGAGTGGATTACCACCGCTGGAATCTTTTTTTTATTTTATTTTTTATTTTTAATAAAGGAATTTTTCAAAAGTGTGTTTGTCTTATTTAACTATTTTTTACACTTTCTTTGTGAAATGGTAGGGGTACTTTTGTACCCCCTTACCATTTCAAACAGGGGGGGGCCGGGATCTGAGGGTCCCCTTGTTAAAGAGGGCTTCCAGATTCTGATAAGCCCCCCGCCCGCAGACCTCCACAACCACCGGCCAGGGTTGTGGGGATGAGGCCCTTGTCCTCATCAACATGGGGACAAGGTGCTTTGAGGGGTCACAGACCCCCAGAGCATCCTCCCAATGTTGAGGGCATGTGGCCTGGTACGGTTCAGGAGGGAGGGGGGCCGCTCTCTCGTCCCCCCTCTTTTCCTGCGGCCAGGTTGCGTGCTCGGATAAAGGGTCTGGTATGGATTTTTAGGGGGACCCCCACGTCAATTTTTTTTTTTTAATTGACACGGGGTTCCCCTTAATATCCATACCAGACCTGAAGGGTCTGGTTATGGATATTTAGGGGGAACCCCACGTCAAATTTTTTCTTACATTTGAGGCAGGGTTCCCCTTAATATCCATACCAGACCTGAAGGGCCTGGTAATTGAATTTGGGGGACCCCCACGCTTTTTTTTAATTTATTTATTTATTTATTTTTATCAATGACTTTCAATGAGTGTTCTCTGTATTACGGGAGCCGGCAATTCATAATAGCTGCGAGTGATTTTAAAGGACTTTTTTTCCTGCATAAATGACACTTTGTGCAGGGACAGTTCTAAGCACCAGAAACATGAGCCCCTTCACAGGCATACTACAGACACCCCCCCCTACGAAATTTAAAGGAATATTACACTTTTATTGTTTCACTTTAATCATTATTAAAATCACTGCTCCCGAAAAAACGGCCGTTTTTAAAACTATTTTTTGCATTGATACATGTCCCCTGGGGCAGGACGCGGGTCCCCAAACACTTTTTAGGACAGTAACTTGCAGAATCTTTTCTCTCTGTCAAATCTTTTTTCTCTGTCGAATATTTTCTCTCTATAATCTTGGACTAATAGAGGTAAGGTTATGCCGCGTACACACGGGCGGACTGTATGGCCTACTTAGTCCGTCGAAACACATTTCAGCTGACAGTCCGCTCGTGTGTGGGCTTCAGCGGACTTTTTCAGCGTGCAGTCTGGCGTACTAAGTATTTCGGATTTTTCGAAATTCTGTCCGTCATACTTTGGTTTCAGCGGACAATCCGCTCGTCAGTAGGCTAGTTCGACGGACTAAGAATGGCGCATGCTCAGAAAGGATTTACACGGCGGAAGGGTGCATTGCTGTGTATTGGACTTCCTATTTCTAGTCCCGTCGTACGTGCTGTACACGTCATCGCGCAAGCTTTCGACGGACTGTTTGTGCATCCGTGTGTGGTCAAGTCCGTTCATTCGAAAGTATGACGAACTGTCCGTCGGATTGTATGACGGACTAAGTAGGCCATACAGTCCGCCCGTGTGTACGCGGCTTTAGGCACATTCGACCACAGGTTCTATAGACAGATTGTTATTGTCGGAGTCATGTCGAATCTCCTATTCTATATCGAACTGTTGTAACAATGAAAACGAAAATAAAGCATTTATTTATGTCGGATCTTTCGTTTTTCGGATTCTGTGCTTTCGTTATCGTTTGTCAAAACTAAAATAGCTGAAATTCGGACGAAAATGCATTCGGACGAAAACGAATGCACATGTCTAATAAATATTCAGGCTGCAGTCTTTGCCCTCCCTCCCACTATGTTTCAGAAATCTCTAGAAGGCAGGGGGAAGTAGCAGAGCTGCAGCCTGTGAAATCCAGAGCAGCCCCAATTAATCAACACCTGCTCCAATGAATACAGAGCAGATAAAAATTGTATAGGGGTGCACCCTCTAGTGGTGAAAAATATGTCTGTAAATCACTATCAAGGGCCTCTGTAAGAGTTATATATGAAAACAAATTCAGATAAACTGAAAAAAGAACACAACCTGAAAATGCAATATGGTTTTTCTTTAACTGAAAGCTAACTGCAGTCTGTGAATAATTTCTCTGTTTATTAAATAAAATCCCCCTGAAAAGCTAATCTCCAAAACTGCATTGAGATCTTGCTGTCCTCATTCACAATTATTGAGCTCCGTGTCTTGTATAACACAGATGTCTCCGGCTTGTCGTACAGCAGTGAGAGCGAACAATGCGGAGCCAATTAAATGATGCTATCTTGTATTTTTTTGCCGAGCTCGTTGAAAGGCACAATTCTAGAAAGGACATTACGCTCTACATTTTATTTGCGCTGTCCATTATATCCCTCCAGTGCCGAGCGTCAAATGAAGGGGCTCGATTTTGCCAATGGTTAACACCATTAAGACACGTACATTATGCTAATGCTCTAATAGGCTTCACCTCTTACCGGCTCATTGTGCCCGGGCAAAAAAAAAAAAACAGGCAAACAGGGGCTCCAAGCATTTTGTCTTTGAAAGGGGTTGTGCAGTGCAAGAGGAGAAAAAAAAAACCTGCATTTGTGTTTATAACACCAACCATTATCTGCTCCTGGTATAATGAAGAGTTTTGTTCGCCCCTACTGGGACTGACACAATGCAGAGATCAGGGAGAAATTGAAAATGTTCCAGAATAAACTAGATACAATGACGATGGAACTTCATGAGTGACAAGTACACAAAAAAAAGAAGTAAAAAAGAAAGTATGTCAGAGAATAGGTGCAACTGATCTATAAAACCTGGAAGGGAAAATGGTTATATAGCTACACAGTTAACTAGATTGGAAAAAAAAAAAAGACAACTGTCCATCAACTTCAACCTCTTACTAACTCCGGGAGCTTTGGTCCAGAAGAACGCATAACAAAGACGCCCTGGGCAACAACGGCCAAGTCTGGCTTCTAGTGAAAACTAAATCCTTCCAGACTCCACAGGTAAGTCGGATCAATTTTCTGAATTAATATTGCCCTTCTAGCCTCAACATGCGAATCCCTCGAGTTGAAACCCTCTTTAAAACATTTTATGGATTATTATTTTTAGCTCCATGACTTTTCCACTCTTACCATACCCTTCCCACAGTAAATGTACAATTTTTCTTCTTCCATAGCCCCTGTACACACGGTCGGAGATTTCGACAACCAAATCCGTCGGATTTTGTCCGTCGGATTTTGTCCGTCGGATCTTGTCCGAAACTGTTGCATACACACGGTCGGACTAAGTTGTCGAAAAATCCGATCATTCAGAACGTGATGACGTAATTTCGTTACGATGGGACTACGTTCAGGCTAGTAGCCAATAGCTTTGATGTAGGAATTTGATCTGAGCATGTGTGGCACTTGGTCCGATCAAAATTCTCTACACATGATCGGAGTATGTCCGTTCGAACCAGTTGGTCGGAAAATATTTCCAACAAGTTGGAAAATTGGGTCCGACGGATATTCCGACGGAATCAGTCCGATGCATACCACACACAGTCGGATTATCCGACAACACGGTCCGATAGGACACATTCCGACGGATTCTCCGACCGTGTGTACAAGGGCGTATACAAGTAGTATCCTATTGTCCTTTGGACAGCTATTGGAATAAAAATGAATTTATATATATATATATATATATATATATATATATATATATATATATATATATATATATATATATATATATATATATAAAAAATATCACCTCTTTTTTTTTTCTTAAGACTTAATAAGAACACTAGCATCAACTCCTTGGCACACAGAGGAACACACATCTCAGCTCTCTTCTGGGATAAAATCTGTTTTGTATTGCGTTTGTTTGGGTTGTGGTCTCTTTAGGGGAATGACAAATAGCAGTTCGGAGAGCTAAGGGATTCTCACCTGTGTAGGGTGAGTGGTTCTGGAGTGATCCAGTAAAGAGGAAAAACTCACATCCAGTTTTCTCAGGATTATTATGTTTGTTGGGTGGGAAAGAGCCTCCAACCCTGACTATGGGTACTTTAGGCCTGAGATAAAGAGACTCAGACAGTTTTTTGAGTGGGGAAAGAGCCTTCAACTTTGACTATGGATACTTTAGTCCTGAGATAATGAAACTCAGAGAGCTTTTTGGGTAGGAAAGAGCCTCCAACTCTGACTATGGGTACTTTAGTCCTGAGAGAAAGAGACTCATAGAGCTTTTTGGGTGGAGAAGAGCCTCCAACCTTGATTATGGGTACTTTAGTCCTGAGATAAAGAGACTCAGAGAGCTTTTTAGATGGGAAAGAGCATCCAATCCTGACTATGGGGACTATGGGTACTTTAGTCCTGAGATAAAGAGACTCAGAGAGCTTTTTGGGTGGGAAAGAGCCTCCAACTCTGACTATGGGTACTTTAGTCCTGAGATTAAGAGACTCAGAGAGATTTTTAGGTAGGAAAGAGTCTCCAACTCTGACTATGGGTACTTTAGTCCCGAGATAAAGAGACTCATAGAACTTTTTGGGTGGGAAAGAGCCTCCAACCCTGATTATGGGTACTTTAGTCCTGAGATAAAGAGACTCAGAGAGCTTTTTAGGCGGGAAAGAGCTTCCAACCCGGACTATGGGTACTTTAGTCCTGAGGTAAAGAGACTTAGAGAGCTTTTTGGGTAGGAAAGAGCCTTCAACTCCGACTATTGGTACTTTAGTCCTGAGATCAAGAGACTCATAGAGCTTTTTGGGTGGGAAAGAACCTCCAACTCTGACTATGGGTACTTTAGTCATGAGCTAAAGAGACTCAGAGAGATTTTGCGTAGGAAATAGCCTCCAACCCTGACTTTGGGTACTTTAGTCCTGAGATAAACAGACTCAGAGAGCTTTTTGGGTAGGAAAGAGCTTCCGACTCTGACTATAGGTACTTTAGTCCTGAGATAAAGAGACTCATAGACCTTTTTGGGTGGAAAAGAGCCTCTAACCTTGATTATGGGTACTTTAGTCCTGAGATAAAGAGATTCAGAGAGCTTTTTTGGTGGGAACGAGCCTCCAACCCGGACTATGGGTACTTTAATGTTTTTGTGTTATCATTCATATTCTCTGAAAAATGGCCAGGGTATGCAAACTTATGAGCACAAATGTATATAATGAAATCCAAATAAAAGTGATAAAAAGTGCTCAATCCCAGTGAAATTAAACAGCATACAGTCTGTGAAAAATCCTTGAGCCCACAGGCTTATCACAAATGATCTCTGCAGCAGAATGACAATCCGTCTGTGTGAGCTCGAGTCACCTCCTCTGAAATTAAGTAAAGGTTTCCACTCAGATGTATTCTCTGACCTCTCTCCAGTGTCCCTTTCTCGTTACCCAATCATTCCAAGGGCAGGGTTTGGTGGAAAGCAAGAGAAAAAAACTCCTCATAGCGTAAAATTGTAAAAAAAAAAAATTTTATTGAGCCTCTTTGCAGGTTGGCATACATAAAAACCATAGTGGTAAAAAAACTCAGCATTCATACTGTGGGGTAGAAGCAAGAGCCAGCTCTGTATCAGTGTGCGTTCCATCCACACTAGGAATGACTCACTGTGCGTTCCATCTTAACGCGTTTCCTCATTACGTGATGTTTTCAAAAGCTGTTTAATGTCACTGGGACTGACCTCTTTTTTCATTTGGATTTCATTATATATAATTTGTTTTTGCATAATATCTGTATAGGCAAGCACTGTTTACCCATTACGCTTTTATTGGTGTGAGCACGTTTTGTTGAGCATTGTATAACCGAATAGATTTGGCACTGCAGCCGCACTAATTCACGGAATTGGCGCAAGTGTATTTTTAACACATATGTACTTTACTATAGGCTGTGAACACTGGGCAACAAATGACACCATGACACTACTTGATGCACATCTTATGCAGGTGAAAATTACAAGGTGCAGGTAGGAATATTTATAATGCGTTTAACAGAATGAAAACAGTTCATGAATAAATTAAGTAAAATGGAAAATGTTAAGTGAAATTACGCATGAATAACAATTAAATATACAAAACACAAATTCAAAGAAGCGATGTGACTAATCTTAAAACAAATAATGGAGATTTAGCAATTATTTAATCAGTTTTTATTTCAGAGTTTATAGGCACTTTAGGGATCTCTTAATTATTGTTTTTCTGTTCTGCAGACGCTTTACTGAAATGTACCATGAAATGTGTTATAGTGATATGAAAATCTTATTTTTTTACTATATAATGCTTATATGAAGACAGTATGGATGCTGATTAGGAATGAGCCAAACACCCCCGATTCGGTTCGCCCCAAAACTTTCGAACAGACCGAAAATTTGTAAGAACTTTAGAACCCCATTGAAGTCCATGGGACTCAAACCTTCAAAATAAAAAGTGCTCATTTTAATGGCTAATATGCAAGATATAGTCCTAAAAAGGGATTGGGGACCCAGCTCCTGCCCCAGGGGACATGGATCAATGCCAATTTTTTTTTTTAAACTGACGTTTTTTCGGGAGCACTAATTTTAATGACAATTAAAGTGAAAAAAAAAAGTGAAATATTCCTTTAAATATCATGCCAGGGGGGTGTCTATAGTATGCCTGTGAAGGGCCACGTGTTTAGAACAGTCCCTGCACAAAATGACATTTAACAGAAAAAAGTCATATAAAACTGCTTGCGGTTTTAATGTAATGTCTGGTTCTGGCAATACGGATGAAAATCATTGAGAAAAAAATGGCATGGGTAGCCCCCCCCCCTGCCCATTACCAGCCCCTTTGGGTCTTGTACGGATATTAAGGGGAACCCCGTACCCAAATAAAAAAAAAGAAAGGTGTGGGGCCCCCAGGCCCTATATACTCAAAACAGCAGTATACAGGCGGTGCAAACAAGACAGGGACTGTGTAGGTTTGTTGTGTTAAGTAGAATCTGTTTGTAATTTTGAACTGGTACATTTTTAAAATGTAGCTCCAGTCAAAAAATCTATTTTTAAGCTTTTTGGAAAACATAGGGAAGGGTTATCAACCCTGTATAATTTTTTGGCCCGCCCATCTTTTTTCATCTCACTTCCTGTTGTCTCCTTCCGTTTGCAAGTAGGGGACGTTTGTAAGTTGGATGTTTGAAAGTAGGGGTCTGCCCTGTATGCTCTGCAGAAATGTGAGCCTAAGGTGTTGGTGTTGCCACAACACTGTAATCCCTCAAAGTGACTCTTGGTGGGCGCTGGAGCGCCCTGCTGTGAACGATTATATCAAGAATTGTAATTGCATGCCATTGTTGAACAGTGGTAGAAAAATTGGGCCTTTGGTGGTTGTGGTGCTGGTGCCACAACACTATAAGTCCTCACAGTTACTCTCGGTGGGTGCAGGAACAGGCCCTGCTGTGAAATATTATATAAAGAATTGTAATTACATGCCCCTGTTAAACAGGGGCTGAAAAATTGGGCCTTAGGCACTGGCGCTGGTGCCACGACACTGCAACCTCTCCCAGATACTCTAGTTGGAGGGCAGGAATGAGCCCTGCTGCAAAGCATTGCATCACAAATTGTACTTACATGCCCCTGTTAAACAGAGGCTGAAAAATTGGGCCTTAGCCACTGGTGGCGTCACCCAGAACCAAAAATGTTCTTCCAAGCTATCAGCAGGATCATTAAGGAGGAAGAGGATAGTCAGTCAACATAACAGGACAGTCACTCAGCATCAGCATAGGCAGTCTTAAAGGGATATGACATTTCAAAAAAAGTTATTTGGTTACATCAGCTTCAGGTGCTTGGTAGCTGGTGATGATCCAAGACTGATTAATCTTTATGAAGGTCAGTTGATCAACCAAGTCAGTGGACAGGCGCACCCTGTGATCGGTTACAAAGCCTCCAGCAGCACTGAAGGTGCATTCCAAAAGAACGCTGGATGCCGGACAGGCCAGTAGCTCAATTGCATACTGTGCAAGCTCTGGCCAGTGATCCATCCTCAAGACCCAGTAAGCCAGAGGATTTTCAGTGGGAGAGGTGTCCAAGTCTGACCTTGCCCGTAGGTATTCCTGCACCATGTAAATCAGATGCTGGCGATAGTTGCTGGAACTGATCATACTTTGGTGCTGCGGACTAAAAACTTGTCTGCACACATCAGTCAGACGGCCACCTTCTCCACCGCTCCTTCTGTGACTGAAGCCTCAGCAACACGTTGTCCAGGACCAGGAGTTTGTAACCTCCCAGTCTCTGGGAACGCATTGCACAGATCTTTCTGCAAGGCCTCCCAGAGATGGCTCATCCTCTGCTTCCTCTGCGATGGCAAGATAAGGTCCGCAACCTTACCCTTGTACCATGGATCAAGGAGAGTAGTATATGAGGATCCTTCTGCAGGCTTTGCAGGATCAGGGAGGCCATGCAGCGTATGTTAGCTGAGGCATTCGGTCCGGAGTCCTCTGGGTCACTAAGGACAACATGATCCACAGCCACCTTCTCCCAGCCATGTACAAGTCCACTGGTTTCTTGGAACTGTAAATCATCCCTAAAAGACTGCTGCTGCTGATGCTGAATGCCAGGCTCCACCTCCATGCTGACACAAGCCTCCTCCTCCTCCTCTTCCTGTGTGATGGGTGGGACAGCAGGAACACTGTCTGGATAAAGGGGGCCTTGAGAGGCAAGGAAGTCCTCCTCTTCCTGCCTCTGTTCTGCCTCAAGTGCCCTGTTCATTATTCCACGCAGCGTATGCTCCAACAGGGGGACAAGAGGTAGAGTGTCCCTGATGCATGCACTGTCACTGCTCACCATCCTCGTGGCCTCCTCAAATGGTGACAGGACAGTGCATGCATCCCTGATCATGACCCGCTGGCGTAGTGAAAAAAAATAAGCTCCCCTGACCCTGTCCTGATGCCATAGTCGCACAGGTACTCAGCAGCCGCTGCAGAATGGCCAACATTGAGTTCCACGTGGTGGGCATGTCACATATAAGGTGGTTCTTGGGCAGGTTCAACTCCTTTTGGAGCTCAGCCAGACAAGTACTGGAATTAAATGATCAGCGGAAATGCACACAGACTTTCCTGGCCTGCCTCAGGACATCCTGTAAGCCCAGGTACCTGCCCAAGAACCGCTGCACCACCAGATTAAGGACATGAGCAACAAACCAGCGCAAACACGACATGGCATCTTTTTGCCTGTGTACTTGCGTAGCCCCTTGAACGCCTACGGAACACAGCTGGTTCCGAGGACAAAGCACTGGAAGAGGCCATAGAGGAAGAAGAAGAAGAGGAGGGGGGGAGGAGAGAGATGTGTAACAACCAGTAGTAGCATTTTGGAGGCGTGGTGGTGGAACAACCTCCAACACTACTGCATCTTGTCCTCATCCTTCCCAGCTGCCAGAAGAGTGGCCCAATGGGCCGTGAAAGACAGGTAACGTCCCTGTCCATGCCTGTTGAACCATGAGTCAGCGGTAATATGCACCTTTACCGCTGACCGCCCTGTCCAGCGAGGCATGGACATTGCCTTCCACATGCTGGTAGAGAGCCGGAATCGCCTTCCGTGAGAAAAAGTGGCATTTGGGGACCTGCCACTGAGGAACTGCACATTGCACAAACTCACGGAAGGGGGCCGAGTCTACCAACTGAAAAGGCAGCAGTTGAAGTGCTAGCAATTTAGCTAAGCTAGCATTCAACCGCTGGGCATGTGGATGGCTGGAGTGAACTTCTTTCGCCAGTCCAGCAGCTGGGGCAGGGACATTTGCCTGCTATAATCGAACGTGGGTGTACTGCTAGCAGAGTGCCCGCAAGTACTTGGCTGTGACACACCTAATTCTACACCTTCATTCCTCTCAGTCCAGGTTTCAGAGAGGACTGAAGGTCTAGTGGGGTTGGAGATCCCAGCTGATGAGGAGCAAGGAGAGGTCCGCTTTGTTCAAGCACGTGGTGCCCAATCGGCTGATGTTTTGACCAGGTGAGATACGCTTGAGACAGCAGTGGTGCGATCTAATGCACTCATCTCAAAAAAGGTCCACACAAAAGAATTTTTGGAATAACACGCAGAGGCAGTGCCCTGCACAGGCAGAGCTCTGTGGTGTGATTCAGTCGGTGTGCTGCCCCTAAGCTGGCCCCCGGAGGGCATTCTGCCTCATTGGAGATGTGCCTCATCCTCCTCCTCTCTTCTATCAGGCACCCACGTGGAGCCAGTGACCTCATCATCCCCTCACTCTTCATCACTGGAGCAAAGCTGGTAGTATGCTGCAGCTGATGGAACATGACTGCCAGATTGCTGTCCTTCTTGAGCATGCCCTCTCTCTGTGCTCATGCTACTGCCTTCCCCTAGCTGGGTATCATCATCAGAGCCTTCAAAACGCTGGGCATCCTCCTGGAGCATGTACTCAACACCATTGTCAAACAGTTCAGGGGACTCCTCAGGAGGACATGGTGGGTCTAGGGAAGGAGTGACTGATGACACTGAGACGAGGGAAGTGGTCACGTTGGCAGCTAATTTGCTAGTACCCTAAGCCTGGGTGGGAGAGGATGAGGAGGGCTTGGTCATCCACTCTACCAAGTCTTCGGCATGATTCAGCTCAACACGTCCAGCTGTCAAAAATAAGGACAAGCGTGTCCCATGGCCATGTGCTGATGACGATCCACCGCGTACATGACCAGCACTGTTGTCTCCAGACACAGAGCCTGCTTGCCCTCTTTTATTGGCTCGTGACTGTCTGCCTCCCCTTGTTGGCCTTCCAGACATAGTAATGGCCTGCAGGGAGATGGAAAAACCAGCAATTGGGTAGCTTTAGGTACACACTGAGCAGATGACAGAGTACACCAACTGTTATTACTGCAGCTGCCTGCCTGTGTTACAGAAACAGAATAACACCAGCAATAAGAGGTATCTTCAGGTGTATACTGTGCTGGAGGCACACAACACCCACTTTAACTGCTGCAGATGCCTGTATTACAGGACACCAGTAATAAAGGGTAGCTTCAGGTGTATACTGTGCTGGAGGCACACAACACCCACTTTAACTGCTGCAGATGCCTGTATTACAGAACAACAGCAATAAAGGGTAGCTTCAGGTGTATACTGTGCTGGAGGTACACAACACCCACTTTAACTGCTGCAGATACCTGTATTACAGAACACCAGTAATAAAGGGTATCTTCAGGTGTATACTGTGCTGGAGGCACACAACACCCACTTTAACTGTTGCAGATGCCTGTATTGCAGAACACCAGCAATAAGGGGTATCTTCAGATGTATACTGTGCTGGAGGCACACAACACCCACTTTAACTGCTGCAGATGCCTGTATTACAGAACACCAGCAATAAGGGGTATCTTCAGGTGTATACTGTGCTGGAGGCACACAACACCCACTTTAACAGCGCTAGGTTTTCAAGCCACAAAGGCACTGTCCCTGCCTATCCTGCTCTTTCCCTGACCGCCGGAACACACTACACAAGGCCGCCGCGCTGGTGGCCTTATATAGTGTGGGGCCAATTATGGTTCTCCTCGATTCTGTCACTGTGATTGGCCAAGCATGCTGGGTCACAGTGCATGTTTGGCCAATCATGAGCCAGCAATGCACTGCGTTGGCGCAGTGCATTGTGGGCCGTGAGCTCCACACGAATATGGTGCGAACAGTCCACAGAGTTCTGGCTTCGCCGAATGGGCGAACAGCCAGTGTCCAAGTCGATCATGTGTTCGACTTGAACACCGAGCTCACCCCTAATGCTGATCTATAGAAGTTGTAATTTCCTTCTCATTCTGTTAGCCCCCTTTGAGCTGGCCCCTCTTTTCTGTTTCAAAGTGCTGATAGTTCGATAGAACCTCCCTTGCTGAGGTTCTATCGAACTACCATTTCATGCATGCTCCTGGGATCAGAATGCTGGGAAACATGATCAATGTCACTGTCAGAGGTCAGGCTCAGAGACCAGTAGCTATACCAGTAGAGAGGCTTCCACCGACCAGTTGGACAGGTACACAAGCAGGTCTTTCTAGTGGGTGACACGGGCTCACTTGAGGTGCAAGATCTAACCACTAATTGATATTCACCAGAGCTCCTGAGAGATGGATTTTGCTACATTTTAGAATGGTGGGAGACTATGGTGGTTGAGCCTTCCCTGAAGACCTCGCTCCAGGGACATTGCTTCTCCACCCGGCCAAACAGGAAGCAGGTGCTGAGACACCTGGTCAATGGGGTCTCATGACCTGCTTCCTGATTGGCTGAGAGGAGAATCAGGTAGACAATAACGAATATTAATTTGCTATTGTCACACAATTGAGTTGGCTCAAGGCGCAGTGCTCTGGGCCCTAAACCAACCCTTTTTAAAGCCAATAAGAGTCTTAGGCTCTAATCATGTGCTTCAAAATAAAACCCATTGGAATCAATGCGTCCGGCACCCTGCAGGTAGATTAGCGGCCAGGCATATGGATTAAGGGGCGGCGGTTCTGCGCTCCTTACGGACAGGCCGCCACTGGTCGAGGAACAAGTCAAAAGTTGGTAATGAGTGGTAAAGGAGCAAGATATCGGCTAGAGATCGCACAATAATCTGGCAAACAGTAAGTGCAAAGGCATGGCTTAAATGGGAAGCTCATGGGAGAAGCAAGGAGATCCACCTGAAACAGAGTACAAGACAAGATTATCCAAGAAATCGGACAAGATGCTGTTGAGTATCTCAGGTGGCTCAGCAAAAATAACCAGTTCCAGATGCAGCAGAGATGGGTTTAAATAGAAGTCTTGACAATCAAGCTGCACCAACATGTACAGGCAGCCCAAATTTCAGGGAAAGGTGCACAGGAAACTGTGAAAACACACAATAAGTGGAAGGTGGATTTTGTGGAAAGGAATCTATTTTATTATATTCTATTGTGTAAAGTTAATTTATACAAATGTGTTTCTGTAAAAAATAACAATAAATTAAGTTTTAATACCACTTAAAGTTTGATTCAGGTAAAGTCAGGGCTGGAACTATACTCCCTGCCCACCTTGGCCAATTGTCTTGTGTTGCCAATCTTATACCCTAGTCAACTGGCTAACCTTAGCATCAAACTGACAAAACTAGATGTCATAGTCATGCTAGACAAGCAATGGTGAAAAGACGAAGGAGCTAATTTGCCCGTTTTGCCTCCGAACACGTTAAAAAATCCACTATAAGAAACATTTTTGAGTGGACAGACACTAAGTACACAAGTACTTCAAGTTTGATTTACATTAACTATGATTTAGTTACAGTCAGGGCCAGATCTATACTCCCCGCCAACTGCCTTGAGTTGCCCCTCTCTAACATGAGTTAACTGGCTAACTTTACCATCACACTAACAAAACTAGATGCCATAGTCATGCTAGACTAGCCAAGGCATGGCGCGAAAAAGGAGACAGTTTGAAACAAGCCACTGGAAGACAAGTTTGCTAGCAGTCCAGTCCTACGTTATGTATCTATACTTCCTGCTAAACATGTACAATACGTTTAGTTCCAAATTATTATTTTTTTTTAACAAATTTAAACAAATTTGTTAATTCAGAAATATCCAAATTTCCGAATTTTCGAAATTCTGAATTTTTCAGAATACTCTGAAATTCGTTAATTCGCAATTTTAAAACTCCATTTGTTTACATACGGCATTCTTTATTTCAGATAATTCGTAACAACATATGAAGTCGTATTGGTTACCTTTACTAACAGCCAAATTTGAAAGGAAATTCCAATACCTATAATTGAATAGTTAGTTAGTTAGTTAATTATAATTTCAAATTTTTGGAATTTGGATTTTCATTCTTTCTAATTTTTGGATTTTGCTATATTAATTTCAGACTTTCGAATTTTTGAATTTTTGAATTTCTGATTCCTATTAATTTGTTATGTTCCATTCATTTAGAGACGGCATTCATTATTACGGATACATTTGTATTTGTTACATTCATTAATAGCCAAATTTTAAAGAAAATTCCAATACCTATAATTTAATGGTTAGTTATTATTAGTTAGTTAGTTATTATTTCAAATTTTTGGATTTTTTTTTCACATTTTTGGATTTTCCTTTATTTTAGGATTTTCGAATTTTCAAATTTTCAAATTTCTGAATTTAAAAATTTCTGAATTTTCAAATTTCCAAATTTTAGAATTTCCGAATTGTCGAATTTTAAAAATTTTTAATTCTCAATTTCCAAATTTTTGAATTGTAGAATTTTCTAATTTACGAATTTCGAATTTTCTAATTTACAAATTTATGAATTTTCTAATTTTCAAAGTTATGAATTCAGAATTTCCAAATTTGCTAAATTTACAAATTGACGAAATCCAATTTTTCTAATTAATGTATTTTCAAAGTTCCAAAAGCCAAGGCATGGGGTAAACAGATGAAGAAGACAGTTTGCTCATGCTACCTTTGTAGACCTCAAACAAGCAGCTAGAAAGCAAGCTTGCTAGTAGTCAAGTTCTAGGTGATGGGCCCACAGTGGGACAACGGTATCCAGTAAACTATTCAAATAAGAAAAATGTACACCTTATCCAGAGACAATAACAATGAGGACCCAGTTAGAGTGCTCTAAGATTGAGAAGAAATGGGTTGGATTGAGCGGGTATGTGTTGGAGGTGCTGGATCCAATAAGGAATGGGTAGGTTTGAGAAGGAATGGGTAGGTTTGAGAAGGAATGGGTTGGACGTACTGGATCCGAGAGGAAATAAGTTGGATTGAGAAGGAATGGGTTGGATTGAGCAGATATGGTTTGGAGGTGCTGGATCCAATACGGAATGGGTAGGTTTGAGAAGGAATGGGTTGGAGGTACTGTATCCCAGAAGGAATGGGTCGATTTGAGAGGGAATGGGTTGGAGGTACTGGATCCGAGAGGAAATAAGTTGGATTGAGAACGAATGGGTTGGATTGAGCAGATATGGTTTGGAGGTGCTGGATCCAATACAGAATGGGTAGGTTTGAGAAGGAATGGGTTGGAGGTACTGTATCCCAGAAGGAATGGGTCGATTTGAGAGGGAATGGGTTGGAGGTACTGGATCCGAGAGGAAATAAGTTGGATTGAGAACGAATGGGTTGGATTGAGCAGATATGGTTTGGAGGTGCTGGATCCAATACAGAATGGGTAGGTTTGAGAAGGAATGGGTTGGAGGTACTGTATCCCAGAAGTAATGAGTAGGTTTGAGAAGGAATGGGTTGGAGGTACTGGATCCGAGAGGAAATAAGTTGCATTGAGAAGGAATGGGATGAAGGCACTGGATCCAAACTGTGTTTACTCTCCCAGTGTAGAAGTTAGGAAGCTCTCATTCTCTAAGGGTTCTCTAGGAGCTCATTTGTATCTAATTAATGAGAGAAGGACCCCCACGCCAGTGGTTGAGAGTCTGAATAATTCTGTTTTGACATAATATATCCAAAAATAGAAAGCCTGGTGCATTTTGGGAGGCAGACTTGAATCAGCTGCTGAAACCCGCTTTCTCACAGATGCTCATACTCTCTTCGAGGCTGGCATTCCTTTAGTTCAATTTTCACCAATATAGTAAGCCTTGATGAAGGGGGTCTCCAAAAACCCTTGAGGTGTGTTGGTTTGTTTCTTTCAGCTATACTATGAGAAAATAAAAATATTCCAATTCTCAGCCGTTGATATGGTGCTTCTGTTCTAAATCTCTTGGGTTGCTCTGGCAGTCAGGAAGGCAATCTGTTCCCAAAGAAATGTGCCACTTACAATCAGCAACATGATTTCTGGGTGCCTGTTTACCACTTAAACTTGAAATTGAGATATTCGGCCTTGATTGCAGATCAATTTCCTTCTACTTTCAATGGTTTCAATATTGCTCTTTAAAAGCACGCAATAGGAATCATAGACATTTATACATCTTCAAATGAAGGTATTTATTAAACAGTGGAATGAAAATGAACTGTGGGGGAGAGAGAACAGCGAAAGACTTACTTTAATGAACATTTTAATTGCAGTTCTACTGTATGAATGCAGTTTGTAATTTACTTGGCAAGATAAAGCAACTCCAGAAGGACAGCCTGTGCTGCAGCTGATCCCTATAGAAGGATGTGCTATGCTGTATCCTTAGCTGCCATTTCCTTGTAACAGTCAAAGTACGCTCGTAGCTTTTTTCACTGCTCAATAAACTTAATACCAAACACAAGTCTGTATGAGTGAGTGGGCGGGAAGTAAACAGCTTGAAAAAAGATCCCTCCAACTTGAAATTCGTTTTTCCAATAGAAATGGCAACAGGTATTTTTTTTTTAAACTCTGTTTTTTGAGCCTAAACAGTCGTAACAAGTATAGAGGTTAAGGAAAATAATACAGTAAAAGCGTGGGTTCCTCTTTGCAATTAATTTGCAGATACTCAAAACTATTACGTTGCTAGTAGAAGGTAATATCAGTTACATATATATATATATATATATATATATATATATATATATATATATATATATATATATATATATATATATATATATATATATATATATATGAATATATATATATATATATATATATATATATATATATATATGAATATATATATATATATATATATATATATATATATATATATATATATATATATATATATATATATATACCAAAGTATTGGAGCGCCTGCCTTTACATGCACATGAACTTTAATGGCAACCCAGTCTTAGCCCTTGTACACACGGTCGGAGATTCCGACAACCAAATCCGTCGGATTTTGTCCAACGGATCTTTGTCCAAAACTGTTGCATACACACGGTCGGACAAAGTTGTCGGAAAATCCGATCTTTCAGAACGTGATGACGTAATTTCATTACGATGGGACTACATTCAGGCTAGTAGCCAATAGCTTTGATGTAGGAATTTGATCTGAGCATGCGTGGCACTTTGTCCGATCAGAATTCTCTACACATGATCGGAGTATGTCCGATCGGAGCATTTTGTTGGAAAATATTTCCAACAAGTTGGAAAATTCGGTCCGACGGATATTCCGACGGAAACAGTCCGATGCATACCACACACAGTCGGATTATCCATCAAAATGGTCCAATAGGACACATTCCGTCAGAATCTCCGACCGTGTGTACAAGGGCTTAGTCCGTAGGGTCCAATATTGAGGTGGCGCACCCTTTGCAGCTATAACAGCTTCAACTCTTCTGGGAAGGCCGTCCACAAGGTTTAGGAGTGTGTCTATGGGAATGTTTGACCATTCTTCCAGAAGCGCATTTGCGAGTTCAGGCACTGATGTTGGATTAGAAGACCTGGCTCACAGTCTATTCTAATTCATCCCAAAGGTGTTATATCGGGTGGAGGTCAAGACTCTGTGCAGGCCCGTCAAGTTCCTCCACCCCAAATGCGCTCATCCATATCTTTATGGACCTTGGTTTGTGCACTGGTGCTCAGACATGTTGGAACAGGGAGGGGCTATCCCCAAACTGTTTCCACAAAGTTGGGAGCATGAAATTGTCCAAAATGTCTTGGTTTTCTGACACCTTAGGAGTTCCCTTTACTGGAACTAAGGGGCCAAACCCAACCCCTAAAAAACAACCCCACACCATAACCTCCCCTCCGCCAAATGATCCGGATCAGTGCACAAAGCAAGGTCTATAAAGACATGGATGAGCGAGTTTGGGGTGAAGGAACTTGACTGGTCTGCACAGAGTCCTGAACTCAACATGACAGAACACCTTTGGGATGAATTAGAGTGGAGACTGCGAGCCAGGCCTTCGTGTCCACATCAGTACCTGACCTCACATATGCGCTTTTGGAAGAATGGTCAAACATTCCCATAGACACACTCCTAAACCTTGTGGACAGCCTTCCCAGAAGAGTTGAAGCTGTTATAGCTGCAAAGGGTGGGCCAACACAAAATTAAACGCTACAGACTAAGACTGGGATGCTATTAAAGTTCATGTGAGTTTAAAGGCAGGTGTCCCAATACTTTTGGTAATATATATATATATATATACTCACCGGCCACTTTTTCAGGTACACCTTGCTAGTACCGAATTGTACCCCCTTTTGCCTTCAGACCTGCCTATATTCTTCATGGCATAGACTCAACAAGGTGTTGGAAACATTCCTGAGAGATTTTGGTTCATATTGACATGATGGTATCACGAAGTTGCTGCAGATTTGTTGGCACACAAAGGTGCTCTATTGGATGAGATCTGGTGACTGTAGAGGCCATTGGAGTACAGTGACCTCATTGTCATGTTCAAGAAACCAGTGCTGAGATGATTGGAGCTTTGCATGATGCATTATCCTGCTATAAAGAGCCATCAGAAGATGGGTACACTGTAAAGGGATAGACATTGTCAGCAACAATACTCAGGTAGGTTGTGGCATTTAAACGATGCTCAGTTGATACTAAGTGTGCCAAGAAAATATCCCACACACCATTACACCATCACCACCAGCCCAAACTGTTAATACAAGGTAGGATGGATCCATGCTTTCATGTTATTTACCCAAATTCTGACCCTACCAGCTGAATCTCGCAGCTGAAATCGAGACTCATCAGACCAGGCAACATTTTTCCAATCTTCAATCTCCCTCAATGAACTATAGCTTCCCAGTGACGGCAGCACTCATGCAGCCCCAGTCCATGACACTCCCACCACCATGCTTGACTGTAGGCAAGACACACTTGTCTTTGTACTCCTCACCTGGTTGCCGCCACACACACTTGACACCATCTGAACCAAATAAGTTTATCTTGGTCTCATCAAAACACAGGACATGGTTCCAGTATTCCATGTCCTTAGTCTTCAGCAAACTGTTTGTGGGCTTTCTTGTGCATTATCTTTAGAAAAGGCTTCCTTCTGGGATGACAGCCATGCAGACCAATTTGATGGAGTGTGCGGCGTATGTTCTGAGCACTGACAGGCTGACCTCCCCACCCCACCAACCTCTGCAGCAATGCTGGCAGCAATCATACGTCTATTTTCCAAAGACAACCTCTGGATATGATGCTGAGCACGTGTGCTCAACTTCTTTGGTTGACCATGGCAAGGCCTTCTGAGTGGGACCTGTCCTGTTAAACTACTGTATGGTCTCGGCCACCGTGCTGCAGCTTAGTTTCAGGGTCTTGGTAATCTTATAACCTAGGCCATCTTTATGTAGAGCAATAGTTTTTTTTCTTCAGATCCGCAGAGTGTTCTTTGCCATGAGGTGCCATGTTGAACTTCCAGTGACCAGTATGAGAGAGTGAGAGCGATAACACCAAATTGAACACACCTGCTCCCCATTCACATCTGAAACCTGGTAACACTAACAAGTCACATGACAACGGGGAGAGAAAATGGCTGATTGGGCCCAGTTTGGACATTTTCACTTAGGGGTGTACTCACGGTTTACTTTACACTACACTACTTTACATTTTAGCAAAGTGTCATTTCTTCAGTGTTTTTACATAAAATGATATAATAAAATATTTACAAAAATGTGATGGGGTGTACTTACTTTTGTGATATACTTTATATATGTATATACAAAGTGAAGCGGGCAGCAGGTGCACTCAGTGGGACTTTTCCAACATAGCTTAATAAAAACTGTAGTTAAAATGACCATATCTTCCACTCAAAATTGAAAGTTTGGCCTAGACAGTTTTGTATCCAGGCACAGCTCTATTGTTTTGTTCTTTGAAGTCTGCTGTTCTGGGTACACCAAACCCAGGACCTGTCAATAGGGATGGCCGAACTGTTCGCCCGGTGGTCGTTTTGTGGCGAATTTTGCCTGTTCGGGATTCGCCCGATCAGCGGACTATTGCCGCTGTTCGCCCGGCGGACTTATGTGTTTACAGTGTGAAAGAACTTTGACCCATGATGACACATCCATCATGGGGTAAAGGACAGTAAATTGAGACATTTCAGCACATGGACAATTGGACATTCCCCCTAACTTATAAATAGACCTGATCTGGCGGGCCATTTTACATTCTTTCTTATGTCATTATAGGGAGAGGTTGCTGTGTGGAGCCTGTAGTGACTGCAGAGACTGTAGTGACACAAATCGCTAGCTATCAGGTCCACAAAAGTCCTTTTAAGGACTGGTATGGTATAGGTGTAGTACAGTATATAGGGTTGAGTGCACTGCTGTGCTGGTGATTGCAGCAGCCTGTCTTTTGTCAGTGCAGGGAGGGAAAGGACACTGTGTGCAGCAGGGACAGTCAGTTTAATCACTAGCTATTACTATTAGGTCCACAAAGGTCCTTTTAAGGACTGGTATAGGTGTACAGTATATAGGGTTGTACACGTATAATATACTTTCTTCCAAATATAGAAAGAATATTATACTTGACTGCTGCCCTATTCTGCAGCAATCCTTTATCGGTGTAGGGACTGAGGTACAGTCTGCAAATCACTAGCTACTAGATCCACAAAGGTCCTTGTAAGGACTTGTATAGGTGTACAATATATAGGGTTGTGGTGCGCTACTGCTGACTGCTGCCCTATTCTGCAGCAGTCCTTTATCAGTGTAGGGACTGAGGTACAATCTGCAAATCACTAGCTACTAGGTCCACAAAGGTCCTTGTAAGGACTGGTATAGGTGTACAATATATAGGGTTGTGGTGCACTACTGCTGACTGCTGCCCTATTCTGCAGCAGTCCTTTATCAGTGTAGGGACTAAGGTGCAGTCTGCAAATCACTAGCTACTAGGTCCACAAATGTCCTTGTAAGTACTGGTATAGGTGTACAATATATAGGGTGCTGGTGCAGGGCTGTGCTGCAGATTACTGCCCTATTCTTCAGAAGTCCTTTATCAGTGTAGGGACTGAGGTACAGTCTGCAAATCACTAGCTACTAGATCCACAAAAGTCCTTGTAAGGACTGGTATAGGTATACAATATATAGGGTTGTGGTGCACTACTGCTGACTGCTGCCCTATTCTGCAGCAGTCCTTTATCAGTGTAGGGACTGAGGTACAGTCTGCAAATCACTAGCTACTAGGTCCACAAAGGTCCTTGTAAGGACTGGTATAGGTGTACAATATATAGGGTTGTGCTGCACTACTGCTGACTGCTGCCCTATTCTGCAGCAGTCCTTTATCAGTGTAGGGACTGAGGTAAAGTCTGCAAATCACTAGCTACTAGATCCACAAAGGTCCTTGTAAGGACTGGTATAAGTGTACAATATATAGGGTTGTGGTGCACTACTGCTGACTGCTGCCCTATTCTGCAGCAATACATTATCACTGTAGGGACTGAGGTACAGTCTGCAAATCACTAGCTACTAGGTCCACAAAGGTCCTTGTAAGGACTGGTATAGGTGTACTATTTGGTGGGCAGTATATAGTTGTGTAATACACGTATAAAATACTTGCACATATAGAAAGCATAGTATAGTGCTTTTTCACTGTGCAGCATTGTGACTGCTGAGCGGTTCTGCAGCGATACTACAAAGAGTGACAAACGCAATTAAAAAAAAGTATTATAACTGGTGTGATAGACCAGTGGCCCCCAAAAACAACAGATTGAAGCGGGGTGTTATATACCTTCTTCCACATACATACTGCACTTCTCTAGAGACTTTTGTCACAGGGTCATTTAAAAAATGACAGGCAGAGGAAGAGGCAGGCCTTTCCGCAGGGGTGGTAGGGGTAGGGCAGGAGCAACAGACTTGAGCCAAAGTGGCAAATTGCAGAAGGTGCGTGCGATTACATCAAAGGACGCACCAGACTTGGTTGAGTGGCTCACTCAGCCTTACTCTTCTGCACCCTCCTCATCCTCTCGATCTGCACCCTCTTCTTCACTCTCTGCTATGTGCACCCCCAAAGACACTACCACCAACAACACCACCACCACCACATACCTTCCGCTTGAGTCACAGGAATTATTTTCCGATCCATATCAAGACATTTCTGATGCGCAGTCACTCTTGGTATTGGATCAGGAAGAGGAGGTAGCAACAACCACTACTCAGCAGTCTGACGACAGTACCCAGATCAGCCCAAGGAGGAGGTTGGTCCCCGGTGTTGCTGCCTACTCCGAGATCTCTACTTATAGCGGTGGGGAAGGTGACGTCGATGATGACATGTCTAGTGATGTCACGTGGATGCCCACAAGAGAGGAAGAGGAGGGGAGTTCAGAGGGAGATATGGACCAGCAGATAGGGAGGAGAAGCAGGAATAACTTACATTGCACAGGAGGGACAAAGCAGACTGCAAATGTATCAGGAGCGAGTCATCGACCATGTACGGTCACATCTGGCGCTCCCAGGACACCGGCACATGGCTCCGCAGTGTGGGCTTTTTTTAACGTGTCCGCTGCTGACAATAGCGTTGCCATCTGCAATCTTTGCAGTCAACGCATTAGTCGCGGTAAGCCCAACACTCACCTAGGGACAACCGCCTTAAGAAGGCACATGAGCAGCCATCACTGAGCCCAGTGGGAGCAACGGAACACACAAAGCCACACTCCAGGCTCTCACCGTCCAGCCTCGTCTTCTACTTCTCTTTCTCCTCTCTCCCCACAATTGTCCTCCACTCCACTTTCCATCATGCCAAGCTCACATTTTTCTGCAAAAAGGCAGGCTTCCCTGGGCCAAATGTTCGAACGTAAAAAAATGATGACGCCGGATAACCCTCTTGCCCAACTGTTGATGGCTGGCTTGTCAGAACTGATAGCCCGCCAACTACTGCCATATAAACTGGTGGACTCGGAGGCCTTTCGAAAATTTGTGGCCATTGGAACACCACAATGGAAGGTCCCAGGAAGGAAGTATTTCTCAGAGAAGGGCATCCCAGAGCTATATGGCCATGTTCAGCGGCAAGTGAATGTATCTCTGGCACACAGTGTCGGTGCCAAGATACATCTGACCACAGACACGTGGTCTAGCAAACACGGGCAGGGAAGGTATATCACTTTTACTGCCCACTGGGTGAACCTTCTGATGGCTGTCAAGCATGTAATCCGTGGCACCTGTGTAGATTTGGTTTTAATGCCACGGATTGCATGCAGGCCTGGCTCTTCTTCTCCTCCTCCTCCTACTCCATCCACCTCCCTCTCCTCCTCGGCTGACTCCTCCTTTTCCGCTGCTAGCGTCTCTTCCGCTGCGTCGCCCAAGCTCCCCAGAACCTATTCCACATGCCAGGTGAGACGTTGCCATGCCGTGCTGCGTCTGTTGTGCCTGGAAGCCAAGAGCCACACTGGCCCGGCACTCCTTTAAGCTTTGCGTTCAAAGGCAGATCAGTGGCTAACACCGCTCAATTTGACAGTTGGTAAAGTGGTGTGTGACAACGGTGCTAATCTGCTTAGCGCATTGAAACAGGACAAAATTACGCACGTGCCATGCATGGCACACGTCTTAAACTTGGTCGTGCAGCGATTCTTTGTCAAATACCCTGGGGTCCAGGACATCTTGCGGCAGGCAAGGAAAATCTCGGCCCATTTCAGAAGATCTTACACGGCCATGGCTCGCCTTGCTGACATTCAGCGGCGACACAATCTGCCGGTCAGACGTCTTATTTGCAATTGCCCGACGCAATGGAACTCAACCTTCTATATGCTTGATAGGCTGCTCCAGCAGAAACAGGCAGTTAATGTCTACCTGTATGAACTCTGCGGCAGAACAGGTTCTGGGGAGCTGTTTTTTTTTCACCACGCCAGTGGCTGCTCATGCGCAACGCATGCAGACTTCTGCAGCCATTTGATGAGAAAACCCCAAACTGGTCAGTCACAGCCATGGCGCCATACCTTATGCCTTCTTTATGGAGCGTGCATTGCGTTGTGTCATTGATCAAGCCGTGGAGGAGCAGGAGCGGGAAGATGAGGAAGTCGCAATGCTGGATGAATTCCCAGGGGGGGCTACTCTATCTGAGACAAGTCAACAACAGGAGTCTGAAGAGGAGTCAGAGGAGGATGGTGCCGGGGCGGATGAGGAGGAGCAAGAAGAGCATGCTTTAAACCTTTCTGGGATCCCTGTTGTTGTTCGTGGATGGGGAGAGGAGAACGAGTAGGACGACATTATCCTGGATGATGAGCAGGAGCCAGGTCACCACACCGCTTCCAGTTTAGTGCAAATGGGGGCCTTCATGCTCCAGTGTTTTAACAGAGACCCCCGTATAAAAAGCATAAGGGTCAAGGACCAGTACTGGGTGGCAACGTACTTAGACCCCCGGTACAAACACTAAATTGGCAGAAATGTTACCACCGTCACAAATGGCATTCAGAATGGAGCACTGGTGCACTGGTGCACTGGTGTCAGTGCACTCTATCATGGTGCTGGTGTCAGTGCTCTCTATCACGGTGCTGGTGTGGTGTCAGTGCTCTCTATCTTGGTGCTGGTGTGGTGTCAATGCTCTCTATCACGGTGCTGATGTCAGTGCTCTATATCACGGTGCTGGTGTCAGTGCTCTATATCACGGTGCTGGTGTCAGTGCACTCTATCACGGTGCTGGTGTCAGTGCACTCTATCACGGTGCTGGTCTCAGTGCTCTCTATCACGGTGCTGGTGTCAGTGCTCTATATCACAGTGCTGGTGTCAGTGCTCTATTTCTCGGTGCTGGTGTCAGTGCTCTATATCATGGTGCTGGTGTCAGTGCTCTATATCACGGTGCTGGTGTCAGTGCTCTATATCATGGTGCTGGTGTCAGTGCACTCTATCACGGTGCTGGTGTCAGTGCACTCTATCACGGTGCTGGTGTCAGTGCACTCTATCACGGTGCTGGTCTCAATGCATACTATCACGGTGCTGGTGTCAGTGCTCTATATGACGGTGCTGGTGTCAGTGTTCTATATCTCGGTGCTGGTGTCAGTGCTCTATATCACGGTGTTGGTGTCAGTGATCTATATCACGGTGCTGGTGTCAGTGCTCTATATCTCGGTGCTGGTGTCAATGCTCTATATCACGGTGCTGGTGTCAGTGCTCTATATCACAGTGCCGATATCAGTGCACTCTATCACGGTGCTGGTGTCAGTGCACTCTATCACGGTGCTGGTGTCAATGCTCTATATCACGGTGCTGGTGTCAGTGCACTCTATCACGGTGCTGGTGTCAGTGCTCTATATCACGTTGCTGGTGATCATCTCCTGCACCCTCTTCATAGCCTACCCTGACCTTTCCTCTCCTCCATTGCCTTCATGCGCTCCTGAGTCCTGAATTGTCAAAACTACACATATAAAAAAAGAATGCTTGTAGTTGTCAATCCCAGATTCACTTCATACATGTGTTATGTCAGTGGCCATGTGGTGGGACTATGTGTGCACAGCTAGTAAGTATGTTGTGGCTGGAAATATGACCTGTAGGTTTTTAAAGTTCGCCTGCCATTGAAGTCAACGGGGCCCGCCTTGAACTTTGCGGTTCGCGAAATTTCGGCCGCGTTCGTGGTTCGCGTACGCGAAACGTCTCGTCGGAAGTTCGTCCATCTCTACCTGTCAATGTACTGGACACATAGTCTCAACTTTGTCCACTGCAGTCTCCCTGTACCTAGAGGTGAGAAGTAAACAATTTATAAAAGGGAGAATAAAAGAAATATATATATATATATATATATATATATATAAAACAACAAATTCACAAAAGGTATGTATTGTTATTTTAGATATGTGACTATAATTATCAAATACCTTTGGACTAAAATGAACTTAACTGTCACTTTTTCGAAAACAAGTTTTCTTTTTATGGCATGTTCATTTTTTTTAATTGAACCTAACGTATAATAAATTGGCTTGAAAATGCTGAAGAATTGATTTTTCATAAAAAGATTTTGAACTTCTTGTCCTTGAATGATGTATTTACTTGCTGTTTAGGTTCAATGCATCATTTCCAATGGAAATACTGATTGTAATATTTCTCTCACTTTCTTTTCTCATTACTTTTTTGCTAATTGGATAAAGTTATATCTAGCTGTCACAACAACATGATATAAAAGTGATAAAGCAAAAAATGTTGAAGAGACCAGAGGGAGAAAGTTGCAGAGATAATAAAGATGAGTTTGTTTATACAAAAGATTGAGGAGGATTAGAAGGAGAGAAAGGAAGAAAGGGAGGGAGGAAGGAATAGAAAAGGAAAGCAAAGAAATCTAAAGGAAAGGAAGGGAGGGAGAGAGGAATCGGAGGAAGAGAGGGAATGAAAGAAAGAGAGAGAGAAAGAGAAAGGATGGGATGGGAAGAAGACGACAAAGAAGGGAGGAGAATAAGGAAGGAAATAAGAAAATAAGGGAGGAAAGAAAGAAGGAAAAGAGGGAGAGAGTAAGGAAGGAAGGGAGAGAGGAAGGAAGGAAAGAAGGGAGGGAGGAAGGAAGGAAGGAAGGAAGGAAGGAAGGAAGGAAGGAAGGAAGGAAGGAAGGAAGGAAGGAAGGAAGGAAGGAAGGAGTGATAGACTCACCCGAGACAGAGGCTTTTGGAGGGGACTGAATGCTAGCCCCTTGCCTACTAACTATAGGCCCTGGCATTTGAGGGAGATACAAGCATTTAGGAAGATGTTCTGTTATGTAATGCAAATTAATAAAAAGGCCATGATGGTCTCTGCCAGTGTGGGACTCATAGCAGATGCTGATGTCATCAGCAAGTCACCTGTCTGGGGCCCCCTGCCATAATGTGTTTATTGTAAGTAGGTCTGCTATTGTCTTAAGGAGTTCTGTGTTTATACTTATGATAATGTGTATTGTAGTTTGTGAGCTAGAAGACAAGTCTGACCTGAAAGGTCAAAACCTCTGATTCACCTAGGCTTGTTAAATGACTAGTTTATTATCTCATGTTAATTTATGTTTCTGATTACAGTTTGTATTGTTAGGGTAATATGATCAGAAGGGGGGAACCCCCTTATCAAGTGTATATCTGTGTGTACCTTTGTTCAAATAAACAGTTCAAGTTCCAGCTTTGCAGCCAAACGAGCCCTGCCTAGTTCTTGGTTGTAATATGCGGCTATAATATCTAGTATCTATATTCAGACTGGAGGAATCAGTATATGACAGAAGCACTCAAGCAGATTGTGGGACATTCTGTTACAGAAGGAAGGAAACCAGTACTTATTGCTGAGATTATACATTGAGAAAAAGAAAGAAAGAAAGAAAGAAAGAAAGAAAGAAAGAAAGAAAGAAAGAAAGAAAGAAAGAAAGAAAGAAAGAAAGAAAGAATGAAAGAAAGAAAGAAAGAAAGAAAATAAGGAAGAAAGGTAGGAAGGAAGGAAGAGGGAAAGGAAGAAAGGGAAAGGAAAGGAAAGAAAGGGAAAGGAAAAGGAAGGAAGGAAGGAAGGAAGGAAGGAAGGAAGGAAGGAAGGAAGGAAGGAAGGAAGACATGAAGGAAGAAAAAGAGAGAAATGAAGGGAAGGAAGGAAGAAAATTAAGAAGGATATAAAGGAAAGGAAATGAAAGGAAAAAAGTGAAAGGAAGAGTGTACCTCTTGTGTCATCAATGTGTTATTATGGGCTCCCCAAAGACTGTCCAAAGAGAAGAGAAGAAGAAAAGAGAAAGGCATTCTACTGGGAAAAGAGAAGCCAACTGTAGAAATAACTGCACAATATATGACAGGCATGTCTTAGATGGTGAGAACATGATAAAATGTAGACTTATAAATCCTCAACCTTTAGACCCCCTTTGCACAAGCTTTCTGTCTGTCTGTTTTTCATCCGTCAATAGACATGTCTGAACGGATGATGCCCACGTGAAAGGGGCCTTACTCACCCCTTTCATGACCAGGCCATTTTTTGCTTTTCAGCACTGCGCTATTTTATGCAACTCTGTACCCAAATGAAATGTATGTAATTTTTTTCCCCCACACACATAAGGCTTTTTTTTTTTTGGTGGTATTTGATCACCACTGGGTTTTTTAATTTATTTTTTCTTATATAAATGGAAAAAGACCAAACATTTTGTGAAAAAAAAAACAATATTACAATAGTAATAGCAGTGATTAGCGACCTATAGTGGGACTGTGATTGTGCGGCGGACAATCTGAAGCAAAACACAAACCAATGCAGCCACCGCATTTAAATTGATACTAAACATACACTGTTTAATTTACATTATCCCTTCTCTATCTGTATATGGATGATGGCATTATAAGACATCTAAGCACCGTCTTTCCTAATCAATGTACAGCTGTCACATGACCCAGATCTTTCCCAGCCTATCTGCAGGGAAACAAAATCAGGAAGAGCTTTTCTCTGCTGCTGGTCACATGTTCAAAATAAAAGTCTTTGGAATAGAGAGTAAAAATAAATATTAATAAATAAAAAAATGTCATACCAATATATATTTGAAATCAAATCTTTATTATATTTTGGCAATAATATGGTGTGGGATGACTTCTGCCAATCACAGGCAGTGTCACAACTGATCATCAGTGCAGCCCCAACAGTGCCCATCAGTGACACCAATCAATGCCCATCAGTGACAGTCAGTGCTGTCTTTCAGTGCCCATCAGTGCCTGTTCATCAATACTGCCCATTAGTGCTGCCCATCAGTGCCACCCATCAGTGCCTGCTCATAAATGCTGCCCATAAGTGCTGCCCATCAGAGCTGCCCATCGGTGCTGCCATCAGTGCCGTCTATCCATGCCGCCTATCAGTGCCCATCAGTTTCACTGATCAGTGCCCATAAGTGCCGCCTCATCAGTGCCCTTCAATGCCTCCTCATTATGCGCATCGGGACCCTTCGGGATAAGACCGCGTTATATTACATTTCCTCTCAACTCAACTCAATTCATCAGTGCCCATCGGTGCTACCTCACCAGTGCCAATCAGTGCCACCAATCAGTGCCCATCAGTGCTGCCACATCAGCGCACATCAGTGATGTAAAAAAATTACTTATTTACAAAATTTAAGAAAAATGATTTTACTTATTTTCAAAACTTTCTGTCTTTTTCTTAGCCCAAAAAATTTCCAGTGGTGATAAAATACCACCAAAAAAAGCTCTATTTGTGTAAAAAAATAGTGTAGTAGTGTAATTTGAGTATAATGTAGCCTGACCGTGCAATTGTCAGCAAAGTGACAGCACTGAAAATTTGGCCTGGGAAGGAAGGGGGTGAAATTGCCCGGTATTGACGTGGTTAAGGACTGGTAAGCTGCAATATATACTGTACAAGGGTTCTTTAAAAAGTCTCCACATTTTTGTTAACTCTATTAAATATAAAAAAGTGCGGAAATTTTTGAAGACCCCTCATAAAACAATTTTTAGTTCTTGTTTAGATCTCCTTTAACTCCCCTTTTCCATTCCCAATCCAGTCCATAATAACTCATCAATTGATTTGGCAATGCTAAAATGTATTTACTCCTACCAATAAAGCTTCATTGAATTTGAAAGAAAGAGAGAAAGAAAATGAAAAGAAGAGAGAGAAAGGGACAGGAAGAGCAATACAAAGAGAGAGATACAGAAAAAAACAAATCACTGACAACATTAAATACAATACGGAATTGTACATAAACTTTCAGTATATTTTATTGTAATATTTTTCCTATTAGACAGGAAAACTCCGACAGATCTTTAAACATCTTGTCATGTCCTAACACCTCCTCTACTACTGTCAATATTGTGAAACCGGAGGATGCCGCGAATGAGCGATTCTTATGGCGCCATTTGTTTGAGAAAACGAAATAAGAAAGCATTTTTCATACGTGAATCTGCATTACTTAGACACCAGCCTTGGACTGGGAGCTCTGCACAGGAAATAAATGACTTACAATAGGGCTGAAAATCCCGTCTAAGGATTTTATTAATCCGCTACATCAATATCTGCAGCGGGGATTGCTAAATCATGTTATCAAGTAAATTTTATCAGCCGCGCTTTCAAAATTATCAAATAATTTGACATCTCTACGGATGGTGAGATGTTGGGGTTGATATTCCGGTATTGTGAAATTGCGGAGTTAAATGCATGTTTTTTCCCAAGTAGCTAATTATGAGAAAACCAATCCTTCTCTTTAGCAATGCAAAGGCCTTTAATAGTTTCCAGGGTGTTAAATAGCACATGAAGATGCTCCAGTACAGGAGCATACTTTGAGTAGTTTAGTCCAAGTAATCATCACCATTACGCTGTGTGTCTAAAAATTTTCGGTGAATGGTCCTTATTAGGGAGGGGCGAACGGTTCGGCTCAAGCGTGGGTTTGGGCCAAACATTTACCTTTTTGGCTTTGCCCAATCAGGGCACTGTATAACAGTGGCAGGTGATTTTTTGGGGGGGGGGCAGAAAACCGACACCCACCCCCCCGAGTGGCACCCACCCCTCCGCCGTTTGCCAATCAGTCTGGCACTTACCCCATCGGTAGGTGGCAGGCAGCAGGAAGAGTAGTGCAGCAGCTCTGTGTAATCTCCTCCATGGCGGCTTCGAGCTCCTCCCCCCCTCCTCCGAGGCATCCAATAGGATGGCCTGTCCTTTCAGCCAATCGGTTGACCGGTGTCAAAACCGGCTTCCTGATTGGCCAGGAGGAAGGTCAGTGTTACAACATTGAATATTCACTCACTGTTGTAACACACCTGGGTGGGATCAGAGCGCACTCTCTTCGACCCGAGCCCACCCTATATTGAAGTCTATTAGAGCCTCTGGCTCTAATTGGTGGAGTGGGGTCAGGAAGCCTGCTGACAGCTGAACAATAAAAAAAGAACAAAGTCCGTACCTGGTCCTTCAGATCTGGTATGGATTTGGAGGGGAACCCCACACCAAAATAAAAAAAAAATGCCCCCCAGTGGCACTGACCCCTTCGGACCTTACATGCCCAGTGGTGTTGCCATCGGGTAACAAAGCCAGGTGGCCTGCCCCCAACCTATATAAGAAATGTCAGAGCAGGCATGCAAAGTGCAGAACAGGCATTCGGTGGGAGGCCTCTCAGGAGGCAGAGCAGTTTAATTTTTTTTATTTTTTGGGTCAGTGGGCGGCATACTTGATGATGGATTTACATTGAGGGACACTATTTTTAAAATTTTTAATACAGGATTTGTCAAAAAACATGTCTCTTGTGTTTATTACTTTTTACACTTTTTTGGTGAATGGATAGGGGTACTATGTACCCGATACTCATTCACATGGGGGGGTGGGATCTAGGGGCCCACAGAGCCCCCCCGCCCCAAAAGCACCCACTCCCCTATGAGGGCATGTGCCCCCACTTTCCTGACCTGCCAGCCTACATGCCTGAATAAGGGTCTGGTATGGATTTTGGAGGGGACCTCACGCCATTTTTTTTTCAATAGCCAGGTGCCGGCAATTGCAACCATGAGTCATTTTAAATGGGATTTACCACTTTGATTTGTCACTTTCCAGGCACATTAAGGGGACCCCCCAGGCACTATACAGTATTTAAAGGAATTTTTCATTTTTATTGTTGCACTTTAAACATAATTTAAATCACCGCTCCTGAAAAATGATTGTTTTTTATAAAAAAAAATAATTATTGATACATATCCCCCAGTGCAGAACCCAGACCCCTATACCCCTTTTATGGCCAACTACTTGCATATTAGTCTTCAAAATGGGCACTTTTCCTGTTTGGCTCCCATAGACTTCATTGGGGTTTGTCGTTCGGGTTAGAACATTTCCCCTGTTTGGGAGTTCTGCTGCGAACCAAACAGGGGAGTGTTTGGCCCATGCCTCTTCCTGATATCTCAATGGGAACATGGGCCAGGTGCGTGCATGTGCACATGTTTATCCAGAAATATGTTGAGAAGTGCCACCTAGCCTGGAGTACACGCGACCACCAGGATGAACTCATTGTGGGCAGCCACACGTAGTCAGTGTGAGAGGTAGGGTCACAGTGCAATAGAGCAACTGTGGAACAATAGTTTTTTTTTTCCCTATAGAGATAAGAGTTCAGTAGTTTTTACCGCAGAGTCTAGTAGTTTCCACTGCAGAGTTCAGAATTCAATGCTATGTACCACAGAGAGCAGTATCCTGTACCGCAGAGTTCTGAGTTCAGTATTTTGTACCACTGAGATCAGAGTTCACTAGTTTGTAACACAGTTGTACGGGACGGAAGCCATCAGCAGAAAATGTGCCTACAACTGGTTCAAACACTTTCGTGATGGGAAATAAACGACTGAGGACGAGCCACATTCGGGATGGCAGTCGACAAGCAGAACCCCAGACATGATCAAGCAAGTGCGACAAATGCTGGCATGAGATCAGCGTCTGACTCTATGATTGATGGCGAAGGAACTGGACATTAGCAAGGACACAGTGCGCACCATCATCCTCAAAGATGTGGGTAAGCAGGAGATCTGTTCCCGGTTTGTGCCACCCAAGCTGACAGACAAACAGAAAGCAAAACAGATGGAAACCTCTGAAGGTTTAATTACCATGTGTGACCAGGATCTATCCTTTCTGCGAACCATTGTCACAGGGGATGAGACCTGGTACTATCAGTTCGATCTGGAATTCTTGGCATACCTGTTACTCGATCATCCACCGTACTCCCCTGATCTGGTGCCTGCAGACTGCCTTCTGTTTCCCCGCCTGAAGAACATAATAAAAACGCATGTTTTGCGGATGTAGCGGCAATCCAAAAATGTGTGACAGCGGTTCTGCAATCGATTCCTAAAGAGGCCTTTGCTGGCAGTTTCCAGAAGCTTTATGAATGTTGCCAAAAGTGTATTGTGAAAGATTGCGATTATTTTGAAGGTCAATAAAGGTAACTGGTTTATGTCTTCTTTTTTGTTTATTTTCTGATACCATTCAAAAACTTTTAGACACACCTCGTATGCTGTGGTTGTCAGTAGTGTGTAACTCTCCTGTTCCTTGGCAGCTGCTGGTCTAATCCCAGCATCCCGATGTTGGCTGAGCTGAACTCTCCCCGTCTGACTGTCCACCTGCAGGGTGATTGGCGTAGACATTGGGTGGAGACCAAACTTGTTTTAAGCCTGCCAAGCCCTTAGTGAAATGCTTGTGAAAGTGTTTACAACACGTGCTTTCCCTGTTTGCCTGTCTTGTTCCTATGTCTTGACCTTACCTTTTCCTGATTCCCAACCTGCCCGCTAGTTTGGATACCCTTGTTATTGAACTCAGATTGAACTTTGGACTACTCACTGAACTCAGCCGGTCATTTGACAATGTATTTGATCCTGACTACTCTCTGAATGTTACCTGCCAAGAACCTGGATTGCCATTGGACCACTCTGCCTGTCTGTCAACCGCAAGTACCTGTTTGCTGTGCTTAACTTGCACCTGCCCCGGTGTGGTAGCCAGGCACTATAACATTGTGTATAAGACCTGGGAGCAACCTAATACCAGTATGCCTGCTTATCTTATGAGAAAGAGGGCTGCTATAGGTGGTGAACACAGAGTCAGCTATAGTGCCTGTCCATCAATTCTAGGGGTAGGTGTGGCAGTGGTGATATCCCTGCTATCAAATTAGGAATTTACAAAAATGATTTTGTATACAATATATATCCAAACATTTGTGGACACTTGGCCATCCCTCATAGATGAATTTGTTGGACATCCCATTTCCAAAACATAGACATTAATATAGAGTTGGCTGCTCTGTCATTAACTTAAGCATCCACACATGTTATATTATCCTGTCTTTAATTAATGCGCCCAGGATCTTTACTGAAAGTCAATTGGACACTAAAGCCCTGATGAAGGAGGTTTGTTTGGGCCCTGAAATGTGATGGCCTATTTCCTTTGAAACACATTTGTTTTACACTACTGTCTCTATTATATACAGTATATGTTTGTCAGGAACATTGTATGAGCCATCAATGTAAGCATGTATGAGCATGTGAATGCTCGCACGCACGTGTGGACATACGCGCACTGCTGCCAAGCAGGCTATTTAAACCTGGACTCTGCAAAAGCTCATTGCTGAATGGTCTTCAGTCCTGCTCCTGTGTTCTTGATCCTGATAATCGATCTGTGATTGACCCAGCTTCCACCTGACTTTGCTTTTCAAATTACCCTTGTCTGCTTTGTTCACTGTCTATCTCCTCTACCTGATCTCAGCCTGGATTACTGAATATGCTCCTGCTAAGTGAAATTGTACCTTCTACAGAGTTTGCAGCTCTAGAAGGGTCTTTCTCTTGCAGGCCAGTGCTTTGAGAGGTTGTAACCCCAGAAGAGACTTTCTTGCCCTGTTACAGGGGGTCCTTCAAAAAAGAACAGCGGGTATTTAAACTGGGTCCTCCTCTATGAACACTCCAGGTGTTGGCACCACTCCAGACTGAGTCCTCCTCTAGGGACACTCCAGGTGTTTACACCATTCCAAACTGAGTCCTCCTCTAGGGACACTCCAGGTGTTGTTACTACACCAGACTGAGTCCTCCTCTAGGGACACTCCAGGTGTTGGCACCACTCCAGACTAAGTGCTAATCTAGGGACATTCCAGGTGTTTACACCACTCCAAACTGAGTCCTCCACTAGGGACATTCCAGGTGTTGGCACTACTCCAGACTGAGTTCTCCTCTAGGGACACTCCAGGTGTTGAAAAAGGAGCCCCCTCCATGCACACAAACTCAAGGAGACAATATACCACAATAAGAGTAACCAGGGATTGGGAGCGTATAAGTAACTCCCCATCCCTGACTACTCCTATACTTATGATTAAGCCTGTCATGATGAAATAGAAAAAATGCAAGGACTAATCAAAATAAATGCTACTCTACATTTAAGGGAAAAAGTGAATGGCCTCACAATAGTTAACAACTGGAAGTGTTTGTATACTGTACCATCATCCGTAAATATATTGAATATAAACTTGGAGAACTGGTCCACAACCAGAACTACCAAAAGGAAAGAGGAGCTAGTGGACTATTACGGGACATGTTAAGACTATAGTAAATACACTTTATATTAGCCAATATGTAAAAATATACATCCATTTATTAATACAATAAAACCATTAAACAATAACAAGTTGGTACAGGTGGTGAAGTATTTCTACTAGTTTCGCTATATCTTAACTTCTTCAGGAAATACATACATCTGTAAAAGAGTATAGACATAAACAATAGTAGCAAAAAACAAAAACACAAGTTTTATTAGACAATATGAAAAACAGAGAACAAGGGGGAAAGGTTAATATACATCATACATCACAGGTTCTTACTCCACTCAATGCACCAACAAAGTGCATAGAACACCCAGGAGGGGCTCCCCCGGCGATTGGGGGACATGTTCAATAGACAGGCCGGTGTCTATATAAAAAAATTGTAACGTATATACTAGTCTTAGAACAGAGTAAAAAAAAAACTATGGGTCCCACCAGAATACTAAATGGCAGGATCAAAAACACCATAGCCAAACAAAACCACATATATAGACGATCTGTGTGTTGTGCAGAGCATGCTTGATTCTAAAGAGACCATTAGTTAAACCAAATATACTGAAAAAGCAGTGAAAATGATGTGTTGTGGTGAGGATAGCGGATAAAGAAACACATAAGAAAGAGAAAGGGGAGAAATAGACGAAGGAAATTTCAAATTACCCTTGTCTGCTTTGTTCACTGTCTATCTCCTCTACCTGATCTCAGCCTGGATTACTGAATAAGCTCCTGCCAAGTGAAATTGTACCTTCTACAGAGGTTGCAGCTCTAGAAGGGTCTTTCTCTCCCAGGCCAGTGCTTTGAGACGTCGTGACCCCAGAAGAGTCTTTCTTGCCCTGTTACAGGGGGTCCTTCAAAAATGAACAGCCCCTATTTAAACGGAGTCCTCCTCTAGGAACACTCCAGGTGTTGGCACCACTCCAGACTAAGTGCTCCTCTAGGGACACTCCAGGTGTTTACACCACTCCAGACTAAGTCCTCCACTAGGGACACTCCAGGTGTTTACACTACTCCAGACTGAGTCATCCCCTTGGGACACTCCAGGTGTTTACACCACTCCAGACTGAGTCCTCCACTAGGGACACTCCAGGTGTTTACACCACTCCAAACTGAGTCCTCCACTAGGAACACTCCAGGTGTTGGCACCACTCCAGACTAAGTGCTCCTCTAGGGACACTCCAGGTGTTTACACCACTCCAGACTGAGTCCTCCACTAGGGACATTCCAGGTGTTGGCACTACTCCAGACTGAGTCCTCCACTAGGGACATTCCAGGTGTTGGCACTACTCCAGACTGAGTTCTCCTCTAGGGACACTCCAGGTGTTTACACCACTCCAAACTGAGTCCTCCACTAGGGACATTCCAGGTGTTGGCACTGCTCCAGACTGAGTTCTCCTCTAGGGACACTCCAGGTGTTGACAAAGGAGCCCCCTCCATGCACACAAACTCAAGGAGACAATATAACACAATAAGAGTAACCAGGGATTGGGAGCGTATAAGTAACTCCCCATCCCTGACCACTCCTATACTTATGATTAAGCCTTTCATGATGAAATGGAAAAAAACGCAAGGACTAATTAAAATAAATGCTACTCTACATTTAAGGGAATAGTTGGAATAGCCTTTTACCATTATTTTTTTTAAACTTTTTTTTTCAATTTAATATAAAATATTAAAACATTTTAGAATGATTTTAGACGTGTGACGAATGGTCTTTTTTTTATTAGCTTGGAGGAGAATTCATGTCCTTTCAATGGTTGGCAATTGGCATAGAGATGTTCGGAGGGGAATATGTCACGTAGGTTGACCACTTAGGGCCTCACAATAAAAAATGATATGTGGCCATCATCAAGTCTCCCATGTTAGCAATTAAAATGGTATTCAGTTCAATGGATAATTCAAGTACCTGTACAAACATGCCTGAATAAGACGTAATAATTTTTTTTTTTTTTTCAAAGCTGATTATTTCACTGTTTTGCTATTAAATATCAGATATGTCAGAAGGAAGGAGTTATATTTTATAGTGAAAACAGAGAAACTTTTCCTTGTGACATTTTTTTTTTCTCCTACAGGAACAAGTCATTCTTTAGTTATATATTCTCTCTTGTCGCTGACGGATATATGTGAGCGAAGCTGTCATCTCTGTGTATTTTATATGTTGTATCACCTTTCCTGTAGTATGCCTGTGTTCCCTGTGAGCCCATGCCACAAGATAACTGGCTCCTGTGAGCGACAGTTCCTTCAGAATTTGCTGAGCGCTGAGCCATATCAGGAAAGGAGGCGATGAAAGACAGCATTGCATGTCTGTGTGTTTATTGTACCCAGAGCATACAAACACAACCTCCTTATACAGTGGGAGGCAAAACGACATGTACAAGAGGATAATGTTCTATAAGATTGTGTCACTTTCTTTTTCCTTCTCTCCTTCCTTTTTTTAATCTCTACATCTCTACTCTCCTCTCCCTTCATTCTCCTTCCTTTACTTTCCTTTTTTTACCATTCTTTCTTTTTTAATTTTTCCTTCTTTTTTTGCTTCTCTCTTTCCTTTTTTGCCTTTTGATTCCTTTCAGTTATTCTGTTTTTACTTTCCTTCTTTCTCTTATATTCGTTCCTTTAGCTTTCCTTCCATTTACATTTTTCTTTCTTTTTTATTATTATGATTATTATTATACAGGATTTTTATGGCGCCGACAGTTTGCGCACCACTTTACAACATTAGGACAGACAGTACAAATACAATACAATTCAATACAAGAGGATTCAGAGGGCTCTACTGGTTAGAGCAGTGATTCTCAACCAGAGTTCCGTAGAACCCTAGGGTTCCTCCAGAGGTTGCTAGGGGTTCCTTCAGCATTGGGCAATTTCTGCCTCTCAGATAAGTTCCAACTTACGTCATTGATCTTTTTAGCTATCTGTAAGGAGGTAATTCTTCCCAATGACCACAAGTGTAAGCCCTTGTACACACGGTCGGAGAATCCGTCGGAATGTGTCCTATCGGACCGTGTCGTCGGATAATCCGACTGTGTGTGGTATGCATCGGACTGATTCCATCCGAATATCCATCGGACCCAATTTTCCAACATGTTGGAAATATTTCCCGACCAACTGGGCCGATCGGACATACTCCGATCATGTGTAGAGAATTTTGATCGGACCAAGTGCCACGCATGCTCAGATCAAATTCCTACATCAAAGCTATTGGCTACTAGCCTGAATGTAGTCCCATCGTAACGAAATTACGTCATCACGTTCTGAAAGATCGGATTTTTCGCCAACTTTGTCCGACCGTGTGTATGCAACAGTTTCGGACAAGATCCAACGGACAAAATCCGACGGGCAAAATCCGACGGATTTGGTTGTGGAAATCTCCGACCGTGTGTACAGGGGCTAAGGGCCATTCTTTCCACTGACCATCACATTAATGTATGAAGAGTTGTAGATTTCTAATTTTTAGAAGGGGTTCCCCGAGACCAGAGAACTATTTCAAGGGCTTCTCTGTGTTGAAAAGGTTGAGAAAGGCTGGGTTAAAGCTTACAATCTAGGAAGAAGGGTCAAGTGATACAAAAGGGTAATAGCAGTGGGGGATGAGCTGATGAAGAAAATAGAAGAAGTGCAGTTGTTAGGTGGAGGGAGGATAGGCTTCTCCGAAGAGTAAAGTTTTCAGGGATTGCCAAAAGTGGATAGATTTGGAGACAGTCTGACAGATTGGGGTAGGGTATTCCAGAGGATGGGAGAGGCTCTGGAGAAGTCCTGGAGGCGAATATGGGAGGAGGTGATGAGGGAGCTAGAGAGCAGGAGGTCATGGGAGGAACGAAGAGGACGATTAGGTTGGTATTTTGAGACTAGGCTAGTGATGTAGCTGGGGGCAGAGTTGTGGATGGCTTTGTAACCTATTGTTAGTATTTTAACATCTATAAAAAGAATTTATGATAATCTCATTATCTCCAACAGTATTCTTTTTCTGGGCTACCCGATATTGGTGTAGAGCCATCCAGGGAATGCTGCTGGGAGCCTGCTTTGGAACTCTGGGTATCCGAGGGAGAGCTGCCTGTGAATACTGACGAGCAGCCGGCGGCGCCATCTTGGCTTTCGCTCTGGCCTTTAGGAGAAAAGAAGTCCTTCAATTTTTTCGGCTGCCCAGGGTTCTGCCGTTTGTGTGCCATCTCCGGGTGTTGGGTGACCCTTTAGCCCGATGTTATAGTCAGTGGATGAGCTCTATCTTGTCTCGGTGTGCCGCTGATCCCATCGCTGGAGCAGAGCTAATGCCTCTGACATCCACAGCTCAGCGCGGTAGCCACTCCCCTCCAGTATTATTTTTCTAATACCATCCTTTATAAGTTTGACACCAATCCTTTCGAAGGTTTAACGCGTTTCTTGGAATACAAGCCACTTCTTCAGGAGAGATGTTGAAGATATTTAAAAACAAATCTATAATAGTACAAAAAAACAAATCATTTGTTTCTACATTTCCACAATTATTGGCCACATCTTTATGCTGACCATAAGTACCTGAAATCCCATTGAGTCTGTTGAAATTACTTGGAGGCTCCAAATAAGAGGGATACAACATCAGGCAGACAAGGCAACTCCATATAACATACCAGGATCAACCTCTCCCTTCTTTCATTTATATACTGGCATCAGGAAGGACACTCTTTAGATCTATACTATGAAAGGGGGTAGAGATATTTATATCATTATAGGATAATAATAGGATAATATCCTTCAGTTTCCTATTCATTATTATAAATTGGGTGTTATACCCCTGATGTAAGATATATAGTATTAGTAATGTAAATACAAAAGGAGTTTAGTCCCTCAAAAACGTTACCCCATATTCACCTACTTGCCATAGAGTATCTTTACTAAGTAAGGACCAGATGGATCTCATTGATCAGATAAATATTTCCCTAAAAAAGCAACAACCAAAAGTTACCAAATATAAAAAGGGTAAAAAATGAGGTACGCATATTGTTCAAAATTGACATTAAAGGTTAACATTTTAAACACAACAACAACAAAAAAAACTCTTATACTTATGGTTTTGCACAGAGCAGCCCCAACCCTCCTCTTCTTGGGTCCCCCGGCGGTGCTCTGGGCTCTTTGCCACTGTTGAGTGCCCCCACAGCAAGATGCTTGCTATGGGGGCACTCGGGCATGCTCACTCCCGAGCCATGCTCTGTGTGTCCATAAGACACACAGAACGGGGGTTCTGCCTCTCCCCCCCTTCCTTCTCACTGGCTGTGAATGGCTCCTGCTACTGTCTCTCAGCCAATGAGGAGACAGAGTCCCGGGAGAGGAGCCACTCTTGTACGAATCGCTGGATCATGATCAGGTTTGGGCAGGTATTAGAGGGAGGCACATACTGAAGGTTTGCATGGAATGCATGAAGGTAAAAAAACCTTCAGCCTTTAGAACCACTTTAATATCATTATACCATAAGCCATAATGCCTCCTCTATATCACCATCTATCGTCCAGCTTCAATCCAGTTTGCTCTGTGTCCTTCCACAGGGAACCAGGATGTCAAATGGGGGAGCCCATCCACCCCTGTATTTATATCCCCCTGTATCAGTTGCTAATTTATGCCATCTGCAATGCCAAGAAGTGGAATGTGATCCAAGAAACACGTTTGGCCTTCAAAAAGATTGTTGAGTATAGTCAGAAATGGTTTGACGTATTTGAAAAATACGATAGTTGGAGATAATGAGATTATCATAAATAATTTTATCGTTTTTTTTTTATGTTATATATTTTGCAAAAAAGTGATGGGAATTTAAATTTTATGGTGTGACTTGGGCCTCAAAAATCCTTTTTTTGGTATCTACATTTAGCTGTTTGTCGGGAACTCATGGAAAACTGTGCACATTTTTCTCGACATGCACAGAGATGCTCTGCCCTTGTATGATTTTGGAAAAGGGTCAGTGACCTATGTTCTGCGTTTTTCATGCATAGGGCAGTCCATTGAAATGAAACGGGCTGAAATGAAATGGGCTGCCCTACATATACTCAGCGCACAGCAGCCCATGGAACATATGCAAAAAAGCGAATCCTCGCTCTGTCACACCTGCATGGTGTGAATGGAGCCTTATTGTTGTATGACCTCTTCAGAAGAACATCAAGCCATGCTCTCCACCTTCTTTATGCCGCAACTCCTCACTTTCCAAATAAAAGTTTAGAGCAAACAATTAAGGAAAAGAAAACGATGTGATGCATGTGCAAATCAATTTGTTCACAGCCTGCTTAATGGTTTACATGGATTTAATCCAGCAAAACAAAAATGTAACTCAAAAAGCTTCTAATTGAATTGCCCAACTGCCAGCCCAATAGTCATCAGTAGAGTGAAGATTAGATAATGCATATTTCGCTGTGGAAGGCAGAAGGTGTGGAGTTTGTAGCATCAGCGAGTGAGTAAGCAGCAATCGTGAAAAATTAGATAAGGAACAATTTCGTCCATGGACTAATGGATTTCAGCATTCTGTAAGAAAGACAAGAAGGCTAGTATGTATTTTAAAGGGTATCCCCATTGGAAAACCAAAACTATAGCTTGAATAGATGATATCAAGTAAGGCAACTTATTTAAATTATACTTATGTAGTGCTTAACCCCAAAAGGGGCCACTATTTTCCCGGGTTCTCTGTTCCCAGAGCTCATGACTCTGTAAGCAGCACCATGCTTTCCCAACACGCCCGGGCTGAAGACAGGATGTTTCTTGTGACATTATATACAGTATATGCATCAACCAGAGAAATGGAAATGGCAACAACCCCTCAAACAACTTTATAAAGTGGTAGTCAATTGCATATATTGTTGGTAATAAGCCAGTTGTCAAGAGGATTACCTCTAAGCCCTATACCAGGGATGGTCTTGCCTAAGGGACAATGTTTCAATAACAGTCTGCCAGTCTGTATTAAATCTTTTCACTGCTGGCCAGCACATTAGGGCCCAGATCCAAAGATAGGTCCCTCCTAACCTCGATATAGGCGCCTTCACTGTGTCCCAATCAAACAATACTGTTTCTCTTAAAGAGGAAGTAAACCCTGATGAGTTTACTTCCTCTTTCATTCCCTGCAAAGGCAAAGCATAATGGACTACTATGCATCGCATAGTAGCCCATTATGTGTCACTTACCTGACACAGGAGCCAGCGAAGTCACCGCTGTCCCCTGTAGTTCGGCGCATCCATCTTCTCGGTGGGTCTCGTAGCTCCGCCGCTGTCATTCGGCGAAGCCGCGATGATGTCACTCCCACGCATGCGTACAGGAGCCGAGACGCGCGGCATTGCTCGGCATCTTCGTCATCGAGGATGCCACGCTCAGTGTGCCTGCGCACCGCTGTCTACGGCGCAAATATCTCCTAAACCGTATAGGTTTTGGAGATATTTCTTGGACCTACAGGTAAGCCTTAATCTAGGCTTACCTGTAGGTCAAAGTGGTTTGTAAGGGTTTACAACCACTTTTTATAGGATGCAGTAGGGTTTGGCCAGTACCCTTTCACCAACTCCTGGGCTGACAGCTGTTCTGTACAGCAGCTCAGCAGTGTTCTCCCCAATGATCAGTCGCCAGGACCAGTCAGCAACAGTGGTGTTCTCCCTAATAATCAGATGGCAGCACCAGTCAGCAACAGTGATCAGACAGCAGCCTCAGTCAGCCACTGGTTCATTCACCCCAGCAATCAAGCAGTAGGGATGAGCCTGATGTTCCAACCGAACGAAAGTGTTCACCTGTTCGCTGAATAGTGAACAATTTGGAGTGTTCGGGGCAAATTCGAAAGCCACGGAACACCCTTTAAAAGTCTATGGGAGAAATCAAAAGTGCTAATTTTTAAGGCTTATATGCATGGTATTGTCATAAAAAGTGTTTGGGGACCCGGGTCCTGCCCCAGGGGACATGTACCAATGCAAAAAAAAGTTTTAAAAACTGACATTTTTTTGGGAGCAGGCAATGAATGTGAAATATTCCTTTAAATTTTGTACTTGGAGGGGAGTCTACAGTATGCCTGTAGAGAGAGCGCCCCCCCTTGAACCATACCAGGCCATATGCCCTCAACATGGGGAGGGTGCTTTGGGGTAGCTCCTCAAAGCACTGTGTCCCCATGTTGATGGGGACAAGGGCCTCATCCCCACAACCCTTGCCCGGTGGTTGTGGGGGTCAGTGGGTGGGGGGCTTATCAGAATATGGAAGCCCCCTTTAACAAGGGGACCCCCAGATCCCGACCTCCTCTCTGTGTGAAATGGTAATGGGGTACCCCTACCATTTAACAATAAATGTGTGAAAATGGTAAAAATTACATGACATGGCTTGGGACAAGTCCTTTATTAAAAAATAAAAAAAATAAAAATGTCCCACAAAGTCTTCGTCTTCTCTTGCTTAGCCGACGGATCGAAAAAGAAAATGCAACCGACCCGCCTCCTTGGGAGGCACCCGCTGCATGACGTGTCTTCATTTTGACAGTTCTTTTATAACTGAGGGTGGCGCCACACCATGATGCTCCCAGGTGACCCCTCCCCCCTTTGACACACGGGACTTCCCTATGGCTTCCCCGGGGCATCAGGGGGGACCATAGTAACAGTGGTGTTCTCATGTACCAAAAAATGTTCGCTACTCCTTTTCTCTGCATCTCGGCTGTGATGGCAAAATGTTCTGCTAACAGTATACAGTACAATCTGTCTTCCACAATGTTCTCACCAAGTGCAGAATACACAAACAAAGAAACCGTATAACTTATACAAAAAATGTATTTAAAGGTAACACAGACATTTAAAACCAATAACAGTGGCTATACCAAAAATGGCGCAGTACAGTTACACATCATAAAATATAGATGGATTGAAGTCTTTCAGCAATTGTGTCCCGACATGTTTCGCCCGTTGGTGCTTCCTCAGGGGATAGAGACAGACTGCTATCCAAATCATTAGCAGATGGACTAACTTAATGACCAGGCATGTGATCAAGTTGCAAGAAAGTCACATCAAAGTATTGTAGGACCCTTTTCATAGTTGCTGCAACTTTAGGCTACGTAAATGGGAACGCATGCCATTTAAATCCATAAGCTGTGACTTGTCATGCAAATGTGTCCAAAGCCTGAAGCTGGGGTCTCGCTTTAAAGTAGAATTCCACCCTAAGAATCCATTTAAACAGGGGAAACTATGGACTTCAAGTCACCCCAAGTAGCCCCTAGTCACCTCAAGTCGCACTACATGTGAAAATCAATGTAAGTCAATGAGAACCGTCTTAATGCAAACTCCTGAAGTCGCTCCGACTTCATAAGAGGTTCCTGTACTACTTCAATCCGACTTCTAGGCGACTGGTACCCATTGATTTCAATGGAAGTCGCCTCCAAGTCGGATCTCCATCTATATTGAAGCGACAGTGTCGCCTCTCTCACAGAATAATCAACTCTCGAGGGGGAACTCCACGCCAAATTTTAAATAAGAAAATGGCATGGGTTCCCCCTCCGGGAGCATACCAGATCCTTAGGTTTTTTTTTGGGGGGGGTCACCATAGTTGGGGTCATTTAAAGCCAGGTGTTACACTTCAAATCCTGGCTAATCTCACAAGATGTCTGTCCTGTAATGTGTAGTCATAAAATCCATGCATTTCCATCCTCTTTCATAAGCTAAATCCTCAGTGGACCAGCTTGAGGAAACTGGGGGAGGAAGCCAACACCTGATGACCTTCTATTCAATATAGTCCCATACATTTTTCTTCAGGAGAAAAGTAGTATGGCTGACACAATGAGCACTAGTCATGTTGGTGAGCAGCAATTTTTAATTACAAATGAATTAATTAATTACAAATAGTTCCAGATACTTGTTTTTTTTTCTACAGGAATGGAGCTGTATGATCTGATTTAATTAGGAGCCATTATGCTTTGTGCTGTGTTTTAACCTACCACATCATAATCTGAAGGTGTTATTTTTACACAAGCTATTTTTTTTCCATTAGCACCCCCCCCCCCCCCCCATAAGGGCCGCTGGATTTTGCTTATCCTCTTATTCTGCCCTGACCCTGGGAACTGCCCAGCCCTTCTGACACCCTAGGTTCTGACATGGTGTATACCCCTTTAAATGAACCACAGACGCAATGTAAACTGAATTCAGCAGACTTCTGTATTGACCAAGAAAACCGGTGGGTGCAAAATAAAAAAAGGTATTAGTCAGAAAAACCCATGGACAGCACACAAGACTGGTCAAGTTGGACACATAGTAAATAGATATGTACAGAAAACATCAGACAGTAATGAATAATAACACTTGAATATGCAAAAATTAGTAGACACTGAGTAATTGAATTGCATGGGCCAAAACAACTCAATGGTGGAGGGGGCCTGTGACTAGAGAAAGGCTGGCCTGCAGGGAACTCTATTCCTATGAAGGGAAAAAAGGGGCAAGTGGTATTTGGGCCAGCTCACACCCTACAGATGATGGGATAAGGGTAGTCCAAGTCTTCACCAGCATGCTGGAGCTCAAAGAGATTGAAAAGGGAGTTCCTCAGGGAGAAAATAAAAGGTTCAAACACTCAGCAAGTAAATAATGGGTATAGCAGATGTGGCAAGTTCCTCTGTATTCTAGGTTATGATGTCTGCATGCAGTGTCCAAGTGCTGTATGTTACTGGCAAGAAGGGGATTTGGTCATAAGCCCACTCACCAGATCTTGATGGTAGTCGGATCACACAGGAACGCTTCAGGGTCTATGCCCCAGCCAGAGCCAGGATGGATGCAGCATGGATGGTAACGTAGCAGTCCAGATTGGTGCCCGCAGCGTAGTCCACCGTTTACCAGCAGGAGGGACAGAGGATGCACAGATGTCACACAGCGATACAGACCCTCTCAGGCAGAGGCAGCGGTGCCTTTCAGGCCCCTGGTAGGCTGTGGTCCTAGCTGCCAGATGGTAGCTCTGATGCTCACTGATAGATCTCAGGGAGAAGAGAGTGGGGCTCCTTAATACAGGACTACAAGTCCTACTGTCTTTTGCTTCTTGGCTCAGAAATGTGATGCAAATAGTCTGAGGGCAGCACTAGAGGAAACCAGGAGCAGGCTGCAGCCATAATGCAATATCCATTGTATTCATACTATGGTAGCCTGCATCTGGCTACATTTTTTATTTTATGATGGCTTTGTAATATGGTCAGTGTAGATGTAAATCGTGTTTAACAGAGTTCTTCTTTAAAAATAATAGAATTATAATTTGCTACAATAAACACAAGGACATCATTTCATGAATCATGTCATTAACATTTCTATTTTTTTCTTTTTTTCTTTTTTTTTCACAGTGTAGAAGACATTTCTTTTTAGTTTATGCTGACTTTAAGTAATTATGTCGGTCCGTTCTTGGCGAGACACTTTTCACGTTCCACTTTAGTTAATTTGCTGAAATAATATGCAAGCAATTAAAGGCCAAAACAATCATAAATAAAAAGTGACAGATTCACAGAAGTCTAGAACAGAGAAAGACCAAATAACAAAGTCTGCAGACTGCGCTGCTAATTATCATTATTAAGCTTTTCTCATTACGTTGATTCACCAGTACTTTACATGTTCTGGGGAAATGACAGAGTGCTGTTGTCTCTTCAGAGCCGATAATAAGGACAGAAATGCTTGTTTATACCTAAAGAAAGATCCGGTGTTATCAACATGTAAGATTCTCAGCAATGAGTTCTGGTCATTTATTTTCTTTCTTTCTCTTTCTTTCTTTCTTTCTTTCTTTTTCTCAACATGTAATCTCAGCAATGAGTATTACTGGTAATTTTTATTCTTTCTTTCTTTCTTGCTCGCTCTCTCTCTCTCTCTCTCTTTATCTCGTTTTCTCTCTCTCTCTCTTTCTCTCTCTCTCTCTCTCTCTCTCTCTCTCTCTCTCTCTCTCTCTCTCTCTCTCTCTCTCTCTCTCTCTCTCTCTCTCTCCCTTTCTATTTCCTTCTTCTGGGGTTGACTTACTAAAACTGAAAAGTGCAAACTCTGGTGCATTTGTGCATGATAGCCAATCATCTTCTAATTTCAGCTTGTTCAGTTAAGCTTTGACAGAAAAAAAAAAAAAAAACTGGAAGCTTCTATGCACAGCTACACCAGATTTTGCACTCTCCGGTTTTAGTAAATCAACTCCTGTGTCACATAGTTACATAGTTACATAGTTAGTAAGGTTGAATAAAGACACCAGTCCATCCAGTTCAACCGGAGTGTCTACAATTGTCCCTATCCCTGTACATCACACACTCACATCAGTCACTACCCTCAAGGTGTCCTTTTATCTTGGATTAGAGAATGGTCTCTTTCTTTCTTTCTTTCTCTTTTTCTTTCTTTCTTTCTTTCTTTCTTTCTTTCTTTCTTTCTTTCTTTCTTTCTTTCTATCTTTCTTTCTTTTTATTTCTTTCTTTCTTTCTCTCTCTCTCTATCTATCTCTATCTTGCCTTCTTCTGTCCTCCTTCTATCTTGGACTACAGAACAATCTCTTTCTTTCTTTCTCTCTCTCTCAACAATATTCTCAGCAATGAGTTCTGGTAATTTCTATCTTTCTCTCTCTCTCTCTTTCTCTCTATCTCTCTCTTTCTTCCTTCTGTCCTTCTTTCATGGATTACAGAATGGTCTTTCTTCCTGTCTTTCGTTCTTTCTCTCTCGTTTCTCTCTTTCCTTCTCTCAATGGATAATATTCTCAGCAATGAGTTCTGGTCATTTTTATTCTTTCTTTCTTTCTTTTTCTCTCTCTCTTTCTCTTTCTCTATCGCTCTCTTTCCTTCTTCTGTCCTTCTTCTATCATGGATTACAGAACAGTCTTTCTTTCTTTCTTTTTTTCTTTTTTTCTTTCTTTCTTTCTTTCTCTCTCTCTCTATCTCTCTCTTTCCTCCTTCTGTCCTTCTTCTATCATGGATTACAAAATGGTCTTTCTTTCTGTCTTTCTTTCTCTCTCGCTTTCTCTCTTTTCCTCTCTCAATGGATAATATTCTCAGCAATGAGTTCTGGTCATTTTTATTCTTTCTTTCTTTCTCTCTCTTTCTCTATCTCTGTCTCTCTATTTCCTTCTTCCGTCCTTCTTCTATCTTGGATTACAGAATGGTCTCTCTCTCTCTCTCTCTCTCAACTTGTAATATTCTCAGCAATGAGTACTGGTAATTTTTCTTTCTTTTTTTCTTTCTTTCTTTTTTTCTTTCTTTCTTTTCTCTTTCTTTCTTTTCTCTTTCTTTCTTTCTTTCTTTCTTTCTTTCTTTCTTTCTTTCTTTCTTTCTTTCTTTCTTTCGTTCTTTCGTTCTTTCTTTCTTTCTTTCTTTCTTTCCCTCTCTCTCTTTCTTTCTCTTTCCTTCTTCTGTCCTTCTTTCCTCTGCAAATATACCTCAATGACTCCTTCTTTCATTTCTTCCTTCCTTCCTTCCTTCCTTCCTTCCTCCCTCCCTTCCTTCCTTTACTCCTTCCTTCCTCTGCAAATGTACCGTGTTATCTCTTGTCAAAGGTTTTTTTTTTTTTTTTTTTTTTTAAAGACATTTTATTGAATAATAAAAGGTGTACATACATTAAGTCAATGATAAGTACAAAGCATTACGAGAGAAAACAAAAAACATTGCAGAACAATACAGTGCTTGCAATGTAAGGGAACAAGCATGGTCTACCACATAACATAAAACTAGAACAGAAGCGTCTTTACACTGATGAACTGTGGTAAAAGGAGGGGCAATTCCATAAAGCATAAATTCAAATAACGTAGCCGTCAAGTAACGGTTGACATGTTGTTTGTAGTCACAGCACTATGTAACCAAAGGGCAGTGGATGGTGTTGGGTAAAGCCATCCTTGCCATTCGGTTAGATTCGTCCTAAAGTAAGCAATTTGTGAGATAAAGACATGCGAAGGGAGTTGTGTAGGTACAGTGTATAGTGATTTGCAGGAGGAGAAAAAAGAAAAAAGAGAAAGTGGACTAGGGATTAAGTCGTAAAGACTAAAAGTAAAAGGGGACTAGGTAAAGAGGAAGAACGAACTGACCTGGACCAGCCAGGCCTCATGTCTGTGTCAGACATATTCATCGGGTCAGGGATTCAGAGACAGTAATCTGGGGATGAACGGAAAAGTAACCAAGATGACCAAATGCAGGTAAAGGTAGAAGGGGTATCATTCGCCTGATGTATCAATTCCTCCATCTCGGCTGTTTTGTTTATGCGGTGGAACCACTCCGCTAATGAGGGAGGATTTTTTGTTTTCCATTTTGCAGGTATGCACATATTCGCGGCCATAATCATGTGCATGGGTAAAGAGCCAATGTAGGATTTTTTAGGATGGGCCGACACATGAAAGAGGAATTGATTAGGGGAGAACATCAATGGGCGAGTGGAGAATTTTTGGGTAATTTTGTGCACTTCTTGCCAAAAAGGTTTAATTAAGGGGCATGACCACCAAATATGTTCCAGGGTACCAGGGTGTGCTTGACACCTCCAACATTGAGGGGAGACGGATGGGTAGATGTGATGCAACTTGAGAGGTGTGTTGTACCATCTGGAGAGTAGTTTGAAGGCGTTTTCTTGCACACAAACATTTCGGGAACCCTTGTGTGCGACGCGGTATGCAAATTCCCATTCCTTGGGGGTGAGGCTCGATGGCAGGTCTCTATTCCAAGCTTTTGTGGACCAGTGATCTTGTGTAGGATGAGCTGGGAACAGTAGATTATACGAAAAGGAAATCAAGTGTCTCTGTGGTTCAATATGTGTGCATATATGTTCGAAAGGGGTTAAGGTGCGAGTTCCCTTTAGGGCGTATTGAGTTGAGGTCAGGAAATGTCGCATTTGATTATATGTCCAAAGAGATAGACCTCTGTTTAGCATATTATTAGATAATTCCGTGAAGGATAAGAAGCGCTTACGAGCATAGAAATCTTTGGCCAGGATCATGGGATGGGGCCATAGGCCTTGTAAGAAAGAGGGGTGCATGCCAGGTGTAAAGGCCGGGTTGAGTTTCAAAGGCGTTAACGGTCCAATGACCGAGGATAACTGGAATTTATTGCAGGCGTATCGAAAAGCAGAAAGTGATGTGGCGATCAACGGGTGGGAAGAATAAGTGCGAGGAACATGAGTGGGAAGTAGCCACGGGGTTTGGGCTACCGGAATAAGATCTAGGGATGATTCAAGTTGGACCCAATCTTTAGTTTTTAGGTGGACGTTCCAGTCTATTATTCTGGTGAGGTGGCACGCTAGATAATATTTGTGTATGTCTGGTAAACCTATACCTCCCTGTGTCTTTGGTGTTGTGAGTCTAAGATGACTCAGTCTAGGCCTCTTGGCCCCCCAGATAAACGTTGAGCAAAGTTTTCGAAAGGAAGCAAAAAATGATTGAGGGAGTGAAATAGGTATAGTTTGGAGTAAATAAAGGATTTGTGGTAAAATATTCATTTTAATGATAGCTGCTCTACCAAACCAAGAGAATAGGCCTTTGGACCATTTCTGGAGATCGGCAGATACTGTTTGTAGTAGCGGTTGGAAGTTGAGTGAATACAAGTTAGCTAGGGATGTAGGGAGTTGTATTCCTAAGTAAGGTATACTGGAGGGGTTCCATTTGAAGGGGAAATTCACTTGGCATTGGGAGCATTGGTTTTCAGTCAGGGAGATGTTTAAAGCAAGGGATTTGTTAAAGTTAATCTTTAAGTTGGAAATTGTGTGAAATTGATCAAGGATCTTAAGTAAGTTAGGTATTGATGTTAAGGGTTCCATCAGAGACAGAAGGACATCATCCGCGAAAGCGGCGACCTTAAACGTTCTCCCTTTCACATCAACACCTTTAATATCTGGGTGAGCTCTTATTAGTCTTAGTAATGGTTCGAGGGTAAGGATGAATATGATCGGGGATAATGGACACCCTTGGCGGGTGCCATTGGAGATCTGGAAGGCATTCGACAGGTGGCCGTTGACTTTCATCCTCGCCGTGGGGCCTGAGTATAGCGTATTAATAAAATGAAGCATTCTATGTGGCAGGCCAATGGCTTGCAATGTAGCTGTCATATAATCCCAGGCCACCCTGTCGAATGCCTTCTCTGCATCTAAGGAAAGAAAGAAACCCTTTTGGTTGTGGGACGATAGCCAGTGGTGAATATTGAGCGCTTTGATAGTGTTATCCCGCGCCTCCCTGCCAGGTATGAAGCCTACCTGGTCAGGGTGGACGAGGTCGGGGAGAAGGGGCAGGAGCCTGTTTGCTAGAATTTTGGCGAACCATTTAAGGTCTACATTTAGGAGGGAAATAGGTCTGTAATTGGTTACTTGTGTGTCATCTTTATTTGGCTTTGGAATTACTGTTATATGGGCAGTTAGCAGGTCGCGCGGGGGGGGGGGGGGGGGGGGACCGGGTGAGTCACATTTGTTAAATGAAGCTAAGAAGTGGGGTATTAGAATTTGTTCGTAAGTTTTATAATAGCCGACTGTCAAGCCATCTGGGCCCGGGCTCTTGCCTGCGTGCATGGAGGCAAGCGCTCGAGTGGCTTCTTCCTGAGATAGTGGCACGTCCAGTGTATTGTATGCGGATGGGGAAATAGGGGCTGGGCAGTGTGCGTCCAAAAATTCAGCTAACAGTGTTTCCCTCTGCTGGGTAGGGTTGATATGTGTCGTGTTGGTTGAGGGTAAATTATATAGTTTTGAATAGTACGTAAAAAATTGATCTGCAATGTCGGGAGTGGAGGTCAATTTTTTACCTGTTGGAGCCGAGATGCTGTGAATGGTCTGCAGTGCTTTCTTAGAGTGGAGTGCCCTTGCCAATATTTTTCCAGACTTATTTCCATATTCGTAAAATGTTTTACGAGAGAGTATAAATTTGCGTTTGATCTGTTTTCCTAATAAATCAAGCATGTCTTTTCTCGCTTGAGTAAGGGCCGCGAGGAGTTCAGTGGTGGTTTTAAAATTGTGTGCACGTTCTAGGTTCCTGATTTTGGAAGCCAGATCGTTGAACAGGGCTTTATGTGTTTTCCTTTTTCTAGCAGCTGCTCCTATGAATACCCCCCGAATTACGCACTTATGAGCTTCCCAGTTAATGAGTGGGGATGTGTCGTCAGTTTTTTTATCAAGGAAGTAGTGTTTTAAAGCTTGCTCCACTTCAGATGCTATGATTGGATCCGTCAAAAGAGACGGATCAAGTCTCCAAGAATGTGCACGCGGACTTAATGCAGGAATGGAAATCAGGATAGATACTGGATTGTGATATGATAGGAACATTGGGTCAATGGATGCCTGTGTGAGGGAGGGTAGGGCTTCTTGGGAGATGAAGAGGAAATCGATTCTGGAGTGTTTTCCGTGTGGTGCCGAATAGAAAGTAAAATCTTTCGTGTCTGGGTATAGGGTACGCCAGGCGTCATGTAGTAGCAGGGATTGTAGTTGAGTTTTGATCGAGCGCAGGGCCGCGTAGGTGAGGGAAGACGCCCCGTTAGAGGTATCGAGGATGGGGTGTAATGGGACAATGAAGTCCCCTCCGAGGATGAGAGTGCCTTCTTGGAATGGGGACAGTTTAGTGATGACATCTTTGAAGAACTGTACTTGGTGCGTGTTGGGAGCATAGATGTTTGCTAGTGTGATGGTCTTGTTTCTGAGGGAGCCTTTTAAGAATAGAAACCTGCCATCATCATCCACCATGGTGTCCGTAATCTGGAGGGGACAGTGGCGTGATAGTAAGATGGCAACCCCTTTTGTTTTAGCTGAGGCGGTGGTGGAGTGGTAGACTGTAGGGTAGTAAGTATTTCGGAGTTTCGGTATATTTGATGTGCGGAAATGGGTTTCTTGCAGAAACAGAATGTCAGTCTTCTGTTTTTGCATAGCAGATAAAAGTTTTGATCTTTTTTCTGGGATATTTAATCTTTTAGCATTTAGTGAGGTAATTTTCAAATGCTCAATATTGGTTACTTTATCCGTGGAAGGCATGACCGCTTAGTAAATAAGAGAGAGAAAAGAAAAAAGGAACCACAAAACAATATTTTAGCACAGGTATGTCTGGAGGGTAGAGTATGTAAGCAGGAGGTGGTGGGGAGATGATAAAGTTGATAAGGAAACAGAGTTTTAAGACATGGTAGGTGGGTAATCCGGCCACAGGTAAGAACCCGCTCACCTGTGTGAATGGGAGGAGTGGAGAGAAGAACCGGAAAACGTTAGGGGCCTGTAGGCTGCCACCCGTGTACGAAACACAGGAGAATCCTACAAACCACTGAGAGGGGAGAGGTTGTCGGTCGTCAAGGATTTGGAAGGTAGCTTCCTTCACACCAACAGCTCAATATATAAAGAGAGGAGAGAGTCATAGATGTCAACACATAGAAAAAACACGTCTTAAAATGATGGGTGAGTATATGCTCTTATGTTTCCAGGTAGGGGGGCCCGTTGTGTTGAAGAACGTGAGTACTTTCCGTTTAAATGCAAAATGACTAAATAGAAGGAGGTCATTTAAAACAACATTGTCGGAGATACGGTATGTTTACTTGAGAACTCATAAACTCTAACAGTTAAACTTGGAAACATTAAGCAAAAAAAAAAAAGCCGGTAGAATATTCCGGCGTAAGTGTTGTAAATAAGAGCCTGCTTTGGCGTAACCAAGAGGGCGAGGGGATGGCGATGCCGGCGCATCGTCCAAGAAGGCGAGACCCATACCCGGGAGGGAACGCGCGCGAGTGGAAACTGCAATGGCTAAAGAGCGTGTCCTCCCGGATAGCAGGCAACCCGTGTCATACTTCAGGGTTGTGCAGAAATGTTCCCGGCCAAGGCGACAGATCGCCCCCCCCACGCCCTCGGTGCTCAATACAATAATTACAACGACAGTACTGATTAAAAGATCAATCTTATATGGAAATAAGATAATAAAGAAAAGAAAAAACAATATAAAACATAACATAATAATCCTGTAGCCGAGGACCTACTTATGAGATTGGGTTATACCAGTGTTAACCTTCAGAAGCGGGAGCCTCTGCAATTAGCCAGAAACCGTTTAGAGAGGAGGTTCAGGGAGAGTAACATTTTGGTATGACAATCGAGAGACCCTGCGGGAGAAAGGTGAAGGATCAGTCCGCTATGAGTTTAGTTCATACGTAATAATAGGCACGGCATAGCTGGAGGGGAGGGAGAGTATGGAAGTTAAGATGCAGGAGAGGGGGGGGTAAACAGTTAGATGAGGTTGCGCAGTTGGGGACTCAGTCATTTCCATAGGCCTTGAGAGGAGTAGGGAGCCGTGAAGTGCGAGACGTACCTGAGACAGGGTCATATAAGGCAAGGGGGGTCAAACCATGCGAGCTGAAAAGGCACTGGTATAAAGAAGTTGGAGTTTGTTGCTGTTGTAGGTATCTTCAGTGATCTACTTTCCGACATCTTGGAGATGAAGCGGGCGTATTGTAGAGCTGCGATCGTGGTGTCCTAAGCGTCGGCTGGGTACTTAAAAGAAGAACGGACAAACTGGTCGTGTGTCCTTATCAACGGTCGCGGCGAGCTCTACGGGAGTTCGGTGCAGCGGTGGGGCTGCGCAGCTGCTGTTGAGGATAGGACTCCAAAAGCGAACGACGAGGAGATGGAGAGCGTTGTCTCCTGTATGGAGAAGGCAGGGTTTCCATCTGGTCTTCTATTCTCTGATCCGAGCGGGGAGAGAGGCCTTTGAATTCCGCGTACCAGTCGGGGAGAGAGACCAGTGGGATATCCAATGTGCGGCAGAATGCTGTCAGATCTTCTGGGACTCTTAGGATGGCCGACCTGCCCTGGTAGGTGGCTGTGAGCCCAAACGGAAAGCGCCAACGATAAGGGATATCATAATTTCTTAGCACCTCTAATAAAGGGCGTAGATCTCTTCTGTTGCGTAGCGTTATAGCTGTTGTCAAAGGTTTTTTATTGATTATACAGGTAATAACAGGCATGTCAATAACATACAGAAGAAATGAGGTAATACCTTAATGAAATAATGAAGCTCATCAATATGCAAATTTGTGTATGTAAAAGGAAGGCATGTAATATCTCAAAATCAGTTCATAATTATAACTAAATACAACCTTTGGGTCTGGTGTAGAGTTGTGTAGCAATATATTCAATGTTGTAGTGTTTAACCAGATCCATTGGACCTGTTATGATAATATTGGAGGAGCAGGTTGTATATAGTAAGATAATGAGTTGAGAAAACAAAATAAAGTACAGAATAATGAGGGGGAATGAGGGGTAGAGAGACGAGAGAAGTCCACAGAGTCAGCCCAGATACCAGCGCATGTTACGGTATGATTATATGGATAGTCAAATATCCATATATTCAAACATTTAAACTCCCCAAAAAATTCATAAATAGATGTCTAAACATCCAAATATTTACATCAGTTACCATGGCAGAAGGACAGATTCATCAAATGTTGGTGGAAGGTGGTATTTTATCCAGGGCTATCATGTTTTTTTTGAATTTGGAGAGTTGATCTCGTTCAATCGCCACCATTTTGGCATGACACATGGACACATTCAGTCTATGTTGTGTCTCAGCCATCACCAAAGCAGGGGGATTTCCATGCCTTTGCAATTGTTTGTTTTGCAGGCGTAAGGAGTTGAACAAAGAGTTTGAATTGAATATGGGTTGAACATTCTGGTTTTAGATTAAGTAGTGCACTGGTCGGATCTGGCTGTATCTTTAGTTCAAACATTCAAATATTTCTTCCCAATAAATTTGGTCTATCGGACAGGTCCACCAAATATGTGGGTGCAGAGCAGCCACAAAAGCAATGAGCTGAATGAGTAGGAGTGAATTTGGCCGCTCTAGAAGGCACAAGATACCAACGGGTTAAATTAGCTTCCTCCACCAGGATGTTAGGGGAAGATGATTTAGTTACACACCAGATCCCAGATCTGCTATATCTAAGGTTTACCTCAGGCCCTCCTCCCATTTCCAGGCGTAGGATGGTTTGTCTAGGTCGGGATTAAATAAAATTTGGATGTAGAGTGATGGAATCAATCCTCTAGCGTTTTTCAATTCAGAATGTGGTAAATTATAAATCTCACAGAGAGTTGGGAAGGGAGTCATAAGATTATGTAGTCTAAGGATATCTAAGGAGGTCCAAATTTTGAACGATTTGGGAGAGACCCATGCCGGGTAAAAAGAAGGGTTGTTAAGGAAAGATAGGAGGGGGTTGTGTGAAGACTGTAAGTGATGTTTAAATTTGAGTTTATCCCATAGGGATATATAATGTTTAGTGATGGGGTTACAGAAACCTATGCGGTCTTTGGGATGAAGCCATAATAAATTTGAGATTGATAGTGGGTTGCATTCTGATGCTTCTATGATCACCCATAAAGGGATTTCCTGTGTTGTGTGGTACGTGGAAAGACTGGCAATATGAGCAGGTTTATAATAGATTGCAAAATTGGGGAAACCTAGGCCTCCACTTGTTTTAGGGAGATGCAATTTATGTAAGGGTATATACGTGGTTTGGAACCCCAAACAAATGTTGTTGACCTTTTCTGCACTAGTCTTAAGTAGTAGGAAGGAATTGGGTTTGGTAAGACTCTAAACAGGTACAATATTTTTGGCAGAATTGTAATTTTTGTTGCATTAATCTTGCCTATCCATGATAATGTAAGATGAGCCCATTGTTTCAGTAGATTTGGAATCTGTTTCATGATTGGGGGATAGTTGGCTGAAAAGAAGTCCGCAATAGAGGCTGTCAAAATCATTTCCGAGATAAGGAATTAATTTCTCAGCCCAAGTAAAGGGAAGCGCAACTTTTGCTAATCTAGTTCCAACTTGGAAAGGGAAATATTAAGAGCCAAACATTTCTTGGGATTGATTGGGAGGCCAGAAAAGGCCACAGACCTGCTGAGAATGGGCAGGAGGTTAGCGCCTGAGACTTGTGGAGATGATAAGAACAGCAAGATGTCATCTGCAAACAGACAAATCGTGTGCTTATTGTCAGGGCTGTACTTATCCCTTCCTTTTCTGAGTTGGCTGCTCAGCTATCGGCTAATTGCCAGCTTCCATTTCTCTCCACAGTTACCCAGCTGTTGTTGATTCTGCTCGTCGGTCCTGCCTACTTAAAGTCGTCCAGCTCACTTGATCTCTGCTTTCGCCTTTGTCAACAACACAGAGACTTTTCTCCTGCGTTCCTGTTGAAGACTTGATCGGCTGACATTCCTTCTGGCTCTTGATCTTGCTTGCTGTACTACTATGTTTATCCTTGGCTCTCTAACATTTGCTTGGCTAACTACCCGATCCAGTTACTGAACTGAGGCTTGTTTTGACTATGCTTACTCTGTTTACCTTATTATTATTATTATTATTATTATTAATAAACAAGTGTGATTTAATTATACTTCTGTCTTGGGCTGATTCATGGTTCCTGATACTTATATCCCCCTGTCTCTATACCAGTTGGGTCTATTCTGATTTGTTGGGCTAAGGGTTTTATTAGGAGGGCGAACAACAAGGGGGAGAGTGGGCATCCTTGACACGTACCCGTTTCTATATTAAAAGAGTTGGATTTATAACCTGCATATTTTATGTATGCTCTAGGATTATCATATAGTGCTGAGATCCATTTCATAAAGTGTGGGACAAAATCCCAATTTTGTAAAGTGCCATGTAAGTAGGGCCAGGATACAAAATCATAGGCCTTCTTAATATCAAGGGAGAAAAAGCAAGAGGGGATATGTTTTAGGGGAACAAGTTTTATCGATATGTGCTAGAAGGACTGCCCGACGTACATTGTCACCAGCTTGGTGAGTCGGCATGAAGCCTACCTGGTCCCTATGAACCAGACTGCCTATGATTCTGTTAAGGCGCTTTTTGCTAAGATTTTTGCCAGGATTTTAATATCTAAGTTTAAAAGGGAAATAGGGCGATAATTTGTACAAGAAGTGTCATCAGCGAGGGGCTTGGGGATCATACAAATAGTTGCCGTTAGTGATTCTTGCCTAAAGGAGTGTCCATCCATCCAGTAGTACATTAAAAGCTTTGGCTAAGATGGGAAAGAGAATTTCTGTAAATGATCGATAATATAAGGCTGAATATCCATCAGGACCTGGTCTTTTATTCATTTTTAGTTTTTTAATAGTGATAGCTATGTCTTCTGCCGTATTGAGTTCCTCAAGTAGACTTTTTTTGGCATGGGATAATTCTGGCAGGTTAATATTAACCACTTCCCACCCGGCCAATGCACATATACGGCCGGGTGGGAGCTGTCTACTTCTGATAGGACGTTCAGGAACGTCCATCAGAAGGAGTGGGACCGCGCGCGCGCGTGCCCGCGCAGCGGCGCAATCCCAATGCGCCCGTGTCATCCAGACACGGCGCATCTCAGATCGGCAGGAGGGCTCTGTGATTGGCCCTCCTGATCACATGACGGCCGTGTCCAATCACGGCCGTCATGTGATGTAAACAAACAGCCGGTTGCTAGGCAATCGGCTCCTCCTCTCCTCACACAGAATTCATCGCTGAGGAGAGGAGAGCAGATCGCTGCAGCCGGCTGATGATCAGTGAGTATGAGCTGTTTTTTACAGCTTTTTACTCACTGATCACCAGTCTAGTGTAAACACAAATCACCACACAGTGTAAACGCACCACACAGTATAAACACAATGTCCCCACACATGTCCCCAAAACATACATGTCCCCACACATGTCCCCAAAACATACATGTCCCCAAATAATAAAAACACATGTCCCTAATAATAAAACATGTCCCCCACATATGTCCCACTAAAATCACATGTCCCAATGATTATCTGCACACATATGTACGTGATCACCTGCACACTTATGTACATGATCATTTGCGTACATATGTCCGTGATCACACAAACCAATTATTATACACTTAACGGAATTTTTTTTTACCAAAAACATGTAGCAGAATACATTTTGGCTTAAATTTATGACAAACTTTGATTTTATTGGATTTCTTTTAAAATAGAAAAAAGAAAATATTGTTTTTTTTTTCCAAATTTCCGCTTTTTTTGCGCTTATATTGCAAAAAATAAAAAATGGAGTCGTGAATAAATACCACCAAAATAAAGCTCTATTTGTGCGAACAAAATGATAAAAATGTCATTTGGGTACAGTGTAGCATGACCGCGCAATTGTCACTGAAAGCGCTAGAGCGATGAAAGCTGAAAATTGGGCTGGGAAGGAAGGGGGCGAAAGTGCCCTGTATTGTAGGGGTTAAAAAAGAATGTGTCGGCTTCTGTAGAGTTAAATTTGTTCATTGCCACATACAAAGAAGCTAGATGGGAGTGAAATTTGTGAACAGTTTTAATAGGGTTGCTAGTGTATACATCTTTGGATATTTTCAAACAAACTGGTTTGAATGGTTTGTTGAATGAATTGAGAGCACGTGCCAGGTATGTACCTGATTTATTAGATTTCATACAAAAGGTATGTCTAGAGCGTCTGAAGGATTTATCAACAGATTCTGTGAGAAACAGATCATATGCCAGGCGGGCTTTATCTAATTGAGTTTTTCGTTACTGAGCAGGGGTTATCTTGAAAGGATGTGAAAGCGGTGTTGAATTCAGATTCCAGCTTTCGAGCAAGAATTTTGTGTTCACACTTAAATAAAGCAAATTGTCTCTGAAATACACCATGCAACACAGGCTTATGAGCTTCCCGGAGCGTTAATGAAGTTATATCTGGGCTGATATTATGTGATAAATATTCTTTTAAAGCTTGTTCAATAACTAGACTGTGGGTTTGGGTGTTTAAGCATAAAAGCTGGTAGATGCCAATTTGGATCATGGGCTTTAGGGATAGTGGAGGCGATGGTAGTGAATACTGCATTGTGGTCAGACCATGGTATAAGGATTATGTCAGCTGTATTTCTGGTAGCATACCAATAGTCAAAAATATATGGTCAGTTGAAGTAAATGTTTGAGGAGGGTGAAAATAATAGGTGTATCTTCTTTTTGTCAGTTTGCTTTCTCTCCAGGAGTCAACTAAATTATTTATTTTTTTTATCTTTTTTTTTTTTTTTTTTTTGTGCATCAGAGATCAGCCAGAAGATTATACTGATTACAGTGGCGGCCGTGGCCCGGGTGCCCAATATTAATAACCAGTTTATTATCACCACTTGTGTGAGGGTATCTAGGCTGCTGAACCATCATCTGCATTTTTCTCTCTCCCTTTTTATTTTTTATTTTTTTATTTTTTTCCCCTTTTTTTTCCCCCTTATTTTCATTTAATACTTAGATTCTTTTTATTTATTTTACTTCATGCGGGGAGAATAAGAATATAAATTACATAAAATAAAAACAAATTATATACAGAACAGTATCAAAGATATTTCTTTTGTTGGGGTGTTTTAGCGTTTTCTGTTTTCATTCACCCAGCATTTTATCACTCCCTCCTCCCTTCCCTCCCCCCCCCCCAACCCTACCCTCCCTCCCTCAAGGTTGAACACCAACTCCTAGATTTTACCCTCTATAGATTTTTTATTACCCTATTCTTTATCCATTTTTTTATTAATCAGGTGGGTACCCTATTTCATTCAACCATGGTCTCCATATTTTCTCAAACCTTCTGAGGTTTCCCCTGCGTATATATACAGTTTTCTCTTTCCAAATTAAATCATTAATAACTTGGGTCCATTCACTCAGAAGAGGCGCTCTATCAGACTGCCATTTCTGCGCGATCAGTTTCCGCGCTTGAAATAAACACCGTATAACTGCCAGCGTGGTGTTTTTTGGTTCCCCCGCTATTTTCCTATATCCCAAGATACAAGTCTTGGGGTCTCGGTCCAGCTTGGTCCCAAAAGTTTTATTTATAATTTCTACTATTCCTTCCCAATATCGAAAAAGCTTTGGGCACCTCCACATCATGTGTATAAGATCCCCATGACCTCGGCATCTAGGGCAGTCGGCGTCCGTCCTTCTTCCAAATAGTAACAGCCTCTTAGGAGTGAAATAGGCCCTATATAATAACATTAAGTGTGATACTTTCTGTGACGGGGAGACCGATACCCATGGTCCTAGTTCCACTATTCTCTTTCACTGTTCCTCTGTAATTTCACCTATATCCTCCTCCCACTTCTTCTTTTGTTTAACTAAGCCTGATTCTATTTCAGTAGTCTTACATATTAATTCATAAAGGGCAGATATAGCTCCCTGGGGTTTATCTATTTTCATTATCTCCTGGGGAAGAGATATCTTATCCCATTCCGGTATCTGTGGGCCAAACTGCGCTGTCAATGCGTGCCGAAGCTGCAAATATCGGTAAAATGTTTTTTGCGGTACGTCGAATTCTCTTTTTAAGTCTATAAATGTTTTTACAGTACTACCATCATACATTTGACTTAGCCTAATTATACCCTTCTTTTCCCAGGTGCTGATTTTCCCAATTGACCGTACTTCTTGCAAATTCATATTGTCCCATAATGGGGTGTATTCTGTCCATCCATTACCCCCCAGCATCTTTTTTACCGTTCTCCATACTTTGCTTACCATATTTGTTATGGAATCCTTACGATGAAAAGAGCTTGCCTCCAGTACCTCCACCATGGTTTTATGTGGGGCTCTTATCAGCATTACTCTGCCATTTGGGTTAACCTCCCCCTCCTGATCACAACCCACCAAATGTTGCAGCTGAGCTGCTAAATAATAATTCCTGGGACTGGGTACCGCTAGACCCCCCCTATCTGTTGGCTGCTGTAATGCCTGGAGTCGAATCCTCGCCTGTCCGCCCTTCCAGATTAACTTCCGGAAGAGGGTCTCAAGTTTTTTAAACCACTTCTTCCCTATCCACACTGGAGCGTTGTGCAGGACATATAGCAATTGTGGCAGCCATATCATCTTTATCAAGCTACATCTGCCCGCTACTGACAGTGGGAGTCGACTCCAGGCATCACAGCTTCGCTTAAATTTACCCATTAATGGGACCAAGTTTTTATCAGCATACTGCTCTAGATCTGCTGTTAAGTATATACCGAGGTATTTCATTACCTCTACCACCTCCAACCGCGGTATCCCCATTGCAATTCCCACGCCTGGATTATCTAATTGAAGCAGTTCTGACTTTCCCCAATTTATTATTAGGCCCGAAAAACCTCCAAAATTTTCCACTAAATTAATTGCCCTTACCAGAGATTGACCAGTATCCCCTAAAAATAGGAGAACATCGTCCGCATATAATGCGATCCTTTCTTCCCTGCCCTCCTCCATTTGAAACCCTAGTATCCCCGGTTCTGATCTAATAGCAATCGCCAGTGGCTCCATTGCTACGGCGAAGAGCATTGGGGATAGTGGACACCCCTGCCTTGCCCCTCTACTCATTCCTATGCATTCAGATTGTTCTTTATTTATTCTTACTCTCACAGTGGGGGTACTATACATCATTTTAATCCATCCGATGAATGTGGGACCAAACCCACATCCCTCCAGGACACGCCACAGATACTCCCATTCTAAACTGTCAAAAGCCTTTGTCATATCCAAGGATAGAATGGCCCTTGATCCCATCCCCACCGGAGGAGCCTGAATATTTTTGATTAGCCATGCCTAACACCGCCTGCTGTATCTCACTCAAAGTTAAAGGGGCTTCCAGCTCCTCCCTCTCCTCTTGTGTGAGGTTTGGGAGTTTCACTTTCTCCAAAAAAGCATCCATATCATCTTTGTTTCTCTGACCTCGGGTTTTTTATAGGTCCTCATAAAAAGCTCTAAATGTTTCTACAATCTCCTTCCCATTTGTGAGGACTTTCCCATTCGTGGACTTAATCGCTGGGATTATAGATGGGGGGGAGTTAGTTTTTACTAGCTGAGCCAACATCCTACCCACATTCTCTCCTTCTCCAAAGTAACGTTGCTTCTGAAATAGCCGCTTATTTTCTTCCCTTTTAATAATTAATGATCTATACCCCTGCTGTTTATTCAGCCATATCCCTTTCTTTTCATAAGTGGGATCTTTAACATAATTTTCCTCTGCCTCTATCACTTCCTTCCTGAACCCTTCCTCCCAACTCCTATTTTTCTGTTTAATTTTAGCTACCTGATGGATCAGGATGCCTCTGATATACGCTTTTAATGTATCCCATGTTATATTAGCTGAGGCCGTATCTATATTAAATACTAAGAACTCTTTTATTCTTATTGGGATTTCTTCTACTTCCGTCAATAATTCCAGCCAGAATGGGCTAATTCTCCAGCCCCCCACCGTTGTTCTTTTTTTTTTCCCCTATACTCAGTGCTATTTTCAATAATGAGTGGTCCGATATCCCTCTAGGCAGATACTCTATATCCCTTACATCTTGCAGCGCTTCCTCATTACCCAGGGCCATATCTATTCTGGAGAGTGTCGAGTGCGAACTTGAAAAACAAGAATATTGTTTAATGTTCACATTCCTCACTCTCCACATATCTAACAATCCCACTTCCCTCAGGAAGTCACTCAGCCTTGTTGACCCTGACTGTCCCAGATGATGTTTAATGGGGAATCTATCAATCCCTCTGTCAAGCACTTCATTAAAGTCCCCCAGCATTATAACTGGAACCTCCTCCTTATTCACCAGGAAGTCCATAAATTTGTACACCACCTCCATCTAAATGGGGGCGGTACATAGACACCTGCTAAGACATAGGGTTTATCCTCCAAACTACAGTATAAAAAAACATAACGGCCGAGTTCATCAATACTGGCCTGTCTGCAGGAGAACCTCACCCCTGTTCCTACCATCACACTCACTCCTCTCGAGTATGATGTATAAGTGGAGTGATACTGATTTTGAAATCTTCTATTTTTAAGTTGAGGTGCAGTTAATTTTGTTAAATGTGTCTCCTGCAGACAGGCCAAACCGATCCCGTACCTCTCCAGCATCGAGAAAACCGTCGCACGTTTAATTGGGCTCCCCAGGCCTCTTATATTCCAGGAGGCCACGTTAAGTATTTTGTCCTGCATTATTCAAAATACAAAAAAAATAAAATAAACAAAGAAGTGGAAATTCACTATACGTGCTCCAACCCCAGCCTCCTAAATTACAAATTCCCCACGAGTGTATCATCTTTATAGTGTTAACTTCTAAATCAGCTATTATTTGTGCAACCGCGCTGTAGTGTTCAACCCTCAACTTCTTATATTCCCCTAGCTCAGAAATTACTTGATCCAATCCTCCCTCTCTCCCCTCCCGCCCATTCCTAACCACCCCCTCCCATCCCACCCCCCCAACCCTCCACCTGTTTAGGCAATCCCCCAAGGGGGTACTCATGGCCTTCTCACTCTCCTCCCTACCCTCCTTCCCTTCCCCACTCTTATATCCTTCTTCCTCCGCCAAGGAGGATACAGAAACCAAAAGTGGTAATAAACAAGTGGCAAATATTATCACAACCTTTAACCCTATCTCCCCTTCTATCAATCTTTCATACTTCATTTAAACCACTCTCATCTCTCTCCCCGTGCTCCAGAAAAAATGCTCAATAACAAAAAGTGAAACATAAAAAAAAAAAAAAAACCCAGTCCCCCCCTCACCCCTCCCCTCCCCCACCCCCCTTGTATGTCTACAATGACTCATTATTGGCCTCCAGCCATAAGGCTACATCACCCGGGGAGTCAAACAACTGTATTCCCCCCAGCGCCGCTATTCGCAGCCGCGCTGGGTATAAGAGAGCGTACGTAATCCCATGGGACCGTAGGGTACGTTTGACTTCTAGAAATTCAGCCCTACGCCTCTGTAATTCTGGGGAGTAATCTGGAAAAAAGGAGATCTTCACACCGTTATGCATAACATTACCCAAGTCCCTTGACCCACGCATCAATGCCACTTTGTCATTATAATTAAAAAATTTCAGGATCATTGGTCTAGGACGACCCCCCGTAAGTGTGGGCTTAAAAGGGACTCGGTGAGCCCTTTCTATTGCAAAAAAAGCTGAGAATTTTTCTCTACCAAACTTTTCTATAAACCATGATTCTAGGAATCTTATCGGATCAGGCCCTTCACACCCCTCAGGCAGTCCCAACATCCTTATGTTATCTCTGCGGAGTCTATTTTCTATTTCATCCATTCTGGTAGATTGGTTAACTAGTTGTTTCCTCATGCTATTAACTTCTTGCTGCACTGGGTACAAATCATCTTCCATTTGGCTTATCCTTATTTCTAGCTGTGCAGTTCTTTCTGCTGCTTTTTGCATGTCCTGTCTGAACATTGACAACTCCTCCTTCATACTCTTAAACTGACCACATAGCTCTCCCAATGATGTTTTGCATACGTTAACAGCTTGAAGAACCTCTCTTAAGGTTGGGTCCTCCTCAATGGGGGGGGTTGCTTTTAACAATGATTCCGTATCACCATGGGTTACCCCTTGACGTTTACTTGCATTCTTTGGGCCTGGTACGCCAGTAGTGTTTGATGCTGAGGGTTGACCCTGGCTTTTTCTATCCATTGAGCCCCCCTGTTGCGGCTTCACTTGTGCAGGTTGGCCCAGTGATATCGATTGCTCTCCCTTTATTGGAGACTGGCCTAATGTACGAGTGTACCACTCTAATTTTGCTGCAGCTGCTTGGGCTACCTGTGAGTTCTTTTCTTTTGAGGAGCGAGGGTGTTGTATCCCTTCACTCTCCACTGGCACATGTTCCTCTCCTCGGCGCCTTGACATCTTTTATTCAGGGTCACTACCAAGATCACTGCTAAGATGGAGGCTTCAATCAGTGAGGCAGCACAGTTACAGCGGTAAAAAAAAACAAAAAACAATATTATGGTCCAAAGAACCTTAGAGAAATAAGGTAAACGTTTCCTTAACACCTCAGAGGGAGCCAGGGCAAAAGGAAAAGGGGGGGAGACTCTAATGGAGGAGGGGGAGACAAGAAAATCCCGTACGCTGGGTTGGCTAACTAGATATAAGTCCAGCCAAAATCAGTCATTTTTCCTTCATTAAAGTCGTGACTCAGTGCCGATATCTTTGTAAACAGGGTATACCGCGCTTATTGCGACTTAAAAAAAAAAAAAAAAAAAAAGAAAACAGTTCAAACATTCACACCGATCTTATATTTTGTGCTTCTCATATCGGATTGTCCGTTATTAACCAACTTGGAGTACTTGGAGGTGGTAAGATATCAATCCACCTAATATGCGAGTTGGAGACTCCCTTGATACACAGCTCTCATACATACATACGCAAATCTTCTTACCACTGAGCAGCTGGGTCTGGGGTGGAGGGGACAGGTATCCCTTTTCGTTGCTATTAATTATCCTGACTCCTCTGCCTCCGTCCAGTCCCCCCAGTCCCTCTACACATACCTCAGGGCTTTTGAGATCTCCTCCACACCAAAGCCTTACGCAGCTCCTTTCACCACTCCCAGCGTATCCGCCAAGACAGTACTCGACCGTAACGCATCCCACGCGTGTCTCTCATACAGCGTGTCCTTCCGTCTAGACTCGGCGGGACTCGGCAGCTTCCGGTAAATTTCGGAATGTCTCGGCTCCCCTCGACGAATTCCGGAATCTCCGCTGTCTCGTCACTTTACATGTGTCCCGCCAGTCACCGCTCAGCCGATCAGCCGCTCCGTCTTCCCAGCCAGTATATGCTGAACACCGGAGACACAGGGAGAGAGCCTGTCAGCAACTCACTCACATCTCCGCACACACCCTCCGCACCTTGCACATCCGGCCACTCCCCCCCGGAGTCAACTAAATTATATATGGACAGGACAGTTTAATTGGGCTTCGGTATGTTCCACATCCTTACTGCTCTGACAGTAAAGAACCCCTCAGTTTAATAATAAAAAAAAACAAACATGTTATATTTACCTGCTCTGTTGCAGTAGTTTTGCACAGAGCAGCCTGGATCCTCCTCTTCTTGGATCCCTCACCAGCACACTTGGTCCCTTCCTCCTGCCGAGTGCCCCCAAAGCAAGCAGCTTGTTATGGAGGCACAAGGCTGGACTGGGACAGAAATTTGACCCTGAACTTCATCCAGACTGGCCCACTTACATTTTGAGTGTCCCATCACCAGGCACTTACAACAGAGTGTCCCATCAGCACCACCATACATCAGAGTGTCCCATTACCAGCCCCCTTACATCAGAGTGTCCCATCAGCAGCCCCCTTACATCAGAGTGTCCCATCACCAACCCCCTTACATCAGAGGGGCCCACTGAGCCATCGGCCCACCGGGAAACTCCCAGTAGTCCCGATGGCCAGTACATGCCTGTGGAGGCACCCGAGCCATGTGTGTCCATTCAGACATGGAGCCATGGCTCGGCCCTGCCTCCCCTCTCTCTCTTCAATGGCACCTGCTTCTGTGTCTCAGCCAACCAGGAGGGAGATAAATATTCAGGCATGTAAGAGGTAGGCAGGCGGACCTTCCTCCCTGTTCCCCAAGAACATGTTGGGGATGGCAAGTATGGGTAGTATAAGAGGACTACCTCCGGGGTTCGTTTTTCTGAGCTATGTTAGGCACCTCTATCGGGGTCACTCTCCTCACACATGAGGTACATTTGCTTTTGTGCTGTTTCCATCAATGTGCTGGGACAAGGCTGAGGCTGTCGTAGGGGAATACTCAACCTTAAGGCGATGAGATGATTCAGAGGTGAATGTACATCTGCAACAACTGTGCTCCAGTTAACTTTCATGCCGCGTACACACGACCGGACTTTTTGACAGCAAAGATCCAAGGGAGCAAATCCAGCAGGCAATTCGATCTTGTGTGGGCTCCATCGGACCTTTGCTGTCCAAATATCTGCCGGACTTTAGAAATAGAACATGTTTCAAATTTTTTCGCTGGAACTCTGCCGGACCCAGTTCCTATTGAGAAATCCGCTCGTGTGTATGCTAGTCTGACAGACAAAAACCAACACTAGGGCAGCTATTGGCTACTGGCTATGAACTCCCTTATTCTAGTCCAGTCATACGTCATCACGTTCGAATCCGTCGGACTTTGGTGTGATTGTGTGTGGCCAAGTCCGTTCATTCAGAAAGTCCGCCGGAAAGACCGTCGGACCTAGTCCGTCAAAAAGTCCGGTCGTGTGTACGCGGCATCAGGTTCCAGTGTCGATGTACACCTCTCACTGTAGTTTGCATTTAGGAAGCACACACTGAGCTTATGTCCACAATCACCTGTCCAGCATTTGCCACTACCTCCCCCCACCAGAATGGGGCCCCACTGTGCCCCTAGCCTTCGCTTGGATCCTCAGGTACACCTCTCACTCTAGCTTACATTTTGGAGGGACACACTGAGCCTATGTCCACATCCACCTGTCCAGTGTTTGCCACTACCTCTCCTTCCAGAATGGGGCCCCACCATGCGCCTAGCCCAGGCTCCATGTGTGCACTCACCTAACTCTTGACTTCCCGTACCTTTGCACAGGATGAGAACCTTGATGGAGCGAGTCTGCTCCCAATGCTATAGGAGCTGGACCTCTTGTGGAAAGAGGACAGACAACCCCTCCCTGCTAGAGTCTGCCCACCTGACATAGATACACACTACCAACAGGCTGCTTTAACTGACTGTAGACTACCACATGTAATACTGCACCAGGATGACTCTTAAACTTTATACCCCGATGTGCCTAGTGACCCAAAAGCTGGAGACTATGTATAGTGTTGGTTACTTGCATTACACTCCTTTAATAACTTCAAATCAGGTAGAAAACAAAGTTGAAAGGTACAAAACATGAGTCAGAGAAACAGTCCTTTCCCTACATCCCTAATCCCTAATTTAGGCTTGTGTGCTGCCCTGGCATACCTTTACAGACAAAGTCCATACTGGTGTCTTCAGGATGACTACAGGTCTCAGCAGCTCCATAGATTAATGACAGATAGCAAAGGTAGCCGAAGAAGAGGCTGATGGTGTAGGAGGATTGGATTACATGGTAGGTATTACATGGTAGCTGTCAGCCATTCTTTCTCTCATTCGACTGGACTCGTCTGGGCAGGGCGGCCTCCAAATTTTATATGTGGGGGGGGGGGGGGGGGGGGGAAGAGCCCAGCAAAAGCCCACTAAACCAGAGATCTGGGAAATGAGTTAACCCTTCCCCTCCCTACCTGGCAGCAGCTAATTAGCACTTTCACTTTTCACAACATGGTTATCTGAATTCTCCCTCAAGCTCAAGATATTCCTTCTAGAGGCAAGAGGGAAGTGATCAAACCCCCAGCCTGCGAAACCCTGAACAGACCAGAGTAAACAATCACTGCTCCTCTGATTACAGAGCAAGCCAAAAACTAGGAGGGTGCTAATGCTAATATTCATCAAGCTTTGCTTGCCACAGCTTTGCATTGCATGCCATTGTTGAGCTTGTGATCTACTAGGAACCCCTAGGTATTTTTCAATCCTAAAATCCCCCAAAGGTTTCCTCCACCCCCAGCGATTAACTTGGGTGCAAATTTTCAGCCCCCAAGTGCATTACTATATTTTTCAACATTAAACCTCATTTGCCATGTAGTTTCCCATCCCTTTATTTTATTGAGCTTAAGAGCTGAAATCTTAAAAAAAAAAAAGCTAAAATTAAACTTGAACCAAAACCACTAACGTTTTCCTTTAACTGCTTGCCGACCGTATGACTTACATATACAGCGGCAAAACGGCTCTCCTGCACAGGATCACGTACCTAGTACGTGATCCTGCACTTCCGGGTCTGGGGTGTGCTTGCGAGCCGCCGGCAACCCGCTCCCGCAGTGATTATACACGGAGGGCGCTGATCTGCGTGTACAGTGGACTTGATGTCTGTCCGGCACACACTGACCGTTAGGCAGAGAGCCTGCATGGCGATCTGCCTATGTAAACAAGGCAGATCACCATTCTGTCAATAGGGATCCTGCAAAGCAAAAACATGAATCTATGCCTTCCCCTAGTCAAATCACCTTCCACAGTGCACAAACACTGGCTAGGCACATAGTTAACCTTTGTGTAACCCCTTCCCTGCCAGTGTCATTAGTACAGTAATAGTGTACATTTTTAGCACTGATAACTGTATTAGTGTCACTGGTCCCAAAAAAAATGTCAAAAGTGTCACTTAGTGTCCAATTTGTCTGCCACACTATCGCAGTCTCGCTATAAGTTGATGATCGCTGCCATTACTACAGTAGGTGCCGCCGATATTGTGTTTCCAGCGCAATGGGATCATGCTGGAAATCACCGCTGCGAGCTGTGCTTCTCGCGCTCGCCGCCCCCACGAGATGCTGCGCATCCATAGGAATGTATTGGGGACGGCTCCCGGGAGGAGCGACATAGTTCGGCACTGGCTCCCGCGACGGGGCTCGCGGGTGTCAATCTCGTCGCTAACAGCAGCGAGATTGACACAATATCAGTGCCACCCACTGTAGTAAAAAATAAATAAATACATAAAAATTCCAGAAGATATCCCATAGTTTATATTGGACTTTTTTTACCAAAAATGTGTAGCAGAGTACATATTGGCCTAAACTGATGAAGAAAAGTAATTTTTACTTTTTTTTTTATTGGGTACGTTTTATAGCAGATTATTATTATTTTATTTTATTTTTTTCAAAATTGTCTGTCTTTTTTTGTTTATAGCACAAAAAATAAAAAGCGCACAGGTGATCAAATGCCGCCAAAAGAAATCGCTATTTGTGGGGAAAAAAAGTACTTACATTTTATTTGGGTACAACGTCAAATGACCATGCAATTGTCAGCTAAATTAAAGCTATCCTGCTATTCAAACCAATGAAATGGTACGGAGGATATCTGCAATACATTTTTTACTCAGCAGTGGAAAACCGTCACTAGGAACTGAGAATTCATTCATTTATCCTGTAGCTGCCCTAAGGACCCAGGCACACCTGAGTGGTGCATTGCGGTAAAGAAAGTGTTAAAGGGTGTGTTAGCACAATGCACATTGGTGCATTGCAGTGGCATTCCTTTTTAATGGCACCTCATTGCAATAATTTAATGTGCTTTCAATGCTTATGTGATGTAGCACACCACAATGCATGGCATCTCATTAAAGAGGAACTGCAGTCTGCTCACATAGCTTGTAAACAAAACATCTTTGCCACTCTGAAGCTTCCCTTCAAGCACTTTGCATATTATTTTATGTATACTGTGATTCTGTACTTGCCAAATATGCTGCAGAAATCCCCCTCCACTGAGTCTGGCTGCAGCCATTTTAACTGTGGGCTGCTGAATCTGCTGCCTATTCCCTTCCTGGATTTACATGGACACACAGAGGCACGCCTCCAGCTCTGCAGCTCTCATTGGCCCTCTTATGACTCATCTGCCCTCCCTTCCTGGCAATCTCTCAGGAAAGTGAGAGCGAGAGCGAGAGCTGTGTTTGATGTCATAAGCCTGGGCTAATGACCAGACAAGAAACGGGAAGTGGGCTGTATAAGATATTTACTGGCAAAAAAAAAAAAAAATATGTTTTATTATCCAAAGTTAAAACAGCAAGGGCAGAAGATTTAATAGAATGGCATTCAATTTTTTTTTACTTCAATGACCTTGATTGCTTTGTTACTTGTACCATTGTTAAAAAATATATGTATGTATAAAGATAGGAATTTTTATGAAAGCTCAGTTGCTATTTAAGTTTTTTTTTTTTTCCCCTCCATTTTTTCTTCTGCTTTCCGAATCCACTATGATATAGATTGAATAGCATTGTATACTTTTATCCTTGCAATTTTTCCAGGTACAGCTATCTTTTTTTTTATTACCTGCGTTTGTCCGTCATGGCATCCGTGCATAACTGTATGCGGCATCTTCAAAAGCTGACTTTTTTTCAGAGCTGCTGCATTAAGGCTCCGCCGACGTCTGAAATGTTGGCTGAAAGGGACTTTTCAGAGGAACAATGCAGAGTAATTCTATCCTTGCCAACAGCAGCATTTTTTTTAAGAGTTGCAAATCCAAGAAAAAAAATAAAACATACACAGATTGCTGCAGAGGAAGATTGTATAGAAACTACGGAGTCTTTAAAATTAGCAGTTTGTTTCTTCTTCGCAGGTACATTCAAGCCAGATGTCCAAAAATTAAAAGGATTTCCTGTTATATAAAAAAAAAAGAAATAGCAAAATTTTCTGTTTGGCAGATTTTCAAGGCCCATCTCCGGCCACGGTTCTCCCTGCTACTATTCTTCCCTCCCCTCCAAGATAATAATCTGCAGGAAAAGCAAGAGATACCTACAGTAGCCTTATTAATACTTGTCTAAATCCACTGTCTGCATCCCAGACCAGTGCGGATCCTGGGAATCACAACCAGTGGATCCAACAGTGCTGCAGAAGACCAGTCACCATTTCTTGACATCATATCTGAGGATGAGCTTTGGTTCAGCTTGAGATACACTCAGGATCCTGAAAACCAGGGCAGGCAGTTGAGTTCTATGGGTATGCTTGGGTTTGGTTTGGGTTCAATCTGAACCCATTTCCAAACCCACCTATATCCATGGTCACATGATGCTACAGGTTTTAAGTTTTCTCTCTTTCCTTCCAGTGGAGAAGGGGTTCTTTTCGCATGTCCACATCACGGCTGGGTGGCATGGGCACATCCTTCTGGCTGTCCAGTGGCGGGGTTCACTCAGGATCCTGAAGAACAGAGCAGAGAGTTGAATTCAGTGGATAAGGTTGGGTTCTTTTCGGGCTAAATCCGAGCCCATGTCCAAACCCTCCTATATCTATGGTCACATGAAACCATCATCTTTCTCAAGTTTTCTCTCCTGTTTCCTTCCACTCGAGGAGGGATTCTTTTCACATATCCACCTCACTGTCTGGGTGGCATAGACACTTTGTTCTGGCTGTACAGGGGCAGGGTTCACTAAGGATCCTGAAAATCTGAACCCATTTCCAAACCCATCTATATCCATGGTCACATGATGCTACAGGTTTTAAGTTTTCTTTCCTTCCAGTGGAGAAAGGGTTCTTTTCGCATGTCCACATTACAGCTGGGTGGCATGGACACATCCTTCTGGCTGTCCAGTGGCGGGGTTCACTCAGGATCCTGAAGAACAGAGCAGAGAGTTGAGTTCAATGGATAAGGTTGGGTTTAGTTTGGGCTAAATCCTAGCCCATGTCCAAACCCTCCTTTATCTATGGCCACATGATGCTTTGGGTCTCAAGTTCTCTCTCCTCTTTCCTTCCACTCGAGGAGGGGTTCTTTTTGAATATCCACCTCATTGTCTGGGTGGCATAGACACTTTGTTCTGGCTGTACAGGGGCAAGGTTCACTAAGGATCCTGAAGATCAGAGCAGAGATTTGAATTCTATGGATAAACTTGGGTTTGAGTTGGGTTCAGTTCAAACAAATGTCTAAACCCACCTATATCTATGCTCCGGGTCTCAAGTTTTCTCTATTCCTTCCTTACAGTAGACAATGGGTTCTTTTCACATGTTCACACCACTGTCTGGGGGGCATGGACACTTCCTTCATGCTGTGCAGTGGGGGGGATTCACTCAGGATCCTAAAGACTAGAGCAGAGAGTTGAGTTCTATGGATTTGGTTTGGGTGCAATCCGAACCCATCTCCAAACCCACATACTGTATATCCATGGTCACGTGATTCTCCAGTTCTCACTTTTGCTTGATCTTTCTTCCAGTGGAGTAGGAGTTCCTATTGCATGACCACATCACTGTCTGGGTAGCATGGATGCTTCCTTTTGGCTGTCCAGTGGTGGGGTTCACTAAAGAACAGAGCAGAGAGTTGAGTTCTATGGATAAGCTTGGATTAAATTTGGGTTTGACTGAAACCAATGTTCAGCTGATTCCCGAAGGAAGCTACCAGTGCCAGGCCTTTCATCTGCGGCCAAGGTTCTCCCTGTCTTGCAATTGCACATACACAAAGGGGTATGAGTGCATGTGATATCATTGACCCAATATGATCACATGATCAAAATTAGGTTAATGGCATTGATGTAATATGGCCTGTGATGTCACAAGCATCTGCTCCCTTCTGCGAGGAATGTCTCAGGCACAGTTAATTGGCCTGGCACTCATAGCTTCCTTCCAGGTTCAGTAGAACATGGGTTCAGATTGAACCCAAACCAAACCCATGCTTATCCATAGAACTCATCTCTCTAACCTGTTCTTCAGGATCCTGAGCAGACCCTGCCACTCCACAGCCAATGGAAAGTGTCCACTTTTTCAAATAAATCAATTGGTGTGCCAGGGGTAGAGTAAGTGCCCAAATTATTAAATTATTGATGGAATCCTTTTATTAATGATAACTGCTAAGTAGAAGTGAGCAAAAATGTAAATTGTATGTACAGTCTATATATTGTATATATATATATATATATATATATATATATATATATATATATATATATATATATATATATATATATAACATTCTATTTTATTGCATACATCTCCTGAGATCAGCGTTTTTGCCCCAGAGAAACCCCTTAAATAATTTTAAGGTCTCAGGAAAGCCAATTCATTGTGTATCAATGAGAAAAATGCCCCATACATCGTCAATAAGAACATTTTCCCTTACATTGGTGGTCAAAATGACACCCTTACAGGCAGCTGAAAAGATAAATGGTGTCATGCAGTTGGCTTTAAGTGACGTTGGACTTGGAACTATGCAGGTATCATCAAATATGAGGGCAGTCAACCACAACTCAAGGAACCCTTAAGCCCCGTACACACAAGAGGACTTATGTCCGACAGACCTCCAAAGGAGTTCCGCCGGAGTTCAGACGGAGTTCTGGCGGAGTTCTGGCGGAGTTCTGGCGGACTTTTCGACCAAACGGACTTGGACACACACCATCACACCAAACTCCGACGGAGTCGAACGTGATGACGTACGACTGGATTCGAATAAGGAAGTTCATAGCCAGTAGCCAATAGCTGCCCTAGCGTCGGTTTTAGTCCGTCGGAGTAGCATACACACGAGCGGATTTTTCGAAGGGGACCGGGTCCGGCGGAGTTCCGTCGGGAAAATTTGAAGCATGCTTCATTTCTAAAGTCCGTCAGACTTTTGCGAAGCTAAAGTCCGTTGCAGCCCACACACGATCGGATAGTCTGATGGACTCGGTCTGACGGACTTTGGATGTTGAAAAGTCCGCTCGTGTGTACGGGGCTTTAGAAACCTCTTGAGGAACCTTCTGGGTGCTGGTGGAGAATGGCTGAGATAGACTGTATAGACTGTAACAAGACACCACGGCGGAACCTTTCTACTGCCACTAGGAACGAAAATGCACAAATTTTTTGAGCGTAAACTGCCAAGTGATTACGGTTTTGACTGTGTTGGTTCAATGTCCTTCTGTGTGATCAGTTGGCTCTTATCTACCAGAGCAATCATGCCTATAAAGAAAATAATATTATAATAACAGCAATGCCAAGATGTCATTACCCATGGTTATTTCCCATTGATGTGGTCTTCAGGGAGGTGGACATGTGATGGAAGATGGTTAATTACTTTACCTAAAACATGCCTGCAGGTGGAAAAAAATAATCCTAGCAACTATTTTATTGCCTATTTTAATATATGCTGTTTAATAATCACTGTCTGCTTATTTTTATGCAAACATGAAGGATGGTGATTTACATACTGCAGCCATCCAGAGAATCCTCCTAGAAACGTTATGGTTTAGGGTCTATTTTATGCTTCATTTTGTCCATGCTAAACCCGAGGTGGATATAAAAGATGCAAATCAATGCAGCTCTGTGATAATTATAATTATTGTATGTATTCTTTTATGCGTAAGTCCCAGAATTTTACCTGGTGTCAGCCATTTGCAGTCCCAGTACAGCAGAGCTTAGTGTTGGAGAGTTGGCAGCACAAGGATCCAATATGACAAGAAGCTTTCTGATAGGAGGAGATCGGAGTAACAGAAATTGCTGTCAAATTGTTGCTCAATGTAGAGAGTTCAATACTGGTTCTAATATAGATCTGCAAAGACACTATTTTATCCTCTGTTGAGCCACGATGAAAGGGGGTGGTGTTGCTCCTGAAATGCATTGCCTGTTTTTGTACAACTTATTTTTATATCAACAGTTAAAATTATCTTTGACTCTTAGCCCTTGTACACACGGTCGGACATTCCAACAACCAAATCCGTCAGATTTTGTCCGACGGATTTTGTCCAAAACTGTTGCATACACACGGTCGGACAAAGTTGTCGGAAAATCTGATCGTTCAGAACGTGATGACGTTATTTCGTTACAACGGGACTACGTTCAGGCTAGTAGCCAATAGCTTTGGTCTAGGAATTTGATCTGAGCATGCGTGGCACTTTGTCCGATCGGAATTCTCTACACATGATAGGACAAGGTCCGATCGGATCATGTTGTCGGAAAATTTTACCAACAAGTTGGAAAACTTGGTCCGTCGGATACTCCGACGGAAACAGTCGGATGCATACCACACACAGTCGGATTATCCGACAAAATGGTCCGATCGGACACATTCCGTCGGAATCTCCGACCGTGTGTACAAGGGCTTATATCTGATATTGGTCTGGCACTCCTTTCTGTATTTCTATAGAGAAATTTCTCAACCAGGATTCCATGGATCTCTAGGGTTCCTACAGAGGTTGCTAGGGCTTCCTAATTTCTCCCTCTCAGATAGTTATCTGCAGGCCCGGACTGGGACAAAAAATAGGCCCGGGCATTTTAGACTGAGCAGCCAACTTTTCCACAAAGCGGGGGGGGGGGGGGTGCGGGGAGCGTTTGGTAGACATTCGCGGGGGTGGCTGGTGTCGGTCCTCCACATTGTAATGTGCAGGGACACGGTGATATAAAGGGAACTGCACTGTAAAGGGGCACTGCAATGATTACAGTGCCCCTTTACAGTGCAGTCCCCTTTATATTACAGTGTCCCAGTCCTATTGTGGCCATACAACGCTAGTACTGTCTGTCTCCTATTGTGCCCACACTGCCCAGTAACACGGACCTGCTCTCTTTTTTGGTGGTGCGGTACAGCGTGGCTCTCTCTCTCTGGTGGTGCGGGAACAGCATGGCTCTCTCTTTGGTGGTGCGGTGCAGCGTGGCTCTCTCTGGTGGTGCGGTACAGCATGGCTCTCTCTGGTGGTGGGGTACAGCGTGGCTCTCTCTGGTGGTGCGGTACAGTGTGGCTCTCTCTGGTGGTGCGGTACAGCGTGGCTCTCTCTGGTGGTGCAGTACAGTATGGCTCTCTCTGGTGGTGTGGTACAGTGTGGCTCTCTCTGGTGGTGTGGTACAGCGTGGCTCTCTCTCTAGTGGTGCGGTGCAGCGTGGCTGTCTCTCTGGTGGTGCAGTGCATCGTGGCTCTCTCTCTGGTGGTGCGGTGCAGCGTGACTCTCTCTCTGGTGGTGTGGTAGAGCGTGGTTCTCTCTGGTGGTGCGGTACAGCGTGGCTCTCTCTCTGGTGGTGCGGTACAGCGTGGCTCTCTCTGGTGATGCGGTAAAGCATGGCTCTCTCTCTGGTGGTGCGGTACAGCGTGGCTCTCTCTGGTGGTGCGGTACAGCGTGGCTCTCTCTCTGGTGGTGCGGTGCAGCGTGGTTCTCTCTCTGGTGGTGCGGTGCAGCGTGGCTCTCTCTCTGGTGGTGCTGGGGCTATTAGTTCCCTCAGCACAGTCCTCTCTTTCATTTTTTATGTCTTCTGTAGTAGCTGCTACAGGCACTTCTCAGCTTGTTTCCAGGTTTTCTCCCCCCCCAGCAGTGTGCATGCTGGGAAGTGTAGTCAGCTCCCTGATGAAAACAATTGGGCCACCTGTCTCTGGGACTACATTTCCCATGATGCCCCTATAGTTCTCCGATTGGCCCTCTGTTGTGGCCAATGGTGAGGGAAGCTTTCTCCTCACATGTGCTGCCGTCAAGAGAAGGGGGGGCACGAGCGGGGGGAAACATCTTGACAGCAGCCCTTGCCCCCTTGCCCCACCGTGCAGACACCTTGGCTGGAGGAGGAGGAGCAGCCCCTGGGAGCAGAGAGTGTAACTGTCAGTGCGGCGCTGAGGCTGAGTTGTGTGTGAGAGAGAGACACAGCTCAGCCCATGCAGCCAAAAGTTTCGCTGGAGAAGACACAGGAACGGCCGCATAGCGATAGCGGCGAGCGACGGCCTGTGTTAATCATGAACAACAACATCTTATGGAGCGGGTGGCCCGGGCCCACCGGGCAAATGCCCAGTCTGCCCTATGGCCAGTCCGGGCCTGGTTATCTGTAAAGGGATAATTCTTACCAATGTGTAGGGAGCATTCTCCCCACTGACCATCACAATAATGTATCAGGAGTTGCAGATATAGTAATTTTTAGCAGGGGTTCCCTGAGACCGGAAAATTATTTCAAGGGTTCTTCTGTGTTAAAAAGCTTGAGAAAGGCTGCTATAGAGAGATGAACTCATCACTTTGCTGCTTCTGCTTTCATTGTCCAGTCACAGGCTCAAGGTTGGTCCAGGATAGCCTGGGTTCAGAGGAAGGGGTCAATTTACTAAGAGGTAATTAACAGCAAATAAAATGCGGTAAATCAAATTGTGGGGAAGAAAAACAGCGTGCCCCCCCCCCATGCATACCAGGCCCTTCAGGTCTGGTATTTATTTTTAAGGTGAACCCCATGCCAAATAAAAAAAATAAAAATGGCATCCCCCCAGACCCTTATTCGAGCATGCAGCCTGGCAGGTCAGGAAGGGAGGGACGAGTAAGTGCCCCCCCAAACCATACCAGACCACATGGGGGGTTGCTTTGGGGGTCAGCTCTGCCACCCACCACAAAGCACCTTGTCAACTACCTTGTCATTTGTGGGGGTTTGAGGGTGGAGGGCTTATCGGAATCTGGAGGGGCCCCCAGATCCCACCCCCCATGTGAATGAGTATGGGGTACATAGTACCCCTACCCATTCACCAAAAAGTGTAAAAGTGTATGAAGATAGTACAAACGTTTTTGACAATTCCTTTTTTTATAAAAAAAACTGTCCCCCAATGTATATCCCTTGACAATCACGCTTGCCACCACTGCCGGAACCTGAAAAAAAAGGAAAATAAAAAAAGCTCTGCTCACCACGAATGCTTTCATGGTCTGCCTGCGCCACAGTTTGACAGTTCCTAAATAGGTGATTTTGCTGGCTGGCCCCGCCCCCCTTGTGGCGTCACCGACCGGTGCATCACTAGGTGCTGTCACAGGGCGGCCCCAGATGAGTCATCTGTTGTTAAGGATGTGGCGGCCAGCTTCCTGGCCCGCTCCTTAGCAACCAGCTATTTCTGACAAATAAAGCATTTGATACCACCAGCAAAACCCTGGTGATAAATACTGCATGATTTTTTACTCAATGGGCCATATTTGAATTGGACTTAAGAGCTTACTGCATGTTTTTTGAAAAATATTTACCTGCACAATTTTAATTTTGCAGTAAATACCGCATAATCATTTTATTTTTTATGAATTGGACTTTATTTACTGCATGCAATGATTTATGCAAATGAGTCACGTGACCGTGTTTTCAATTTATTTCTTTTAATTTTGATGATTATGGCTTACAGCTAGTGAAAACCCAAAATTCAATATCTCAGAAA